>NW_020837962.1:26658259-27008508 GCF_003676395.1 Aethalodelphis obliquidens
CAATGGTGTGCTGGAATTTCTCCACTGGAAACCTGGACCTCCACAAAGGCTCTCTCATCTGTGGGTGATTGTCTGAGATAACATTCTTTAGAGGTTCCCATTCCATGGTCAAGAATGGCTAGAGCTGGTTCATGGGCTACTGCAGGGTCCACAGCCTAGACTAAGATATCTATGCCTATTACCCAATGAACACATGGGTCAGATTCCTCCTGAGTCCCTTGGCATATGGCTCTGGATCCCACAGGTTCCATAAAGGCACTTTTGACTGTGGATCATTGCCAGATTGTTGTGGTTGGGGGTGGCAGTGCGGCATGATTGAGGGACATCTTATTCTATTTTGTTGCTGATATTTTCATTTCTCCACTAATCATTTCTCCCTATGTCAGAGTTTTTCACCAAAGTCTAAATACTCCTGTATTATGTTGGTTGTAAGATATATAGATTTTCACATCTTAATATCTCTGAAATCTGAATACAGCTGACAACCAGTGATGTGCTAATGTTTCACCGCGAGCATTTCTTTTCCTTTAAAGTTACAATTAAAGGCATAGCTGTGAAAAAAATATTAGACATTCAGTTCAAGACAGGGCTTCAAAAAGTGATACCAGCGCTTGAGCGCTTGAGTTGCACTGATTGAGAGTCCACCTGCCGATGCAGGGTCACGGGTTCATGCCCCGGTCCGGGAAGATCCCACATGCCGCGGAGCAGCTGGGCCCGTGAGCCATGGTCTCTGGGCTTGTGCGTCTGGAGCCTGTGCTCCGCAACGGGAGAGGCCACAACAGTGAGAGGCCCGCGCACCACACACACAAAAAAAAGTTATACCAAATTGCCCAATCCATGTGTCCAAGTACCAGTACCCTGATTAATCACAACTGGGAATACATGGGAGAATTTCCAAGGACCTTTTGGCCTGTCTGTTGCCTTTCATTGATGGGGCATGGGAAAGTTCAGACACAAGTCAGCTATATAACCTAAGGGCATATTCTTCCTTTTATGAGTTCCAATCCAGGATGACACACTCCCATGGATAGTTATCTCCTACTTTATAACTAATCCCTGAAACCCCCTGTGGGAATAAGACAGGGAGCCATGAAAATACCTGCTGTCCCCAGCTGGTCTCACCAGCCTTGAGACCCTGGTGCCTTTCATATACAACCTAACCCTGATCAGGACCTGAGTTCACTCTAACCATATAACGAGTATACCAACAGAGTCACCTACTGCCACCATGTTCCTGCCACCTGATCAGCACAGGAGAAGACCTGGCTCCCATCTTCCTATACAGTAAAAGCCATCTCTGCCCATGAGTATATTGTTATGCTCCTGCAAATCAGGACCTCCTTCTAATTTACCCTTTTCCCTATCCCGTTTGCGCCTACAATGTCCATAGCTTCTTGAGGTGAATTCATCTCACATGACCCTTCTGCTCTTCTCTGGGCTCTTGTGCCAGCCCTGCTGTGGCAGAATTTAAAGGATCTTAAAGATGTAGCTAAGGCATCCCCACCAGTGCATATTATTGGTTTGCATCCTGAAAGGAAAATTAAGAAAAACACTTTAGGAGCACATGGATGAAAGATAAACTTTTCTCTCAAGAGAGACAGGCATGCAAATACCTAAATACAGTAAAATCATGCTTTAAAGATCCAAGCAGAATGCTTTAGAAACTTGGAATGGATGCGGGATGGGAGTGAGTATTCAGGTAGGCTTTATAGAACACCTGTAACAGAGCCAGGTTCTTCAAAATCATTTTTCATAGAGGTGTAATGCACTAAAGTTGACCCTTCTGTACAGGAAAAACTTGAGTTGTATGTACACCTTGAAACATAGAGGAAGAAGGTAGTTTCAATAGAAATGAAAAGGAGGAAATAGATAAGAAATATGAAGGGACTAAAGATGATGCCTTAGATGAGATTCCCCAGAAGCAGAACCTGAGATGTTCTCAGGAGAAACCCTCAGGACAGTACCAGGAATGAAGCTAGAGAGGATCACCTTCAGCTAAAGTTTAGACCCAGCCTGGTCCTACAGGGAGCTCTGGAGCATGAATGCCACTGCAAATGTTCTCCCTTAAAGCAAGGGGTGGGCAGGGATTTTTTTCCGTTTTATCAACCACTGATTGGAGGCTCCTCCCAGGAAAAGGCACAGCTTCCCAGGCCATTCCAGGTAAATTGGTTCCCATAGGTCAAGGGCAATTCTCCAGAGAATGATGCATCTGTGAACTATGAACAGTCATCACTTATGTCAACTGAGTGTCTGGGTGAGGCACCAAATTCATAAATAGTAGAAGAGCTTTGATAAGACTTAGTGGCACACCGGATACTGATTTTTTTTAAATGAGCTTTTTATGTAATGCTTCCTTTTTCTTTCTCCCTTTCTTTCTCCCTTTCTTTCTTTCTTTCTTTCTTTCTTTCTTTCTTTCTTTCTTTCTTTCTTTCTTTCTTTCTTTCTTTCTTTCTTTCTTTCTTTCTTTCTTTCTTTCTTTCCTTTCTTTCTCTTTCTTTCCTTCCTTCTTTCCTTCTTTTTTTTTCTGGCTGCATCACAGGGCTTCCAGGATCCTATAGTTCCCTGACCAGGGATTGAACCTGGGCCATAGCAGTGAGAGCACCAAGTCCTAACCACTGGACCACCAGGGAATTTCCATCCATTTCTTGTTTTTACTTATCTCTACAATGAATACATATGTTTTAAAACTATAAAAAAATACAAGAAAAAAGAGAGTGAGAAAGGCTTACTTGCTTCATACTAAATGAAATTGCCTTTCCCCTCCCTTTCCATTCTAGTAGAGATGTTATAGAAGAACGTTTAGGACTCGATTTTAAGCTACATCAGGAAAGAAGTCAAGCATCTTACCAAGGCTGTATATATGAGGACTCAATTCAAACTTGCTTAAAGCAGAGGGGCCTTATTGGCTCAGGTCACCATAAAGGATGAGTGTGGAGCTGACCTGTGGAAAGGTGAGCAGACAACTGTGGCCTTCAGTACCAAGTGTTAGTTACTAGCTCTGATTAGACTCCAATTGATCATGCTTGTGTCACATGTCCTTCCCCATAATAATTGCTAATGTCACAGAGATAGATTACCAGATTCAGCTGGGCCTGAGTCATACATACACCTTCCCTTTTGACCAAAGGCATGGAATTCCATGATTGACAGACAATACTCCTGGGGCCACACAGAATGGGGAAGAAACTGATCCCGGAGGAAATAGGAACATCTGCAATGACATCATATAAAGTGAAACCATTAATGCCCACTGCTTGCACAACGATCACAGAAGAACAGGATTATCTTCGAAGAGCCTGTAATTCTTACCTAAAATTTCTTGTTCAGGAAAAACCATGTTGATTTTCTCAATATCTGAAAATAATCACCTTAACATATTGAGTGATTGCCCTTCTTTCTTTTTATGATTTTGTGTTATTCTACTACCACCATGAACTCCCTGCTCCAACCATGTAAGTTTCCACCTGACATAACACGGAAGGCCCATTCCTGTAGCCACAGAGCAATGGTTCTCAGTTTAGCTGTATATCAGACTCACACAGAGGGCTTGTGAAAGCACAGATTCCTGGGCACCACACCTAGAGTGTTTGATTTGGTAGATCTGGACTGAGAATTTGTATTTCTAAAAGACTTTCAGGTGGTGCCCACTCTGTTGCTCTGGGGACCAAATTCTGAGAACCACTGCTCTAGTGAAAGTAGATGGAAAAGTGAGCATGTTTGTGTGTTGGCAACGGCAGATAGATTTTAGCAAGATGTTAGAAGATCACAATAGTCTTAGACAAGTAATAGCTGGTTTCAATGCAAATATCAAAGGAAATTGAAAGAATCTCTATTACAGGATTGGACCTTCACGTAGATAAAACTGGAAAGGTTTTGATTCTGAAAGTTCCAGGAAGACTTCATCATTGAACAAAGAGATTCAGCCAGAGACAAAGATCAGATAAATGGCCTTACCTTCTCACCTCGAGCCTATGGTTTCACATGGCCTCAAAGTAGCTGCCGTTAGCTAAAGAGAAAGGCATGGGGACTAGGACAAAAAGTAATGAAAAACAGATTTGAGATCTATGTTTAGGTCCAGAACTATGTAATGACGTGAGTGTACTAAATTTTTTAGGCAACTGCATTGCCAAAGAAACTGTGAGCCAAGACTGAAAAATTTTGTAGCGTTTGAACTTTAAAACAACATTCAGTCTGTCTCCTTCACTAGGAGGTAAGATACATGAAAAGAGGGACTTTGCCTGTGTTTTTATTTTATTTATAATTTTAATTTTAAAAAATTTTTGTCTGTGTTGGATCTTCATTGCTGTGTGTGGGCTTTCTCTAGTTGTGGCGAGTGGGGGCTACTCTTCATTGTTGTGTGTGGGCTTCTCATTGCAGTGGCTTCTCTTGTTGCGGAGCATGGGCTCTAGGCACGCAGGCTTCAGTAGTTGTGGCTTGTGGGCTCTAGAGAGCAGGCTCAGTAGTTGTGACGCATGGGCGTAGTTGCTCCACTGCATGTGGGTTCTTCCTGGACCAGGGATCAAACCTGCGTCCCCTGCACTGGCAGGCGGATTATTAACCCCTGCGCCACCAGGGAAGTCCCTTGCCTATGCTTTTAAACCACTGTACCTGTGCCTAGCATGGGGTCTCATGCAGAGTATAAGCTTATTAAGTATGTGTTGGGAAAAACAAAACAAAACAAAACATTGTTCAGAGACCTGAAAGTTGCACCAGCTAGAATCTGGCTATGAAAGCTGTGTATCCCCAGGGAAGGTATACTCTCTGGGCACCTTGGATATGGCCATGGATGTTTATGGACAAGAAAGAGACTATTTACAGATGTAGAAAACAAACTTATGGTTACTGGGGGGAAAGTGGCGGGGGGGCATGGGGAGGGATAAATTGGCAGACTGTGATTGACATACATACACACTACTATATATAAAGTAGATAACTAATAAGGACCTACCGTATAGCACAGGGAACTCTTCTCAATACTCTGTAATGACCTATATGGGAAAAGGATCTAAAAAAGAGTGGATATATGTATATGTATAACTGATACACTTTGCTGTACAGCAGAAGCTAACACAACATTGTAAATCAACTATACTCTAATTAAAGAAAAAAAACGAAAGAAAGAAAGAGACTCTTTGAGGGCAGATCCACAGACATGGGACCATGGACATGGGGGTTGCTCCCAGAGGGCAGAATCAAGGCCTATCAAGTACTCCCCCAACCCTCAAGGTACTCATTGTGGGAGGTGTTTCACCATGCCTGCTGATCAGGATCTCATGATCTCTGTGTGTGTCTCCCAGTGTCCCTTTCATGAAAGGAACATTTATTCGGTCCCTCCTGGATCATTGATTAGTGTGTGTTGTGGGAGTTTGCAGATAACTTGTCTTTTCAGATAATAGGTCATTTGATTATGATAGGTCATTGGGTTCTGGATGGCATGGTCTCTGCCATCACCTGTGATCTTGGAATGCAGCTGACTATAGTGATTGAATGGAGCTTTGAGTTATCTTCCTTGGGGAGGGAATATGTTCTTGTGTGGGAAGAAAATCAAAGTAAATATTTGAGCATCAAGAGAATGACGGTGTGTTCTCCAATCTGTTTCCTCTTTTCTTTCTGGGCTCCCAGATGGCCTACATTTCCCAGTCTCTTTTGAAGTTACGTATGGCTGTGTGACTGAAATGTAGCCAGTTCAGGCTGCTGTAGCAAAATACCATGACTGTGTAGCTTATAAACAACAGACAGTTATTTCTCACAGTTCTGGAGGCTGGAAGTCTGAGTCAGGGTGCCAGTGTGGCCGGATTCTGGTGAGAATGCTCTTCCAGGTGGCACACTCCTGATTTCTTGTTGCGTCCTCACATGGCAGAAAAAGTGAAAGCTAATTCTCTGGCCTCTTCTTATAAGGGCACTAATCCCATTAGTGAGGGCTCCATCTTCAAGACCCAACTAACTTCCAAACGCCCCACCCCCAAATAACCATCATGTTGGGGATTCCATTTCAACATAGAAGTTTGGAGAGAATACAAACATTCAGTCCATAATAATAGACAATGGAATGTTCACAAAAGTTTCAGGTTGGAAACATAAAGGTTTCCCATGTAGGTTTCTCTATGCTTTTTTTTTGTTAATATGCTGGGCAACTCTAAAAGCCACATGTTGGAAACGGCAGTGCCTCCATCAGCATGAGTCCCTCAGGGACTGAGTGAAGCACCCACCACATACTGACTGCAACATCTGCACTGGATTCTGTGAGACAGCAATAAAATTTTAAGGTGTTAAGCCATTGAAATGTTAGGTTTATTTGTTACAGCAGCTAGCATTACTGTAATTTATACCCTTATTATTCTCCTTCAAAGTTGTAAACTTTTGCTAATGTGAAAGCTATCCATCTCTGTCTGGAATGAACTTTTAACATCTAACCTAACAAAATATAGCAATTACCTCAAGGTCAAGTTCAAATTCCACCTGTTTCCTGAATATTTTACTAATAATTGAGGAAACATCGACCTTGTCTTTTTCCTGCCTTATATTAGTTTCCTGTGACTGCTGTAACAAATTACACAAACTTGGTAGCCCAAAATGTATTCCCTCACAGTTCTGGAAGCCAGAAGTCTTTAATCAGTATCACCTTAATCAAGGTGTCCGTAGGGTTGCCCCCCCTCTGGAGGCTCTAGGGGAGAATCTGTTCTTTGCCTCTTTCACCATGTGGCGGCTGCTGGCATTCCTTGATTTGTGGCCACATCACTCCAATCTTCAAGGACAGCATCTTCAAATATCTCTCTGATCTGTCCTCACACTGCCTTCTCTGTGTGTGGATAATCTCCTTCTGCTGTCTCTTATAGATAAGGATTCTGAGAGAGAATGCGTTTAAGACCCACCTGGATAATCCAGAATAATCTCCCAATCTCAAAATGCTTAATTTTATCACAACTGCAAAGACTTTTTTTTTGCCTATTGAACATATTCCTCATAGAATACAAGTTGGAAACTAACATCATTTAATTCAGAATTTCATTGTATATATCACTTTGTATTGAACTCTATTGCATGTGTTTCTACCATATACAATGCTGATACCATTTAATCATGTATTCATTCAACATTTATCAAACATGTTGTCTATGACAAGACTATAATATAAGACTGTAAAGGTAAAGAGTAGGCAATCACACCATTTTAAAGGAGTTCATAAAATCGTAGGAGATACACATGACTATGATTGATAGACTAAGGAAATATGATGCGGTGCCCAGTCAGGGGTGAGTGAAAGATACAATACGTAATGGGACACAGGGGAGGGATTTCTAACACAGACAATACCAAGCTGAGAGCTGAAATAACTATTCTGCTTTGGGGAAGTGAGTGGGAGAAGAATGTGGACAGGGTGAACAGAATGTGCAAAGGCACAGTGGTTTCCAAGAGCATGTATTTGTACAAGGGACTTCAAGCAGCTCCTGATCCAGCTGAAACACAGAGAGAAGGGGCAGGAGGGTCACAAGAAATGAGGCTGGATAGGCAAGCAGAGGCCGGATCATGAAGGGAGGTCTTTGTAAACTGTGATAAGGATTTTGGCTTATTTCAAAGGCAAAGAGAGGCACCTGAAGGATTTTAAATTGAGAATTATGTGATTAGCTTGACACTTTGGAGACACCACTGTGGTGTGATTTAAAGAATGGATTAGAGTTAGGCCATTGTGGTCTCGGGAAGAGCAATGAGTGGCTGCTACCAATGACCCAGGAAAGGAATGAAGGTGGGTGAGCTGTTATGAACGTGGATTCAATAACTATTTATCCTCCTCTTCCAGCTTCTTCTCTCTAGATACTTCCTGCCATGCTCCATGCACTGATAAACATAGAATAAGTACTCAATACATTCTTGTGCAATGGACCATTAACTGTTCAAAATCTGCCAAATTCCAGGACAAATTCAGTCCATTTAACATAACCCCCTTATAGAGATACCAATTCAGTGTATGGTTTTACCCACGGTATTATTCACTAATTAAGTCTAATTATAGACTTAGCTATAACTTAAAACCCTTAAAGTCTCAGTGTCTTAACCCAAAGAGGTTTATTTCTTAAGGGAGAGAACCACCATTGCCTAGGGTCTTGGAGTCCTTCCCTGGATCCTTTGCACTTGGCTGGCAGATGAGGGAAGCAAGACAACATGGAAGATATTCATCCATGCTTCACTACCTTAGCCCAGAAGTGACCCCCATTACTCTGCTCACGTTCCATTGGTGAAAACTAGTCACATGGATCCACCTGACTGCAAGGGGGTCGGGGAGTGCAGTGTGTCTAGAAGGAAGAGGAGAGCGTGGACATCAGTGAACCCAGGCAGTCTTGGCCATAATATGCATGACTCCTAAGATGACACTCATTTGATAATATAATATTTAATTAAATCACATATTTCTTTTGTTTTGAATGTTTCATATTGAAGTAGTCACAGGATGGAGTGGGGAGAGATGCTTGTTTTCTGAATATTAATGATTTACCTCTCTGCAGTTACAGGAGCCCATGTGACTACATATAAAATTAATTCTGAATCAAACATTTCTCTTTGCTTAACATTATCTTCTACTCTCAATCGTGTGGTGGATGACATTCAATAATATTATGTGACTGGATTACAAACAATTGCCAAAGGAATTAAAAATCTGGTAAAAGATGCCAAATTTTATGATGTCAGTAAATGTGATATTGATGAATTTTGACCCCCTCCCCCAAATCTGCTAAATGAGATGTTCACAGGATTAACAAGAAGAGAAACGAGAACGTGATTTTGATCAAATATGTACTTTAGAGGTGAACAATTAAAATATCAAGTTAAGAGAACCCAATGGAAAAACTGGTGAAGCCCTCAATTTAAAAAAAAAAAAGCCTTTTTATGATCATGCTATGAAAGTCAAATGTGATTTGAATGCTTAATCACACATAATTCTTTATAACTACTTATATGCTACAGTTAGAATTTGATTTATTCACTCTCTGCTCTAAAACTAGCACAAAACTATCATTTTAACCTGTTTTTAAAAATATATGAAATACATTTATTTTCATGATTTTTTTCCCTTTCATTTCTCAGGCTTATGTCAATATCAAGCCCTTTCTTCAGTACTTCTTATGAAAATGTGGTCACTACTTTAAGTGGAATTAAGTTTTTCAGTACCAAATCTGTTCAAATAGCAAAAGCTGCCATTAATGGAAAAGCATTGGCCTTGAACTGAATTCAGCAATTTCAAATAGAGCTTTCTGTGATGATGGAAATGTTCTGCTTCTGCTTTGTCCAACATGAAAGCCACAAGCCACGTGTGACATTCGGTATTTGCTGGCCCATTTACTGAGTTGTAGAGGTTAAGTCACAGCTAACCTTGGTTTAAACTATCCAACAAAGAGATAGACACACAAGTCCATGCACAAGTATTCTTGAATGTTATGATATATTGCAAGGGAAGCAACAGAATCAGCTCAGGTACAGAGAGAGTGGAGGCTGATTGGGGGGAGACCATGGGGCCAGGCTGGAAGCTGGGGCAAGGACCAAGATCACCCCTCCATGGGTCAATCAGCAGACCAACAGGCCTTTTTATGATACCTTGAAAATGTGGAGATGTTTAATGTCCTGCCCGTGAATATTAACATGTTCCCTATAGCAGTTGTGAAGATGACTATATGATGTCACAATATATGTAAACTGTAAAGTGTTATACAAACCTTAGGTAGGTTTTAATCATTACTTTTATCTTGGAGTTTGATGTTAAAAGTTTCCTCACTTGAATTCCTTTAGACTTTTACTTTTATCAATCAGTTTGAAATCTCTTCAAATACCCACTGTGATTTTTCTTTGACTGTTGGGTTATTTATAAGTGAGTTATTTATTTGAATTTCCAAATATTTGAAGTTTTTCTAGCTATTTTATGTTATTAATCTAATTCCATCATGGCCATAGAACACACTCTGTAGGATTTAAATCAGTTGAAATTTATAGAGTTGTTTTTTTGTTTTTGTTTTTTTTAATGCCCAGAATTTAATCTATCTCAAGAGATCTACAGGGCTTCCCTGGTGGTGCAGTTGTTGAGAGTCTGCCTGCTGATGCAGGGGACACGGGTTCGTGCCCCGGTCTGGGAGGATCCCACGTGCCACGGAGTGGCTGGGCCCGTGAACCATGGCCGCTGAGCCTGTGCGTCCGGAGCCTGTGCTCTGCAACGGGAGAGGCCACAACAGTGAGAGGCCTGCGTACGGAAAAAAAAAAAAAAGAGATCTTTGGCTTGCACTTGAAAAGAATATGCATTTTGCAGTTATTGGGTAAGATGGCTATAAATATCAATTAGGTCAATGTGGTTGATACAGACTCTTTCCTTTTAGAAAAAAAAATTAAATGCCCAATCATTTGGGGAATGGAAATTAAATATGGTAAATTCACATATGAGACTATTTTATTCCTAAGTACTCATGAACAGTTTTACCCTGTGGATACTCTCAAACTTGGAAAGTTCTCTTACCAGCTCAACATAGCTCACTGCATTTTCCCTTCGGACAAATTTCCTGAGTAGATTGGAATGACTGACAGTATTGATGCCTAATTTTGCACAGGTCACAAATATTTATCACCAGAACTTCTGAAGCAACAGAGCACTTTAAGCCTCAGCTTTCCAAGTATTTCCCTAAAGAGCTTTTCAAAGCTAGAATGACCCAGGAATCTGGAAATGGTTACATTTTGCTTTTCTTAATCATTGAATGCACAATTGATTCAGCTGATTCCTCTAAAAGAATGAGAAGCTTGAGGGTCTGAGCAGTTTATCTTCTATGGCTACTGTTCAGCTATAAGCAATAGGTTCCATGGATGCCAGAAAGATGACCTGATTTTCAAGGCTCAGTATAAATCTGAGGGTTCTGAGCAGAGGACTGTGATATGATCTGATTTATGTTTTCAAAGGATCACTCTGGCTGCCCTGTTAAGAGTGCCTTGGGCCAAGTACAGAAGTAAGGAGATGCTCTGGTAGGGAGATACCCATGTAGGGAGAAACCCCAATGACCCAAGCAAGAGATGGTGGCAACTTGGGCCACAACCATGGTAAAATGGTGTGAATGACCAGATTCTGGTTTTAGAAGTAATGCCAACAGCTTAGCTAATGGATTGGCCATGGGCTGTGAGAAAAAGAAATGAGGCAAAGATGGCTGAAATTATTTTGGTCTGGGCAGCTAGACTGGTGGAATGGGTCTTCACTGAACTGGGCAGGATTGGGGATGGGGCAGGATGGAGAGCAGACCAGGAGTTCCATCTGGCATCTGTTAAGTCCCAATCTGGAATGAAGAATGAATGTGCTTCTGAATCTCCAGCTCCAGGGATACAGATGTCTGTCATTACAGCAGAAGGTAGCACTGCCCACCTTAGGGGACACAGAGAAGCCTGAAGATCTCCTGCTCTGTCAGGATGTGGCAGTTCTCCCCAGCTACCCCCTCCTCCCGAGGCTTCAGCTGTGTATGACAGCCCATCTTCCAAAGAGCGAAGCGTCCAGCTGGGCCAGCCACTGTTTATTCTGCCTGAAGGAAGCTGTCCAGACAATGTCTTTCACTCCATACTAATAGAGTTCTGCCCTTTTTTAAAATTTAATTTTAAGGTGGTGAATAGATTGAATACATTGTGTTTGCTCCCCAAGGTACTTGCATTCCAAGACTAGAAAACATTACACAGTTTTAGTGCAAAAATGATTTTCAAAATGTGTATATCCTGGGGACAAAACATCGCCTATTGTTAAGTCATTTAAAAATAAATTCTCCCTTATTTTACATAAGTTTGTTTAAAACTAGAAAGGTATGATATAGAAAATAAATGCAATTCACTTTAAAATGCATAGACACTGGGTTAAAAAAAATAATGTAAAGAGTTTCTTTGTTTTTTACCCCCCCACCCCCCACCACCAGAAAAAACCCTGGAAAGGATTTTCTAGGTTTTAGAATCTTTCATTTAGGAAAGTCTGGGAGCTTGGCATTTGCTGGCTCTTGGGCTGGTGCCAAGAATATAAAATGTTTGTCATGTGATAGGACAGAAGTCCTCTTTGATTTCCTAGGAGAAAACAAACTCGGAGAAGGTGAAGCCAGCTAAAAGGTAACGTGATAGGAAACCCCTACAGAAGGCCCACAGCCCTGCCAAGCTTTCTCTTGGGGAAGTCTTTGAAGAACAGGGACTGCATTGTTAGGCCAAGAGGAACTCAGGGCATCTCCCTATTTCCCCGAGTTCCTGGCTGGTGCTCCAGATTCACTTTTGGGTCCTAAACGTATCCATGTTTCTTGTGTCATGAACAAGGACTGCCCTTTGCTTGTCTCACATCTCTCTGGATCTCTGTTTGCCTCTAACTTCAATGTCATTGGGAAAAATTCGGAACTGAAGCGATCTGTGTCCACTGGTGCCCAGCTCACACCCCGTTTTACCATCCTGTACACTCATCCCGGTGGTGAGAGCTGCTGATAATGACCCACAGCTGCACCCATCTCTGGAGAATTGCCCTTGGCCGATGGGAGCCCCCTTGCCCGGAGAAGCCTGGCAGGTTAGCTCTCCCACCCTCAAGTGGCCAATGACTAGTCAGAGATCACAAAAGCTCGGTCCCTTTGCCCCACGGGCAAACAACTCTGTGGTGCAATTTATGCTCCTGAGCCTCACTCATGAGATTCAGGCTATGGGGCTTGAGACCACATCCTTGTTCTGTGCCCTCCCCTTCTCTAGCCTACTTCTGGTTCTCTTACAGGTGTCTTCCGAGAGTACTCCCTGGATAACTTATGTGCAGCCTGGCTCAGGCTCTGCTTCTAAGGAAACTAAGAGAATGCTCTCCTAATTCCAGAGTGAGGAGAATTTGCTATGCCATGTTACTTTGTGGGGGTGGGAGAACACTGCTCTTTTTGTTTTGTCAAACAAATTCTCTTGGTGTGTAGAATATCACAGAGGGTGACAGAAGACCATTGGCAACCACGTGTTGTCCCTCCAAGAGAGGCTTCTTGGTATTTGGCGCTCACTTGATTGCCATGGACTTGCTTCAAGGCTGAATTTATAGACAAATGCCACCTAACTATGGCCACAACATGAAGAGGGCAACATACATTGCAAAACAAGGTACCAAGCAATCACAAGGATTTCGCAGAAGACCATTACTATCTGCAAAATGTTTGACCTTTAGGAGTGTCCACTGAATCTCTGCATAATATCTTATTTTTAACAAAGTCGAAAACTGGTCTGGGTGGAGTTCTCCCTTGAAAGCACCCTAACACCTTACCTATCAAATGTGATCCATGTTCCAACAGCATCAGCATCACCTGGGAGCTTGTTAGAGATGCAGAATCTTGGACCCCACCCCAGGCCAGCTGAGTCAGAATTTGCGTTGTAAACAAGATTCCGCAGGAGAATCTTATACACATGAAAGTTTGAGAACACTTGTTCAAAGATGTCCTATGGGTGAGTTTTGCATGGTGGATAACTGTAAAAATTTGAAGCTATAGTCAGAATCCACAAAAATGAATGATCAAGATGGAATAAAAGCTCATTTAAAAGCTCCTCTACCTTGTACTGCCAAGAAAGGAGCCTAGAACTGGGGGTATTAGTTACCTGGTTTTAAAGTCTACTGGAAGTTTGAGAGCAATTAAGAGGGGGAAAGTGATTTCCTGGAGCACTGGATCTCAAACTATAATCCTGGACCAGCAGCATATGCATGCCCTACAGACCTGTTAGAAATGCAGAGCTCCTATCCAGCTCCGCGCACTGGATTTAGGAATATGGAGGATGGGGTCCAGCCTTTGGCAGTTCAACAGGCCCTCCAGGTGATTCTGATGCAAGCTCAAATTTTGCTTCCACTGTCCTGGAGAAAGCAAAGAGCGAAACAGATGACAACAGAAAATATGGGGGGAAATAAACAAACACAGGCCCTGAGCAGGCAGAGAGAGGTCTTAGGATCATTTAAGTGTGAACTAAAGGAATGAGAAGCAGTATCTCAATGAAAAAATTAATCATCAATCTAAGAAAGAAATAAAATTTTTATTTGAGCCAACGTGAGGATTATAACCCGGGAGACAGTTCTCTCTGAGAACTGTTGCAAAGAGGTAAAGGGGGAGGCCTGTATATACGTGATTTTGGCAAAGGGGTACGTGCAATCAGGTACGCATCTTGGTAGAAGGTTGCCGCTACTTGCGAGGAACAGATATCTTAGTTAATGGTTTTAGTGTCTTTCTAAGTATGGGAAGATGAAAGACACTGGGTTCATAAAATTTTCTCCTGAAAGTAGCTAACTATCTGCGGGCCAGTTCTGTCAGTTTTCCCAGAGCACAAAGTGCCTCATCCTAATCTTCACCTTGAATTCCTTTCCGGGTGTGTTGTAGGTCAGTGACTGCAGTGCTAATGACTTGATCCTTGTAGAACCGGAGGGTGGGCAACATTCTTTATGTGACAATCCCTTCCCTTTTGGTCTTAATTTCGACCAAGATTTGGGAGTCATTTCTTGACCGATTTGTCCTGTGGCACTAGGAATGCTCATTCCCAGGTCAGACAAGGATTTTGTTGATAGGTCACTCAATGTGCTATTACTGGACTAGGCCCTGTTAACAGTGGCCCAAAGCCTCTGGACCACCTGTCTTATGTCTGTTATGGTCCAGGAAATGGTTCCCTCTTGTTGCTTCTTCCCATATCTAGAGTTACACTTAGAATCATTGATCTTATAGGAATATATACTTGGTCAAGTTGCGTAATCATCATTAATTTTATCTGAGGCTCAGTCACACATTGGGTAGTGCAAGAAACAATAGGCAGAATACAAATAACATAGCAAGTGTCATTAATAAGGGCACAAGTCAGTATCTAAGCTAAAAACTTCCATTAGGTGCAACCCAGCATCTCCCCAGGTCATCTGGCCTGTTTGTTCTGCACCAATCACTATCTTTAAGGGAAATGAGAAACTGGCATTGTACATAAAGTTCACCAAAGATGTCTGCATGCACAAGGTGAGTGGTGAATCATTGTGAACATTTACGGGATTCAGAAAGGAATGCTATCTTGTAAGGAGGTAAGTGGCTGTCTCCAGAAAAAGAAAAATTGATCTTCATGGTTGAGCAGGTATTTCTGCCATTGGGGAAGTCTGGTTAATGCATAACACAGATGTACAATGCACACTAGAGGGAACGGAGGAGGTCCAAATGGGCGGAGAAAAAAAATGCTGCTTAAATTTTTCTTGTCTTGCCTTAAAATATGAATTTCATTTCATCAGGTAGACTTCAGTAAGAGGTGCCCGTGTTAATAAAGATACAGAATCATTAAACAATTGCATGGCTGGGGCATAGACTTTAAAGTATGGTAGAGAAGATGCTAGAAAGACAGTAAAGGGGTCATTGTAGGATATATCAGGAGTTCAGCCTCTTTACTTCCAAGTAATATGGAGCCACTGAGACCCTGAGCGGTAGAGTAACATCATTAAAAAAGAAAAAAAAAAGTTTTGTAGTTGAAAGGCAGAGGATTCCATTACCTAAAGATTTAATTTACCCAGTGATGCAGAATGAATGAGGCAATTTTATATTCAGTTAAATCACGAATATTGCCCCTAGGATACCCAGAAGTCACCGACACAAATTTCTAAGGTAACAGGATCTGGTTGGACGAGGTATGGGGTGCCTGGGACTTTATTTTGAGACAGTAATCTTTGCAGAAAATGAAAATGGTCATGTGTCCATTTCCGGGTACCTTTGCCTGTTACATAAATATAACTACATCTCTCTTCAAAACACTCTTCAATTTTGTTCTAGTGGTATTTCCACAAAGTAAAATTTGCTTTCCCACTTTCCCTCACACCTTTGTGTTTCTACCCATGATTTTATTATTCGTAATAATACTGAATAAGAAAATGAAACCACAATTTTAATATGCATACAAACCACAGTGGAATTCAGCCCATGAAACACACTTACAGGTCAGGATTTTCTTTTACTTTCTTGAATTTTTCTCATTTCTTTTTAATGAGTTATGTAGACTGACACCACAGCACACACCAATGTTGCTCTGCCTAGAAGATTGCTGGGCAGAAATAATAGAACAAGATGCCCAAAACATCCTTCAGGATGCAGAAATACAGTGAATACATTAAAGTATATAATTCTATGAGCTGCACTGCTCATAGAATTATTCAGTAGCTGCACTGCTTGGTGCTTTATGATTAAATTATCAAGCAGTAAAAAAACCTAGAGGATGTCTTAGTGGCTTTAAGAAGTTAAGGGATCTCCTTTAAACCCCAGTGTCATAGGGAATAACGTTAACTTAAGACGGTCATGCTAATTTGAGGTAGACGGCAGCCAGGTTAAATGAATCCCTACACTGCATGGGTGCGAGAGCGTACTTTTACACCTATTGGGGTTTCTGAGAGAGATTTCAGTCCTGATGACTAATAGCACGGTCTCAGATGTGTCTGAGTTTTCACTTGTACAAGTTTTTTTTGCAACAGAAAAGAAAGATGCAGTTGCTTTTGATGGCCTTTGCTAAAACTTCAAAAAACATTCTTTAAACATTCACAAAATGGGGCTTCCCTGGTGGCACAGTGGTTGAGGGTCCGCCTGCCGATGCAGGGGACACGAGTTCGTGCCCCGGTCCGGGAAGATCCCACATGCCGCAGAGCGGCTGGGCCCGTGAGCCATGGCCGTTGAGCCTGTGCGTCCAGAGCCTGTGCTCCGCAACGGGACAGGCCGCAGCAGTGAGAGGCCCGCGTACCAAAAAAAAAAAAAAAAAAAAAAAATTCACAAAATGTTCTCAGTAGTTTCACTATCAATGTGGTCTTTTGTTGATTGCAAAATAGAATGCCCACTTGTATAACTGAAACAAATTAAAAACACATTGCTGGAATTTTTTCAGTGGTTGTATATAGCCATTCAGAGATAAACAAAATTGTGCCTTTTAAACGAGGTTACACAGAGACATGATGGATGTTCGTTTCATAATGTAAAAAAGAATATTTATATGAGTTATGTTGGGGCAGAATATATATATATCTCTTCAAAGGTATATGTGTGTGTATATATAATTACATATATATATCACCTGGGTTTGGCCTCAGGAGTTGACATGGTGTTAAAATTCTCAAAGATTTTAAATAATTAACTCATGGGCATAAACACACAACTAACACACACACAGATGTGAAATATCACATCTTAAAGTGTTGTATTCTAGAAATAAGGAGGAAAAAAAGGAATAACCATTTCATAATCTTTATTATTCCGACATCACGCCGAAACAAGAGGGTAGTAGTTGCTAACTTTATTGAATCCAATTTAAAGTAATGCGCTCATATATTCAAAATATTTTTAAAAATTTAACTCTTTTTTTTTTTTTTTTTTTGTACTGGAAGAGAAGTGCCCGATTCTTATGCTTCCCTCTTTATCTGGACTCTTTTACTCCTCCGAAACCTGCAAACCCTCAGCTTCTCCTCCATAAGTTAAAGTCTTGTCTTCCCAGGATCTCTGATTGGAGGTCACCTCCTTCAGAATGTCTTTCCTGATTTCCTTACTCTGGAACATCTGAACCAGGAGCTTCTCCTTTATACTCCCATGATACACGCCCTCTTAGTACATACGACCCTGTATTTAAATCCTCATTTTATCTGTCTGTCCTCCCTGGAAGACTGACTGAGTCCCTCTGAGAGTTGGAAGGAAGTCTTATTTATTCTGGTGTCCTCAGGGTCCCTCACAGTTATTAAATAAGGATTGAATTTTTGAATGAGTAAATTCCTTTATTATTAGGAGGTTCCATTTGGACTTTTTATACTCTGGTCATTATGTTCAGGCATAATCTACCGAATAATCTACTGCATGTGGCAGTTCATGGTGTTTGATTCATCTGTTTCATGGATTTACAATTAAAGCTTTGCCAACACACCTACAGCGATTAAGAGGACAAACTCTGGAGCCGCAATGCTGGGGTTTAAACCACAGTTCTGTGAGAACTTGGAAAACTGACTTATGCCCTTCATATCTCATTTCTGAGGATTTAATTAATCAATAGAGAATTGTTCTGAGGATTTAATTAATTTATGTGTGTGCAGCAATTAGAACTGTGTCTAGCACAGAGTAAGTGCTGCATAAGTGTATGTTGTTATCTTTACTATTATTATTATTTGTAAAACAACTCTGGCTAACAACACATTTCAATATATTTTGACAAACTGGTTCTCTAAATATATACATTTATTTTCTTTATCCTTTTTATTCTGTTTCAGCTGGGATGTAAAAATACAGACTCTGGAATCAAATTTATGATCCTGTTTACAGTTCCTACCGTTCAAGGGCACTTTCCCCTTAATTTGCTGCAACCATAAAATCTAAGCCCTCCCTTGTAATCCCCTTTGTACTGAAAAGGCTCTCGTGCTTTGAGACAATTTGAGATTCAAACCTGACACGGGTTCCACTGTCATTTTCTTGAGCTGGAGTACTGTAGGGTTTGAAGAAAGAGGACCTACCGTGTGTCAGATCCTCAGATGAATACAGTATATGTTTCCTCTGAGTCCGGTGTTGGACAATGAGGCTTGTTATCATGATGGATAAAGTACAAATAGAATATTTTGCACGTAAGTTGTGCCTGTCCGATGCATGCTGTCCTGCATAAGGCATTTTCCTGCACTCTCTTTGACTCGATATTCATATGAGGAGGTGTCAGTCAGATGGTTCAAACATCAAAAGTATCCATCTTTAAAACTTCCCTATATATTCCTATCCCAAAAAACTTAGAAGCCTCAGTAACATTGTATTTAAACTTTTATTCCCCTTTACATATCACCCATTGACAAGCACTCAGAAAACTGTCTCCTGATACAGCAGCACATAAAACCACCTCTCCTGTAAGCTGTCATAGAGAAAACAGGGCTCCTGTCATGAGGAACATGTCATATGTCCATGTGTAATGCCTATAAAATGACTGCACAAACATCCACCATCCTAAAGCTCTCATCCCAGGGTATCAACATTTATCTGCTCCCTGCAGAGAAGCCATTGTTCCCACTTGGTACACTAAGAAGTAAGAAAGAGGCAGCAAGACAGGGAGACAAGATTCTTTTTTTCAAAGCCACAGAAAGAATTAGAGGGAAAGAAAGGTCGAGAGAAGGGCACTCCTGGGGCTTCCCTTTGCTGAGTCACTTCTTTGTTCATCTACTTTTTCAGTTTTCAATGGTAGTATTGTATTTTTGTCTACAAGAGGAATAAAACTGGAGCCAAAAAGTAAGAAGCAAACCTTGAACATTGAGAAGAATAACTTAAAAACTGATTTCACTTAGAGATATGAAGCTATAAGCTTACCAAATATCTAGGTATAGCCCCAGGTTTAAAACACTAAATGCACATTCAAGAGTTGCACCATTGGGACTTCCCTGGTGGTGCAGTGGTTAAGAATCCACCTGCCAAGGCTAGGGGACAACGGTTTGAACCCTGGTCTGGGACGATCCCACATGCCATGGAGCAGCTAAGCCCATGAGCCACAACTACTGAGCCCGCGTGCCACAAGTACTGAAGCCTGCGTGCCTAGAGCCTGTGTTCTGCAACGGGAGAAGCCACCACAATGAGAAGCTCGCACACTGCAATGAAGAGTAGCCCCTGCTCGCCACAACTAGAGAAAGCCCGTGTGCAGCAATGATGACCCAATGCAGCCAAAAATAAATAAATAAATAAATGTATAAAAAGAAAAATAAAAGAGTTGCACTGTTAATATTTGTGTGCTCCTCCATTCTAGCATGAATGTATGGCAAAACTTAAGAACAACACATGTCAGAGGGCCACTTAAATCTGAAGCATCATTTGAGTAAAGCAAAGCTTTATAATCTATTCTTACAGGGCAGAATTCTAAAAATTAATGTTCTGTGGCTCTGATTTCACTAGTTTAAATGAAAGAATTTCACAATAGACATACATTTTGTTCCAGGAAAATGAACATTTTCATGTAATTCTCAAAGAGCTTATGAAGTACAAGGAGAAAATTCACAGCCAGAAGAATGTGACACAATGAGAATGCCAGCTTGGGCAACAACAATATTATCCAATAAAAAACATAATAAAAACATGCTATAGAATGTTAATTGTTACCTTAGGGTAATTTAGCTATCCTCAGATGGCATCTGCAGGCCATTTTATCAAGCACATATTTTATTTGTGGACTGTCATCTCCAGGTGACAGTTTGGAATTAATGAGGGCTGGAGTGGGTGGGTCTCTATCTCTCTCCTTCATGAACATATCTCATGGTTCAGAAGTCCATGGCCATTTGGCCCAGGAGGTTGCTTTTGCTTGGTTGTAGATTCCCAGTATAATAATAGCTAACATTTACCAGGCACTGTTTTCCAAGCATTGGGCTAAGTTTATGTGAATTATTCAATCTCATGCTTATTACAAAAATACCTTGAGAATTCCTGCTTTATGAGAAAATTGAATATTACAGAGGACAAGCAGCTTATCTGAGGTCATGCACTTAGGAAATAACAGTAAGTTTTGAAGCCGAGTGGTCTGTCTCCAAAACTGGTGACCCTAACCATTGGGCTACATTGTCTCACACCTGTTACTTTAAATCAAATATGCAGAGTATAAAGCCAACTCTAATTTATTTACAACAAGTGGGAATTACTGCTGAAGATAGCTAACCCTAATATTTGCCTCCTTATTTTGGTACCTATTTATACACTCTGTTCAGAGATGGTGGTATGTGGTTTATGATTTATACTTTAAAGTTGCTATTTATTGGCTACCTACTATCCAGCCAGTATTCTTATTATCTATAAATCGCTCTGTGTCAAACTGACTCAACCTTCATGCCATAAAACAACAACTGTTTATGATCATTATCTCCCCTGCTTCCGGACGTTGACTGGGCTCAGCAGGGCGATTCTGTTTGCCACCTCTCAGGCAGTTGCAGGCTGGTGGTGGCTGGGCAGTCAGGCTGCGGACAGGGTGGAGTCAACTTGAAAACTCCTTCACTCACATGCCTGGTGCCTGGACCAGGAGGATACAGATTGTTGTGGGCTGGAGTGGGTGGGTCTCTCTCTCTTTCCATCTCTCCAACACGGTCACTTGAGGTGGTCAGACTTCTCAGATGCGGCTCAGGGCTCCAAAGCTGTGTTACCCCACATGGAGAGTCATGCAGGGTAATTTCCACCACATTCTGTCATTTAGAGGGGAATCATTAGAGAGCCAGCCCATCTTTGAGGGAGGGGAATTAGTCTCCGTCTCACAACAGGAAGAGAGACAAATAATTTGCAAACTTGTTTTAAACCCACCACGGAACAATAATAAACACTTTGCATCATTACCTTATTTAATTACCAAATTATTAGTTCAAAGTAGACATTATCTTCATAGTCCTATGGAGGAATCAGACACTCAGGTAGGAAGTGATAGAACTTGGATTCAAACTCACATCTGCCTGAATCCACAGCATAATCCTATTCTCTCATCCACTGCACCCTAATACCTTAGTCCAAAAAGATGCGAAGATTCCAGCAGAATTAAAACAGAAAATTTCAGGATACAAAGCAGGACCATTCCAGGCAAGTAGAGTAAATCAATAGAATCAATTATTCATTCAGTCATGAAATATGTATTAAATGCCTACTCTATGCCAGGTGCTAGAGATACAGGGATATAGAGATAAGATTCAAGCAGAATAAGAATATAAACTTCTGGGGTATGTATCAGTAGCAGAATATTCCCACGTTTTCTACTTTCATGAATGTTAGTTCTAGAGGAACTGGCAGTTAACAAACAACTAAGACACAACAATATTTTATGAGTTGTGATAAGTACTCAGAAGTGAGTAAAGGGTATGGTGAAATTTGTGTTCTTTATTCTAGGTGGTTCTTTGGAATTCACAATCATATTACCTTACCCACCTTCATACAGAAAATAATATAGCTCAGGCCAGGCCAAAAATAGTGCCTCATTGCTCTGGCAACAGGGATGGGTCCAAAAAATGGATATGTGACTTAAGAAGGCCCATTAGAGTGTTTCCTGGATTCACACATGCACAGAGCAAAAAGACGTTTTCTTTCTACTAGGGTTGCCAAACTGGGGCAAGATGCGTATGAGCAGTGGGTGGCCATATTGAGGAAGCATATCTGAGTAAAGATGAAATGATGCTGACACACCGAGAGGGAGGAATGCTTTGTGGGGTCAGGGAGAGGAGAGCAGAAACAGGAGAGGGGAAGGAAGGAAAGGAGGAGAGGCAAGGAGAGAGAGAGAACTGATAACACCCCCGGAGCTCAGTCTGGGCCACCAGGTGCCTTTGCCTTTTACAGAGCACTCTACTTACTCTCAGCCTTGCACTGCCTGTTGTCTGTTATCTGGTCTGCAAAACCCACTCAGGCATGAGACTGGGACATGCTCTCTCTTGTATCCTTTGGTACAGCCTCTGGGACACACTTGGTGCTCAATGAATGAAGGGATGGTGGATGAGTGAGTGAACGACTTTGAAAACAAAAAGAAAAAGAATCTCACAGAGGAAATCTGTTTTCCTTGATCTAACTACAGGGACAGTGCCTAGTTAAGCTGAAGAGTCAGGGAATACTTTAGCATTTTCATATTTTAAAAAACTTTAATTAATAGAAAGTTTCTTCAAAAAATTAAAACTAGAACTACAAAATGATCTAGCAAACCCATTTCTGGGTGTATAACCCAAAAAATGAAAACAGAATATCAAAGAGGTAGCTGTACCCCCATGTTCATTGCAGAGTTATTTACAATAGCCAAGATCGGGAAATAACTTAAATAGTTAAAGATGAATAGTTAAAGATCTGGTATATATATATACAGTGGAATATTATTCAGTCATGAGGAAGAAAGAAATCCTGCCATTTGTGACAACGTGGATGGACCTTGAGGACATTATGATAAGTGAAGTAAGCCAGACAGAGGAATACGAATAGGGTGTGGTATCACTTATACATGGAAATCTGAAAAAGAAAAAAAAAAAAAAGAGTCAGACTCATAGACACAGAGAGTAGAAAAGTGGTTGCCAGGGACTGGCGGGTAGGCAAATAGGGAGAGCTTGGTAAAAGGGCACAAACTTACAAGCTTTCAGCTGTAAGATGAATAAGGTCTTAGGATCTAATGTAAAACATGGTGACTATAGTTGACAGTATTGTATTGTGTAACTGAAATTTGCTAAGAGAGTAGAATGTAAATGTTCTTACCACGGTCCCCCCACCTCCCCATAAAAAAAGATAAATATGTGTGATGATGGATATGTTAATTAGCTAGATGGATGGAATCCTGTCACAATGTGTATGTATATCAAATCACCACAACATATACTTTAAATATCTTACAACTTTATACGTCAATTACACTTCAACAGAGCTGAAAAGAAACATTAATGTAAAAAACACATAGTATTTTATTTTCTTCTTAGATTCCATATATATGTGTTAGCATACGGTATTTGTTTTTAACTTTCTGACTTACTTCACTCTGTACAACAGACTCTAGGTCCATCTATCTCACTACAAATAACTCAATTTCATTTATTTTTATGGCTGAGTAATATTCCATTGTATATATGTGCCACATCTTCTTTATCCATTCATCTATTGATGGACACTTAGGTTGCGGCAAGACGGGAATAAAGACACAGACCTACTAGAGAATGGACTTGAGGATATGGGGAGGAGGAAGGGTAATCTGTGACAAAGTGAGAGAGAGGCATGGACATATATACACTACCAAACGTAAAATAGATAGCTAGTGCGAAGCAGCCACATAGCACAGGGGGATCAGCTCGGTGCTTTGTGACCACCTAGAGGGGTGGGATAGGGAGGGTGGGAGGGAGGGAAACACAAGAGGGAAGAGATATGGGAATATATGTATATGTATAACTAATTCACTTTGTTATAAAGCAGAAACTAACACACCATTGTAAAGCAATTATACTCCAATAAAGATGTTAAAAAAAAACCAAAATACATAGTATTGATTCAAATACTACATTATCAACAGTCATCAATTAATGGCATACAACATACAATCATAAAATAAGCTGTAATTTTTCTTCCACATGGACATGAATACAAGTTAGGAAATAAAATCAAATATCCCAAACCCTTAAAATACATACATCATGAGGATCAACTTGGCTTAAGGAAACTCAATACTGACAGGTAGAGGACAAAGTCATGAGAAAAGTAAGGAGTTAAAATGTTCATAATTCCTAGCTTTCTACCATCATGGGCTTTAAGCCTGTAAAAATAATGGAACTTCCTTCAGAATCAAATAATAACAACTTGAGTTAGTACAATCAGAGAAGAATCAGGAAGCTAGGGCCTCAGGACCAAAACATTACCAGATTGGATATGTCTTTGTGAAACCTCAGAGGTATAATTTAAAAATTACTGGGTTAATTTGCTTTTCTATAGCAAATGGTCCCTGAAAATGAAGGTGTAATTTATCATCAGGCATGAGGATTAAAAGTTCCTGGTGGGTAGCCAGGCCTTGTCTGGTCTCTGGCATTGTGAGATTTCCTCCATCCCTGGTGAGTTTATGGACACAGTACATTTCCATGTTATCACCTTTCATTTCCAGTTCTGGCAATCCAGACCTTTTTATTAAAAAGACATCAAAACAAACATAAAAGCCAATAAACATTCAGCAGTAAAAACTCATAAAGAATCCAGACATAGGGGAATTTAGTATCTGATGTTGCTGGTCATTAAATTCTAAAGTCTTTCTTCTTTTCCACCCAACTCAGGAGACTACCACCCTCATGCTCCTTCCCATCCAAACCCCTCCTAAACTAGCCTTCTCTCATCCACACTCAGGAATGTATGACAGTCAGTAGCTAAAGCTATTTCTCTTTCAAAGTGCCTTGGTGACTTAAGAGAGCAAAGCTTCAAGATAGGACCACGAGTTCTGACGGTGAGATATCCAGTACGAGTGAGAAGATAGAGGATGCATTTTGGGGTCTCACAGGGTTTTCCAGATACCTTTCTGGTATCTCTGGGAGAGAAGGTTTTGCAAATCAACTCAGATAAGAGTCTTACTAATCATAAAATAGAGAATAATCTGTCTTCATTGATATATTTATCCTTTCATACAATTGTTTTTTCATTTTTCAATAAACACCTGGGGATCATTCTTTTTCCATCTGTTCCTAGATAAATACATTTGGTAATTACTTAATTACTTTATGCATCAGTTTCCTCTGCTGTAAAGTGGGAATAATGATAATACTTACCTGCAGGGTTATGGTGAGGGTGAGTTAAGTTAGTTCACATAATGGTCTCAGACTTGTGCCTGGTACCTGGTGGTAAGTGTTCTGGATTCATTTTAATTATTGAGTAACTGCTGTGTGCCAATGACTCTGCTAAGTACTAGGGATATGAAGAAGGAAAACAATGTTACTATCCTCAAATGTCTTCCATTCTATTCAGAAAAACAGTTGTGCTGACAATGACAAGAAGTGCTTTAATAGGATGAAGGTTAAGACTGGAAGCAAGGAAACCACATAGGTGTCCATGGCAAGAGTCAAAGAGAATAATGCCACAGGTTTGAACTGAAACAATGGATAAGGAAGTGAAGGCTTAGTGGGTTAGAGGAGAGGATGGATATGCAAGCCTTTTAGGAAGTTGAATAATGAGATGTGGAAACCAATTGGATATGGGAGGTGAGAGAGATGAAGGCCTATTGGGTCACTGCCTTGGGCAACTGAGGAGATGGTGACTGTTCCCCATGGATACAAATAAAGGAGGAAGAAGGGAGAGAGGTTCATTTGTGGATACTTTGTGTCTGAGGTAGAGATGTTAGTGAGGAATTGGATATAGGGATCTGGAAAGGTTTAGGTTGATGACTGAGATTTGGAAAATTGTCAGCTGATAGGCAGGAGAGGACACCAACTAGATAAGTGGCCTAAGGACATGTCCTCCCTTTATTAGACAAGCTATGTGTGTCATTTTAATTAACACTCATAACAACCCTGTAAATTAAAGGTATTAGTTAGAACATGGTTCTAGCTATGTGTGACTGAGACCAAACAACACTGACTTAAAGCAGATACACAGTTATTTTTCTCTCATGTAAAAATTTGAGCTGGATGTGAAGGCCTTGTTCCAGATATGATGCTCCATGGTCTGAGGGACCCGGGGTCCTCTTTTGTTGTTCTATCATTCCTAAGCTCACTTCCATGCCTACATCCAGCCAGGAGAAAGGGGACAAGGACAGAAGAACACATCTATTCCCTTAAAGTTATGACCCAAAGTTGAATATGTCACTTCCACTTTTGACTCATTGATAGGAATTTAGTCTGTGTCGATATATGGTTCCAAGGAAGGCTGGTCTTTATTCTGAGGGATCCTTGTAGCGCTGTCTATAAAAACAACATGGAAGACAACACATATATCCATCAAAAGGGAACAGGTAATTCTACATAGGGAGTACTATGCAACTGTAGAAAGGAATGAGAAATAGCTCTATAAACTCTTAGAGAAGAATCTCTGGAATGAGTGTGAAAAAGCACAGTAGAGTATGCTACTATTTATCTAAGAAGGGGAAGGCATATACATATACATATACATATACATATACATTTGCTTTTAAGAAGAAGTTGGAAGATGAACAGTACAATTTAAAAATTCGTATTCTGTAGAGGGAGGAAAGGAACAGGTGGAAGAGATGAAGCTAGAAGTTGACTTTTCTGAATAGATGGCATGCTAGTTTGGAACCTTGTAAATATTTTACATAATTATAGAAAAAAATTAAAAATTAAAAACTAATGCTTAAACACCAAATACAAAATGAAACAAATAAATCTGATTATAAATTTATCTGGTCACATACCACCCTATTTTGAGTAACTTTAAAACACAGGAACTTGATAGTACATTCTTAGTGAGCTGTATCCCATGGACAAAAACAAATTGTAATAAAAAGGTTTTTTTAGTAATCGTATATTGATGGTGGTATTGATTGTTATTCTGAGTCTGTGGACAGTGGAATAAAGCAATGAATAATTTTGCTCAGTGTTATTAAGAAGCAGGATTTTTAGACAGAAAGAAAAGGCATAGGGAGGTAAAAATCAATAAAGTTAAGACAAAAATTCTGTAGTTCTGAATTTGAAGTTTTATTAATAATTAATGACACATTTTCTTTTAAAAAAAAGATATATGTACACACACACACACACAAATATTTTCTAGATCTCTCCACTGAAAAGGCCTAGCTGGATACAACAACAAACTCAGTAAAACAAGTACCTCTTATGTAAGAGTGTTATCTGTAAATGCTCTTGCTCCACCTGGAAAATGTCTAGTTCTGGGTCCAGGGCAGGAAGTATCCACGATGTGCCTGGAACAGGGAAGTTATCAAAGCTACTAAGTGCCTGTCAAAAGTCTCAGGAACAAACTTGGAGAGTCACTGACCAAAAATGGGAAATACAGACCATTAATAAGGTTAGTAACTGCAATAGATTGAAATATATCAGTTAGTTCAAAATCCAAAACCAAATAACAGCAGAATAAAACATCTGTTTGCTTACCTTTGGAGGACTCCAGGGAACAAATGATTATTTTGAAAACAATATAATATGAACTATATTTCAGGTTGCCAAACAGTTGATTAGAGGAAGTTTATTTTGTAATGAACTCTAGCTAACATTTTCTAGCTAAGAAATGAAGAAGAAAAAATAGAATCAGAGTATTGTCACTTCACAATTCCTAAAAATTAGGTACGTATTGATTTAGACAATGATCCTCAGTACCTGTTAACATCATAAAAAAGCAAAGTATTATTTGCTTCCCAACCAAATACACACCACCACTGTGAAGAACTCTTTTTAAAAACTCAAATCTATTTTTATTTAGTCTTTAAACCTAACTACCAATTCATAGGAAATACAGGGAACAAAGGAACATGCCAAACAACGTCTAGGTGATACCCATCATCAGACTCAGGACTGTGGGAAACCAAACAGGACAAAAAAACATGGTTTATTCAATAAAAAATGCTAAGGGCCAAAAAATTCAAGGAGTAGATTATGTCAACCAAATGTAATGTGTAAACCTTACCTGGATCTTGATTTAAATAAAGAAAGTTAGGAAACATTGAGGGAAAGTCAAAGACTGATGGATATTAGAAGATATGAGCTATTATTACTTTTTAAGTGTGATACATTGCAGAAAAGTCATTGTCTTTTAGAAATACATACTGGTATATTTCTGAATAAAATGACAGAATGGATGATATTTCTGTGATTGGCTTCAAAATAATATGGCAACGTTGGGATGAGAGATACAGATGAAACCAGATTTGTCATGAGTCAGTAATTGTTAAAACTATGCGATAGGTACATAGGGGTCATTATACTAATTTCTATCTTTTAGTATATGTTTTAAATTTTCAATAATAAAGTTTTTAATTGCTATCTATGGAAGATAGAAATAATGAATATTGGCAGGAAACTAGAAATTTCGACCACAGTGTATATAATAATGTACGTTGAATTTATAGATGAAGAAAACTGTGACTTAGAAGAGAGACATGGATGGCATCCTAGGCTGGTACCTGAAATGGGCAGATTTAGGAAAAGGAACACAGGAGTCAGAGAAGGAGAAGAGGGGCCAGTAGGAATGTCAAGAGAGAACAGTGCTTCAGAAATGAAGTTAGAAGGAGTTTGAAAAGGAGGAGTCTCTGTGCTCATAAAAATGTGCTGTTCTTTTTTCTTTTTTAAAGAAAATTTATTAATCAGGCATTTATTAAGGACCTACTGTTAAAGCTCACTGACTGTTAAAGCCCTTCTGGAACACACCCTGAGTCAAATAAAATGAACCTGAGTTAACTTGCAGCAGCAAAGGAGACCCTGCCATGAGGCGTTATGGGGAGCGTCTTATGGGATGTGGGTTCATGGTGGATGATTCTACAATGGGTTTAAGGAAACAGGGGCCAGTTTTGAGGGGATGTTGTCCAAGCTGGGGTATCTGAATAATTTTTCTCCGAGAGATGGGAAGGTTAAACAGAGCTAGATGTATCATTGGTAGTCAGGAGGGGGCCATGGTTAATGGTTTGTTGAGGGTACCAAGTGGCCTTTCCCCTGTCCTCTTTATGTGCTTTGAGAGTTGTTTATGTTCAGTGAGAAATGTTGTGGCCTAGTTGTCATGAGGGCCATTCTTCACCTTCTGAGTCCTTCTGTGCAGAGCTTTATGCTGGGGTTTCAAAACTGAGTAGCAAGGCTCTGGCCCCTGAGGGTATCAAAGTCAAGGCCAATCACATGGGGTGTAGGGAGAACATCTTAGCACCTTATATGTTGAGCAAATTTTATTTTGAATTTTGCTCTTTAAGAAGTACACACACAGGCATCTGAAATGATAAGGGGGAAGCAACAGAGATAAAAATGGTTCCCAAATGGTGTGAACAAGCGTTAATCTCACAGCTGAAAAGTGGAATGAAAATAATAGAATCAATTACCCAGGAAAGTCCCATGTAGAAAGGATAGATAACCCATTAGAAAAAAAATTAAAAGGAGTCTCATTAATGGTTACAGCAATCTTCTAGATTGTTTTAGAAACTATTAAAGGAAAAAGAATTCAAGTTGTTTTTCTTCAACGCACTTCACACTGTTAACTTACATAAAGAGCAGTATCACAAAGAAATAAATGAAACAATTCAACTGGCACTGTGTGCAGTATAATTCCAGAGAATCACCACTTAAAAATAAAACCCTTAGATTCTTTAGCATTTATATTTCAGTATTGGCCATAGCAAACAATTTCAGCCAAAAGAAGAAAGAGTAAAGTAATTAAAGTAACTTACCTTGATTTTGGAGATTAAGTAGATGCAGCTGCTGGACGTTTCTATCTTCTTGAGTAGAAATGTTTTTCAAATCACTTTTGTTCTTTATTTCTTGGTATTTGGAATATAAGTTTTTTTTAAAAACTTTATTTTATTTAAGTACAGTTGATTTACAATGTTGTGTTAATTTCTACCGTACAGCAAAGTGATTCAGTTATGCATATACATTCTTTCTCATATTCTTTTCCATTATGGTTTATCACAGGATATTGAATATAGCTCCCTGTACTATACAGTAGGACTTTGTTGTTTATCCATCCTATATATAATAGTTCACATCTGCTAATCCCAAACTCCCAATCCATTCCTCCCCCACTTCTCTTCCCCCTTGGCAACCAGAAGTCTTTTCTCTATGTCTGTGAGTCTGTTTCTACTTTGTAGATAAGTTCCTTTGGGTCATATTTTAGATTCCACATAAATGTGATATCATATGGCATTTGTCTTTCTCTTTCTGATTTACTTCACTTAGTATGATAATCTCTAGGTCCACCCATCTTGCTTCAAATGGCATTATTTTATTTTTTCTTATGGCTGAGTAGTATTCCATTGTATATATATATACCATATCTTCTTTATCCATTCATCTGTTGATGGACATTAAGGTTGTTTCCATGTCTTGGCTATTGTGAATAGTGCTGCTATGAACGCAGGGGTGCATGTATCTTTCCAAATTATAGTTTTCTCCCAATATATGTCCAGGAGTGGGATCCCTGGATCATACGGTAGCTCTATTCTTAGTTTTTTGAGGAAGCTCCATACTGCTTTCCATAGTGGTTGCACCAATTTACATGGATTTTGTAATGGAACTTCTGTTTGTGGATATGACATTGATTCTAGAAGCCCCAAGTCTGGAAAGGAGAGCCCCTCTTGTTCCACTTATCACCATAGTGTGAAGCCGGCAGTAGGATTCGGCTGCAGGCAGGGCTCATTCTAATCCTGGAGGAAGCAAGGTCCTTTCTAAGGAGTAGAAGCTGAGCTCACAAGTCCTGGAAGGGTGAGCCCTTCAGGAAGAGGCAGGAGAGAAACAGAGGAGAAACATGAGGAGAAAGAAAGAGGAGAGATACAGGATGAAAATGGGGCAGAAGAGAAATGGACAGAAGAGAAAGATGTAGGAAAAATGAACCAGGATATATTGAGTACCTTCAGTGTGCCAGCTACTCTGCTATCCACTGCAGACCTGCTAACCCCATTCATTCTCACAAAACCTCCTACATTAGATGTTACTGCTTATAATTTAGAGGAAATAGAGACAGAGAAGAGGCTGAGTAACTTGTTCATACAGTGTAAGGCTGGGGCTGTTGGAATCTACAGACTACACTGTCTAAGGCAGCGGTCCCCAAACTTTTTGGCACCAGGGACTCGTTTCATGGAAGACAATTTTTCCATGGACTGGGGAGGTGGGGGGAAGTGATGGTTTGGGGATGATTCAAGCACATTACATTTATTGTGCACTTTGTTTCTATTATTATTACATTGTAATATATAATGAAATAATTATACAACTCATCATAATGCAGAATCAGTGGGAACCCTGAGCTTGTTTTCACTTGCCACTCACTGATAGGGTTTTGATATGAGTCTGCAAGCAATTGATTTATTATGGTCTCTGTGCAGTCAAACCTCTCTGCTAATGATAATCTGTATTTGAAGCCGCTCCCCAGTGCTAACATCACCATCTCAGCTCCACCTCAGATCATCAGGCATTAGATTCTCATAAGGAGCGTGCAACCTAGATCCCTAGTATGCGCAGTTCACAGTAGGGTTTGTGCTCCTATGAGAATCTAATGCTGCCACTGATCTGATATGAGGTGGAGCTCAGGCGGTAATGCGAGCGATGGGGAGCGGCTGTAAATACAGATGAAGCTTTGCTTGCTGGCCCGCCGCTCACCTCCTGCTGTGCGGCTTAGTTCCTATCAGGCCATGGACCAGCACCAGTCCATGGCCTGGGGGTTGGGACCCCTGGTCTAAGGTGTTGGATTCTCACTTTAAGTGCTTCTCATCACAACCAGGGATTGCAAAATCAGATTCTGAAAGAAATGAAATAGGTAACATGAAGGTGTAATTTGGAGTGAGGGTTGGAAACTGTGGCCAAACAGAGAATTTCTGCCCCAATTAAAGATGTTCCACTTAAAAAAATTAAGTATTGTGTTGACTTTGTAAAACCATTCTGAGTGCCCACTGGTAGAACTTTAGTTTAACACCTGTGGACCATGCTGCTCATCCTATGTCTATTTCCTGTCACTTGTGCTCTCAAGACTCTCCCTCCCTACAGTCCTCCCAACCCTGTTTCCCTCTTTGTCCACCTCTCCTGCCTCTCAACTCCAAAGGTTCATTCTCAGCTAGAAAAATTCCTCTCATTCCCTTTAATCCACCAGAATGTCTGGGTCAGTTAAAATTCTATCTACTTTCTCTTTAACTTTGCTAACATAAGCAGTAAATTTTAACTTGTTCCAGTAAAAGACCAGTTAATTTAGAGTCTGAGGGGTAGAAGAAATCTTAGGAATTTTCAAATCTAGTTAAGAGGAAAATAAATAATGTAAGAGGATATGGTGAAGAAATTATTGCCCATGACAATTTGATGTTGGCCTCTGCTTAGAACAGTGTTTCTCAACTGTTTTTTTATTACTGTCTCCCATAAGGAGACTTTTTAGACTTTTTTGTATATTAAGTCACCCCTCCCCTCCCCCAAGAAATTCTAATATCATAGATATACTATATATCTGTTTATGTACTATAGCTCTTTGGAAGGCCACAGGCCATTGAAACATCTAAGTTTTCTTGACCCCCAAGAACCAATTTTCTTTCCTTTGGGGGCCATACTGCCCCCAATGAGAATGCACAGCTTAGCATAATAACTCTTACTCCACTCTATATTCTGGGCCCATTCCTTGGGAACTTTTGGATTCCTTATAAAGAGATTTGAAATGTATGAAGCAGGGAATTAAAAGTTGTTTTAGTGAAATGACCAGGTACTTTTAAAACAACCTACCCACTGCTATTCATCAAAATATTAACAGCCAGGTAGGTTTTATATTTAATGATATTCAGCCAATTGGCACAACCAACACATCTTCAAATTACCTCTGTACACAGAGATACACCATCAATCTATCAGACAGGCAAGCAGTTTTGCAACTTAAAAAAAAAAAAGTTTAGTGTTTGATTTGGAAGTCAGATTCCAAATGCATTATCTTCTAAAACCAACTGAGTAGTTGGTAGAAACTGTGGTGGTTTGTCTATGTCAAACCTGTACTGCCAGTCCCTAAGACAAGGCTTTGCATCATTTAGCTGCTGCTGCATAACAACCCACCCCAAAATTCAGTATCTTAAAGTAATAAACATTTATTATTGCTCATAGGTCTCCATGTCAGCTGAGTGTACTTGTAGCCTTGCCTTCACAGGTAGTTATAGATCAAGGAGACAGCTCTGTTGATCTTGGCCAGGCTCTCTCACATATTTGGGAGTTACCTGGCTGAAGGCTAGTCTAGGGTGGCCTCAGCTAGTACAAATGGGCCCTTTCTCATGTGATCTCTCTTCTTCCAGCAAGCTAGCCTGGGCTTGTTCACATGCTGGTGTCAGGGTTTCATGAGAGATAGAGGACACTGAACTAAGGAAACTGAGTAGTTTTTATGATCGTAAAACACAGTAACAGCAAATTAGAAGAAAAGGAAACAAAAAAAACCCAGCATTAACTCTCAAAATATTGATTTCTTTATGAAAAAGAGAAACAGTGACATGTAGCCTTTAATGCTTCTCTCTTCTGTTTTCCAATTTCATTCAAAATAAAATCCATCTCTCCTCATTTCTGGAGTAACTTCCAGAGTAGAATCCTCGCTAATATTTTCATCATCACCACCACCATTAATTATTTACTTTTTGTAAGGAGCCACTAGCAAACACTCTCTCTGGATAAATATATTCCATCTGCCACAGAGTTCTCTATCCTTGTTACCATGGAGTTCCCAAAGATACAAGTCCTTTACACCTGGCTGATTTAGCAGCAGGTGTTAGCGAAAACAGCTGATTGGTGTACCTAGATAAGGAGGTAATAGAGCATTTTTATACTGTGGTCTACTAGGAGAGGCAAGAATTTCTACTAGAGTAACACTCTGGCCTCTCTCCATCCCCTCACCCCTTACCCTGCGGGGAGCAACTAATAGGGGAGGTCAGAAGAAGCTGAGCATGCTTGACTCAGGTCCTGCTCTGTGGGATCATCTTGCCAGCAAAGAGCATGCATTCCCATCTGTTCTTTATGTAAGTTTTTCAGGAACATGCCCCCATGGGGAGGATGGTATTTCCCCAAGTACCTGTAACTCATATGTAAGTTCCAAAGGAGCCATATTGGATAGCAGATAGAAAGTACTTTCTTGAACTAGCCTTTTTCAATCATAAAAGTTATTCTTTGATCTCTGACTGATGCCTACATCTATCAGTTGGCTGCATATTTCGATGGGTAAAAAGATGGATGCTAGACATTTGCTTCCTTAAATCTGCACGTGAACTTCCCTTAAAAGAAGTTTTTCTAACGTTGAGATAACTTTCTCAGGTTCAACTTCTATACACCGCCCTTCAGTTAGACCATAGAATGGCTAGATTCCATAATTTATACCACCTACATGGCTAACCCCACGTCCCATGTATGAAACACACAAACCATGGACTTTATTAGCAGTGCCACAAATAGGTCAGGTGACAATTTTTAGGCTAAATACTTCTGTATGGTTCATGATTTGAGACTCCAGGATCCTTAAAGGGAGAAGTTTTATCTTCTTTTATTTGAAATGCAATTCCCTCATATACTTATTCAGCAAATACACATGCTGCACACAGAACAACTCTGCATCTGCTGCCCTATACTCTTGCTGCAAGGGATGCCCATTAGACACATTTCTAAATTATGAGACCTAAACAAACTTCTGCTGTGCAACTGCTGGAAAGACTCTTGCTTTCATAGGAAAAAAGTATAAACCTTGCTGGTATTTCTTCATTTTTTTCTTTTTCCTGAGTTAACTGTAGACCTGGAAGCACAGCAGTTATCTTGCACCCATGAAGATAAAAGTAATAATAAGGGTGAAATGAAATCAATCATGAACTAAGCATGTTGAAGCAGGAATATAGAAGGAGCCAAAATTCCTGTTGGCAACTGAAATGATAGGAATCAAAGCCACCAAGTGCATCCCTCCAGATTCCTTTTCAGTCTGTGGGGGTAATAAATCTTACTTATTAAGGCTCTGCTAGTCAGGTTTTTGTCACTTGCAGTCAAATGCTTTCCTAATATATGATACGCAACAGTGGATGAGATATACTTCCTACTCTGAAGCTGTTCATAGTCTAGAGTGACCTCAATATAGGTGAAAAGCCTTATTATAAAGGTAAATACAGGAAAGCTGCAAATAGAAAATGGGCCACTAATTTAGTCTAGGATGGACTTTTTGGAATAGTTAAATCCAAGGTAAAAAAGGAGTTAGGAGGGCTTCCCTGGTAGCGCAGTGGTAGAGAGTCCGCCTGCCTATGCAGGGGACACGGGTTCGTGCCCTGGTCTGGGAAGATCCCACATGCCGCAGAGCGGCTGGGCCCGTGAGCCATGGCCGCCGAGCCTGTGCGTCCAGAGCTTGTGCTCCACAGCGGGAGAGGCCACAGCAGGGAGAGGCCCGCGTACAGCAAAAAAAAACAAAAAACAAAAAACAAAGGAGTTAGGTACAAGGTTAAGTGGACTAGAGCAAGAGTAGAAACAATAGCAACAAGACAGTAGTTAGAAGATAGAAAGGAGTAAAGCCAAATGAGGATAGAGAGAGAGCCAAGGGCAAGATGTGAGTCAAATCAAACCTCCCCCAAGCCACACTGCGGCTAAAATATCACTTATTCTATGCTGAGTGGCAGAAGAGTATTGTAGCCATGATGCATTATAGACAAGAGATTATGTTCAGTCATTTATTAGCTACTGTTCTCCTTTTTGTCAAGAAATAAATCTCCTTACACGTACTGAAAAATTCTGGGATGATTCAAGATACAAATCTCATAAGCTTTCCTTAATCTTAGCTGGGGGTAATCCAGAAACCAAGCTTTATCTCAGATGCTTAACAATAAATATTCTATTCAATATTCTCTTTTAAAAACATGTTTTGGACTCAAATTTGTGCTCTATTTTCCTTGAAATTCTCCAAACCCTTTATGCTTTCATGGTCCAGTTCCCCTTTTGCCTTTAGTGATAGCTGAGTGAATCTGGGGACTTGTGGAAGGTCTGGTAACTGGGCATTCTTACTTGAAGGGAGAGAAGGAGGAAGCTCAGAGTGGCCTGGTGAGCTAAGCCACACAACCCTCAGGCTAGGGGTGTCTGGAATGATCTCCTCGGCTTGATGATTCACTTTCCAGGAGTCACCATTTCATTGACTGCAAGCATTATCTTCTACCTGACCATGATTGCTTAACAAACCTCCCCAAATCTTAGTGGCTTAAAACAACCACTATTTATTTAGCTCATTATAGAAGATCAGTTCTTGGCTCAAGTCTGGCTTATCTTTGTTGGCCTTGCTCACACATTTATGGATAGCAAGTGGGCTGGGACTGGCTGCGTTTCTGATGTTCGTGGTTGTTACAGCTGGACCACTTGGGTCTCTTATCCTCCAAGCTGGATTACACGGTGTCCCATGTTCCAAAGCAACAAATGAGTAAGCACTGATGAGTAAACATGTTATAAGTCTCTGCTTACGTTATGTTTGCTACCTGTCCGAGGTCATATTCCTCCTCTTAATGGGAGGAGTAAGGAACGACAAAGGCACATTACAAAGGATACAGATATGAGGAGAGATATAATTTGTGGCCATTTTTGGCAACCAGACCACTACAGCTGCACATTAAAGTCAACTGGGGATATGCCTGATGCCTAGATAGAACATCAAACTGATTACATCAGAATTTCTGTGAGTAGGACGTGGTATCAGTGTTTACTTTTTTTGTTTTTAATTTTTATTTTTTGCCAATGGTCTAGAGCTCTAGCTCTAGCTCTGCGATACCAGTTTATAGAAGAGTTAGGCCTCCTGAGAAACTTTATTTATTTATTTTTTAGCAGGGATACAAGATTTTTATTTTTATTTATTTATTTTTAAAAATTGAAACATAGTTGATTTACCGTGTTGTGTTAGTCTCAGGTGTACAGCACAGTGATTCAGTTTTATACATTTTTTTTTCAGATTCTTTTCTCTTATAGGTTATTACAAAATATTGAGTATATTTCCCTGTGCTATATAGTAGGTCCTTGTTGGTTATCTATTTTATATATAGGAGTATATATATGTTAATCCCAAACTCCTAATTTATCCATCCCCCCCATCTCCTTTGGTAACCATAAGTTTGTTTTCTATGTCTGTGGATCTATTTCTGTTTTGTAAATATGTCCATTTGTATCATTTTTTTAGATTCCACATATAAGCGATATCATATGGTATTTGTCTTTGTCTGACTTACTTCACTTAGTATGATAATCTCTAGGTCCATCCATGTTGCTTCAAATGGCATTATTTCATTCTTTTTTATGGTTGAGTAGTATTCCATTGTATATATGTACCACATTTTCTTTATCCATTCATCTGTCAATGGACTTTTAGGTTGTCTCCATGTCTTGGCTATTGAAAATAGTGCTGCTATGAATATAGGGGGTGCATGTATCTTTTTGAATTATAGTTTTGTTGAGATATATGCCCAGGAGTGGGATTGTAGGATCATATGGTAGCTCTATTTTTAGTTTCTTAAGGAACCTCCATACTGTTTTCCATAATGGCTGTACCAATTTACATTCCTACCAACAGTGCAGGAGGGCTCCTTTGAGAAACTTACTTTATAGTTAGTAAACTTTTAAATAGTTCAGAACTTTTTGATATGCAAACACTATTTTGGTCCAGCTAACTTGACAGGCCAATCCAGTAAAAACAGTTAAAATTGGTCCCATAGCTCAGATGCCCTTAAACTTTAGTGTGTATCAGAATCACATGGAGGGCTTGTTAAAACACAGATTGCTGAACCCCATCCCCAGAGATTCTGAATAAATAGGCCCGGGGTGGGGCCCAAGAATATGCCTTGGAAGTTCTCAGGTGCCGCTGCTGTTGCTTATTGGACAGGACATTTTGAGAAACCACACGTGTAGACATGGCCTTAGCCAAACATAGCGTCTAACCAGCATGGCCTCATTGCCCTCTAAAAGGGCTGTGGTTATCACCGTGAGCCGAAGCAAAATCTTGCAGGAGTTCTCAAAATCTTTTACTCCAGGGCATTTAGATACAGCCAGAGAGTAAGTCATCCTGCCACAGGGGAAGGGTCCTCTGCTGGGACAAGAGACTGTTCCAATTGCCTGAGAATTTTCATGGACCTCTCCAGGGCACTCACTTGACTAACAATCCTTTTCTATGTCTTCCCTTCCAGCTCTCTATTAAATGATGAGAAAAGATGAAGATTTGGAGTAGCTGCAGCAAAGCAGCGTGAAACCTCCGGTCCCAACAATGAAAGTCTGAGATTTTACAGTGAACTCACTCATCCAGTGAACAGTTTTCAATCAGAACCCACAAAAGGTCTCAGCTGAATCCCTGGGGAGTCTATGAACCTGACCCTCTACCAACAGAGAATTAGTATAATAATAACAGAGGAAAACCACTTGCTCTTTCCAGGATAAGAGCCAATGCTTTTTAAGTGCAGTATTTGCAGCTCATGCCTCGAGCACAAGGAACAAAACACTCTGGCTTATCCCGATAATTGCAATGGAGAGTGAAGGGGCTCTTATCAGCACTGGCCAGAAAATTATTTTCTATTCTTTAATGTAATCACCCATCTATGTATAAAATACACACTCTGTCTAACTATTCCCACCCAGTTCTAGGTTAACCTAACTTTAAGAGTTTGTTGGTCATACAGTCTACTCTCTATAGGAATCTGCAGAGTGAGAAGGCTGGTTTTACGTAACATATAAGCCATTGTTTGATACTCACAGTGACATTACCAGCTTTGCCAGAGCTCGACATTTAACTCTAACCCCAATCTAACCAATGCTCAGCCTGGGCCCCCAAAGTGGTGCCCATCTACCCTTGGCCCCAAGCAATCATTTTTTATGCTTGGGGCTCCTGCTTCTCCTTATCCCATGTGCCCCTGAATCTCCTGGGTTTGTTTCTCTCTGTGGTCAGTCAGGGCACACTTTCTCCTAAATTTCTTCTTTTTTTTAATTTGGAATATGGTTAATTTACAATGCTGTGTTAGTTTCAAGTGTACAGCAAAGTGATTCATATATATATATATATATATATATATATATATATTTATATATATATCTCCTTTTTCAGATTCTTTTCCATTATAGGCTAGTACAAGATATTGAGTATAGTTCCTTGTGCTATACAGTAGGTCCTTGTAGCTTACCTATTTTATATATAGTAGTGTGTATGTGTTAATTCCAAATTCTTAATTTATTTCTCCCCCTCCCCCCTGCTATGCCCTTTGGTAAGCATAATTTTTTTTTCTGTGTCTGTGAGCCTATTTCTCTTTTGTAAATAAGTTCATTTGTATTATTTTTTAAGATTCCATATATAAGTGATATATTTGTCTTTCTTCTTCATTTAATATGGTAATCTCTAGGTCCATCCATGTTGCTGCAAATGGCATTATTTTATTCTTTTTTTATGGCTGAATAATATTCCATTGTATATGTATACCACCGCTTCTTTATTCATTCATCTGTTGATGGGCATTTAGGTTGCTTCCATGTCCTGGCTATTGTAAATAGTGCTGTTATGAACATGGGAGTGCATGTATCTTTTTGAATTAGAACTTTCTCCAGATATATGCCTAGGAGTGGGATTGCAGGATCATATGGCAACTCTATTTTTAGTTTTTTAAGGAACCTTTATGCTGTTCTCCACAGTGGCTCCACCAATTTACTTTCCCACCAATAATGTAGGAAGATTCTTCTTTCTCCACACCTTTTCCAGAATTTATTAATTGTAGACTTTTCATGATGGCCATTCTGACTGGTGTGAGGTGATACCTCATTGTAGTTTTGATTTGCATTTCTTTAATAATTAGTGATACTGAGCATCTTTTCATGTGCCTGTTGGCCATCTATCTGTCTTCTTTGGGGAAATGTCTGTTTAGGTCTTCTATCCTTTTTTTTTTTTTTTTTTGGCATGCGGACTTCTCACTGTTGTGGCCTCTCCCATTGCGGAACACAGGCTCCGGACGCACAGGCTCAGCGGCCATGGCTCACGGGCCCAGCCACTCCACGGCATGTGGGATCTTCCCAGACCAGGGCACGGACCCATGTCCCTGCATCAGCAGGCGGACTCTCAACCACTGAGCCACCAGGGAAACCCTACCCATTTTTTGATTGGATTTTTTTTTTTTTTTTTTTTTTGGTCAGCACACACTTTCTCCTAAGCTCTTTTTTTTTTGAGACTAAATCCCGATAGCAGAGATGTTTGTGCCTCAATTAATATTGTTATTTCAATTTTACCATGAGCTCTCTCTCCTTCCATGTGCATATAGGAATGCCCCAGGGACACCAGTTCAAGTGCATACTCGTGTAATGAGAATTATTATTAGGGAACAATAAATTCTTACTGGTCATCACTATATTGAATTAATTTTAGTCTAAGAGTTAGAGATTATTATTTCCATTTTATAGATGAGGAAACTGAAGCACAGAGAGACTCCTTGTTTTCCCGATTTCCTGTTTCCATTAACTGCTAAACCTAGGCCCACTGCCTTTTTCTATATTCAGGACCTGTTGAGTGTAGATTATGATCTCACACTCTTCCTCAATTAAGGAAACTTTCCTCTCTAGGTCACTTGTGGATGTCATGATGGAATGGTGGTGTGGATAATGGAAAGCTGGCAACAAGCTCAGTTAGAAGATGAGCTATTTCTTTAAAGGCAAAGAATATGGAAACCCATGGAGATAGAGACCCAGACTTCCAAAATCCCCAAGTCTGCATAAATATTTTCAGCTGCTGCTCCCGTCCCCAGTTAGGGAGGGTTCCACCAGGACTCAGAAGTTTACCTTTGCTCTTCCACATGGCATTTTTTTTTTTATATAAGTTTATTTAATTATTTATTTTTGGCTGCATTGGGTCTTCATTGCTGTGCGTGGGCTTTCTCTAGTTGGGGGGAGCAGGGGCTACTCTTCATTGAAGTGCACAGACTTCTCATTGCAGTGGCTTCCCTTGCTGTGGAGCACAGGCTCTAGGTGTGCGGGCTTCAGTAGTTGTGGCACACAGGCTCAGTAGTTGTGGCTTCTGGACTCTAGAGCGTGGGCTCAGCAGTTGTGGCGCACGGGCTTAGTTGTTCCGCAGCATGTGGGATCTTCCCAGAGCAGGGCTTGAACCCGTGTCCCCTGAATTGGCAGGCGGATTCTTAACCACTGCGCCACTAGGGAAACCCCCACCTGGCATTTTTATATATTCTTGCATTCTTCCTTTGGCTACCCCACCTGCTTTTTTTCTGGAGACTGTTTACCAGCTGTAGTAAATGGGACAAAATACATCAACTCATTCCCAAGTATTTAATGTTTGGGCAGAAGAAGGAAAGATAAAGTTTCCCGGCACAGCACCCTCAGCAAGGCCAGGCTTAACCTCCTTTAATTTTTTTCCATTCCTGTAGCACTCTCCCACCATTCATCTTTCATACCAACTCTTTTTTTCCCTCTATAATAATCTCAAATACTTGCCTCTTTCTTAGTTGTGAAGTTTCAGTCTAGACAGAGTTTAAATTATTCTCTTCATGGTCACACTGGTTCACGTATATATTAGGAGGTGTGGTTAGATGCCAGTGACGGTAATGGGGCAGAGTGGAGGGTGACAGGGATTGGACTGCTTACTCCTTCTTACTGTCACATCTAATCCCTGGTCTGATGCCACCAGAAACCCCATGGTGGTATTTTCTTTAAAAAATGTCAGTCCAATAAAATGTGGGTAAACCCAGGAATTAAGCTAATTAATAATATTAAAATTATTTACTGTACACCCTGGGTAAGTGGCTGTTGGTGAAACGACCACTTGTCCGGGGACTACAAAAACAAATCTGCTGTGGGTGGATAAATAAACAAACACGAGCCACACGAACATGTTTATCTCAAGCTGGTCAACTTGGAGCTATTTGAGTTTCGTAGGAACCACACAGCATAGAACAAAACATGGAGATTGAGAAAATTGTTCCAAATGGGTTTTCCAGTTCAAAATTTAGTCAATTTCTCAAAAGAAAAAAAATAGATTCAGTAATTTGTAAGATCTACCTTTACCATACCTTTCTTTCTAGGATTTCAAATTCCAAAGCAAGCTCAGAGGAGATCAATTTGAATATTTGATTTAAAAATTTAATAATCTTTTAAAATATGCTTAATATGATAATATTTGTTTATTACCTGGAGGTTTAGTTCATTTACATTTATTGTCATTACTGATATATTTGAACTCACTTATTCCAATTCATTTTGCCCTTTCTACCTGACCTATTTTAAAAATATTGCTTTTATGTTCTCCTTTCTTATTTTGTTTTGAAATAATGTTCACCTAATTCTAACTTTTTTCTCTGTGCTAATTTTCTCTTTCCTAAAAAAATAATTAGTATTCTTTTGTTTTAGAAAATACCCTGGAAACTTTAATATCACTGTTTAACCTAATAATAGCCTAAAATGAGTATCAGTATATTTACCTGCCTCCTGAACAATACAATACTTTTAAGACACTTTAATCATCCACTCAAGTTATGTTTTGTTGTTCAGGATTTTGGGTCTATCTTGAATTCTGCGTGTTTTCTTATTATTTGTGAATAATTGTTTGGCTTTTTGCATCTTTTATCCATTTTTCTGGCTGACAATTCCTTCTCATATCTCAGCTCTATCTTTCTAAAATAATTTGCGTTCTTCCTAGAACACATTCTTTAGAAAATCTTTAGAGGGGAATTGTTGTGAGCAAACCCACTCATTCTGTGTATGTCTTTCTTTCTGTCTCTCTCATGAAGTATGCCATGAATGATATAATGAAAATGTGTAGTTTGAAGTATAATATCAAAACAAACACCCACCCAGGTTAAGCTTTCTCAGTTTCTGTTTGTCTGAAATGTCTACATTTTGCCCTTGTTCTTGAGAGATTTTTTTTTGCAGTGTGCGGGCCTCTCACTGTTGTGGTCTCTCCCGTTGCGGAGCACAGGCTCTGGACGTGCAGGCTCAGCGGCCATGGCTCACGGGCCCAGCTGCTCTGCGGCATACGGATCTTCCTGGAGCGGGGCATGAACCTGTGTCCCCTGCATCGGCAGGCGGACTCTCAACCACTGCGCCACCAGGGAAGCCCTTGAGAGATTTTTATTGAGTATATAATTCAATGTTGACCAACATCTTCTCTTTGAATTTATCATCACATTTGTTTCTCTCGTCTATTATTTTTTAGAAGAAATTTGCTAAGTTTTATTCCTTTGTAAGTAATGTGTCTTTCTTTTGTGGTTGCTTTTAGATCTTTTCTTCTTTGCTTAGTAATGTATGTCGAGGTGCTAGGAATTTATTGCACTCACGAACTTTGATCAATTTTGGAAAATGATAGCCACTATCTCTCAGATATTGCCTCTCTCCTCATTCCCACATTCACTTGGTTTTCTCCCTCTGAAACTGAGTAGATGTGTATTGGAACTTCTCACTCTACCGTCCACATCTCTTAACCTCTCTTTCATAATTTCCATCTTTTGCTTTATGAGTTGCATTTTAGATAATTTCTTCATATCTACCTGACTCCTCAGTGTTTAATCCATCCATTAGACCAGATTATTTTTCAAATCTTCCTGATAAACAGTCTGTTGTTCCACTGTCATTATTTCAGTATCCTTTTGGATTTTAAAAAATAATATTAAAGATTTCTCTCCTATTTCACGTCAGTTAATATAAACATCAGCTGTTTTTGTCAGCCTTATTCTGGTGACCTCTCATCCTGCTTGGTCCTCCATCCATCCATTAAAACCAAAGATCTAAGATTCTGCTCCATCCCATGAATTAAAGACCTCTTCACCTACAGTACATCTCTACATGTTAACCTGAGCAGTGGCAGGGCAAGAAGCCAGAACAGAGAGAGAGTACAGATGGTCTCCTTAGATAGACCCTGTCTGGTGTCCCTGCCATGACTAAACTGAGGAATGCAAGAACAAGCAAGAGGACCAGCTGTGCCTGAGTTTAACCAGGTGGTTAAAGAGAGAAAATACAGATGAGGCCTTGGGGACACAGTAACTTGGCCCAATAAAGGTCAGCATATGCCCAGTTGGATTAATCAACTGTCTCCTTTGGGGAGAAGCAAATGAGGGGGAGGGAGTATTGGCAGAAGTCCCCTCCTGAAAGTGGCCTGTAGAAGACACTTCCAGTTTCCCATGTCACAGTCCCTTGGCTCAGCTCTGATTCCGGCTACAGCTGTTGTGGATGTTTCTGCGTGAGCTCAGCCACCTTGCTGACAGCATTACAACTGAAACAAGCCATGTCTTAAGCTCTTTGCTTTGGAGTCTTGTCTTAAGCCTCAGAAAGCTGCTCAGCCTTCCGGCAAATGGTAACACTCAACCCACAGGGAGGCACAGCTGGTGGAGAATCTGGCTGTTTATTTGGGAAACTCCCAGTGATGGTGTTTTGGGGTCTTTTCTCCTGAGCTGCTAATATTCTCTAAAGACTATCTTCTATTTTCCTGCCATCTGGCAGCTAAAGTGGGAAGAAGGCAAAGTTCTCCATATTGAATATGTGTTTATGTCATTTCCTGTTTTCAGTTGGGGAATCTGTCACAGTGATTACAAAAATCTTTCACATCCTCAACAGTCTTTCAATAACCATCCATGGCCAGATCAGTTATTGAGCATTTTCTAGGTGGAAGTTACAGTATTAGTCTTGTGTTTTTGTGCAAAGAAACCCTGATTTTGCATAGCTGGCTGTTTCTTTTGAGCTTAGCTCATCTACTGGAAAAATGCATCACCTTTATTATAATTGTGGTGGAGGGAAGTTTAAATTAAACCCAGATATATGTGATAATATCTTAGTAACATTTCTCTAGCATCAAAATTAATTATCAACTGTGCTTATATTTAAAAACCTTTTCTTATTTTGAAAAAATCAAATGTTCAAGGAATAGTACAATGAACTTGCGTATATCCTTCACTTAAATTCACCAATTAACTTTTTGCCACATTTGCTTTTCCTCTCTTTCTCTGTATCTCTCTGTTTCTCTGTCTCTGTCTCTCTTCTCTATATATATGTGTTTGTGTGTAGTATGTATGTATATATTCATATATACACGTACATATTTGATGAACCATTTGAGAGTAAGTTGCTGACATCACCTTTTTTCCTGAATACTTTTGCATGTATTTGCCCAGACAAGTGTATTCTCTTACATAATCACAGTACAATGATCAAAATCAGACAATACAACATTGACACGATATTATTATCTAATGTAGAATACATATTCAAATTTTGTTAATTGCCTTGTTGTGTTTAACAGCAATATTTTCCTCCATCCAGTATCTATTATAGGATCAGGCATTTTATTCAATTGTATCTTTTAGTCTCTTTTAATCTGGAAAACATCATCAACTTTTTTTGTCTTCCATGACATTGACATTTTTGTAGTGCACAGGCTAATTTTGTATATAATCTGCTGACATTAAAAAATAGTTTTAAAAATGGCTGGTTTGAGAATGGGTAGTACTTCAAATCTATGGACACAGTTGCAGTTTCTTTAGATTAAGTCAGTTTGTGGTTTGAATTTTACAAAAATCCCTCATCCTTTTGCCTTTAAACTACTCTGCTCTATGTGGAGACACACACACACACACACACACACACACACACACACACATGTTTCAATTAGGAGAATATAAATGAACTTAGGGCTTTGAGACATTCCCTGATAAAACTGCATAATTGGGGTCAATGCCGTGGTGCTATAAAGCTGTAGTTAGGAATCAGTGGTCTGTTGTGAAACACAGAACATATGGATCTGAACACGTTTGGCAGATCAATGATCTCAAAAACGTTTCTTAAGAAGTCACACATCTGGAAATAAAACTTAAGGTAGTACATAAAATTAAAATTGTCTCAAGAAAAGGAATAGTAAAATCAAAAAATATTTGCTTGCCTACTTAGAGAATAAGACTGGTGATTCTATACAGTTCACATGAACAATGATATATGGTAACCTACTTTTTATATGATTTCCCTTTAGAACTAAAATCCCAGTAATGATGAAGAAAAAGGATATTACTTATTGGAAGAACATTCCAACACCCAAGCACAGAAGGTAAGCTACATTTCCACACAGCAGCCCAGCTCCCTGTGCTTTGCTAACCAGTATGATCCAGTTGACCCAAATCTCAATTGTTGCAATGCCTTTGAGGAAAAATCTCCAGAAGGATTTCCCCTTAAGGATTTTGATTTTCAGAACAAAGTGAAAGACAAATATGAAACCAAAGTGGATAAGGAAGACAAAGAGCTGCCAGCGGTGCTTAGTCTCTGGCCTCCTACAAGTTAATGGACTGGGAAGCAGGAACGGGTAAGTGATAATGATTCTATAAGCCTGCAAGTGTGGAGTTTCCTTGTTTGCTCTGTGTTTTGTGTACGTGTCATATAATGTGATTAAAATCAAGCATTCAGTCCTGTCTTTGAGTAATATCGAGCTCCAAAGTAATTTTTCAGACACAGTGATTTTGAACATTTTAAATATTTCTACCCTACTCCTCCGTCGACTGAACTCTCTTAATGACATTTTACCAACTGCATTATAATTATGTCTAATTTCAGGATATTTCTGCTTTGTTTTAAAACTATATTGATTACTCAAGGCTCTGCACTGAGTGGCTCAGAATTTGTTCCAATTGCTGGTACTAATGTCAGCAACTGAATTAACCGAGTATCTGTCGGAAACAGGGAAATGGAAACTCTCTCGATAGTCTACATGGCATTCCAGATCAAAGGAGGGAAGGAAACTTGTTCACAGCCATTTCTCAAGGAGCGTTATTATTCATTTTGGATTGAAGCCATAGGAATGTGTCTGTAGAGTGTGTAACTTTACATGAGATAGTATCATAAAAAGGAAATTACAAAGTTGAATTCGGCTTGATGTTCTTATTAATCTTTGTTACCCTTTCTTTTATGGTTGAGTTGGTTCTCTACTGAGAAGATAATATTGTTTTTTTTCTATTTTTGATTTAAATGAAAAATAGTGAAACCATTCAAAACAGTTTAACATTTTGTTATGTGTGACCCTTACCTGTAGAGACAGTGCACTTAATTAAGTAAGTGACATAAATAAATAAAAATAAAAATAAAAAAAATTGGGCTTCCCTGGTGGCACAGTCGTCGAGAGTCCGCCTGCCGATGCAGGGGACATGGGTTCGTGCCCCGGTCTGGGAAGATCCCACATGCCGCGGAGCGGCTGGGCCTGTGAGCCATGGCCGCTGAGCCTGCGCATCCGGAGCCTGTGCTCCGCAACGGGAGAGGCCACAACAGTGATGAGGCCCGCGCACTGCAAAAAAATAAATAAATAAAAATAAAAATAAGTAAGAGACTGTGGTCACATAAGTGAATAATTCATTTGATTGCCTCATGCCTGTCCTTCCCTTTACAATTTTAATGAAATTGTAGAAACCGAAATGACTTTTGATCCAGTGGATTTAGTTCCTTTGAGTGAACTAAAAATACAAGCTATCTATAAAATATTTTTGGTTTGTTTGAATGGAAGGATAAAGACAGGGGAGGAATTGAAATTGCCTTTTTTCTTGAGAGCTTGGGAGATGAAACTCAGAAGCATTGAAGGGTTTTAGATGTATTGCAAAGACAGCATCAATAACAGAAACTCCAAAGCCTCCCTTTTTTCCCATGAAGTGTTCTTGTTTTTGGAGCCACTTTTCTCCTGTGTTAGTGGTAGCATGTAACTTACAACAAGCTTTTCCATCAGGTTTGGAAACTGAAGCTTTAGGAAAGTGTTCATGCACTAAAACCCAAAAGACTGCCATCCTGGAAAGGTTGTGTGATCCCCAAGTTAGGAGTAGGAAAAAACAGTTGGAGGATGGGGAAACATTGAAAAGATGTTTTCAAACTTTTTAAATACCTTTTACAACTAAGAGATGTTTTAGTTTGGGGCTCAGTTTGGTTAGTTAAAATGGTTTTTTCCTTGCTAATTCTCTGTCTTATTTTCTCACTAACCTCTCCTGTTTTCCATTCCTGGTGCATGGTAATATTTTTACAACACTGTGAAAGTACACACACACACACACACACACACACACACACACACACACACACACACACCACAAACACACACGCACACACATACCCTGGTGAACAAGATGGGCCTATTGCGGTTGAAACCCAGTGTAGAATAATGGAAAATGAGAATAAAAATCTCACCTAGGGACACTTTATCCCACAGACCAGGGGTTGGTACAGTCCACTGGCCAAATCCTGCCCTTGCTTTTTTTTTTTTTTTCTTTGGTACGTAAAGGCTTACTGGAATCTAGTTATACCCATTTATTTACATATTGTCTGTGGCTGCTTTCAGGGTACAATGGCAGAGTTGAGTAGTAGTGACAGAGCCCATATGCCTAGCCAAGCCTAAAATATTTATTATCTGGCCCATTACAGAAAACAGTTGCTGACCCCAGCCAAAAGCCAAACATTATTTTCCAAAGGGTGGTCCCAGACCAGCAGATTCAGCATCTACTGAATCTAAGAATTTGTTAGAATGCAAATTTTCCAGCCCTATCTCAGACCCAAGGAATAAAAGTATCTGGAGATGGGGCTCATGATCTCTCTTTTAACAAACTTTCTGGGTAATTCTGATGCATTCTCGAGACTCCCCTGGGTCAGAGCATCCCAACCAGATGTTGCTAATGGGTTGCAGGTGTGCCAAAGATATTAGTCTATAGGCCATGTAGCTGGCATCATGTAGGATCCCAAAGGATCACAATCTGGGCAGGACACAATTAAAATTGTACTTTAAAAATTAATTTGGGCAGATTGATGATGATTTTCATACCAAATGAATTTCCTGTCACTCTCAGATACCATTTTATAATAACAAAAAATAACATTTTGATAACACTTTTTAGCTTACAAAGTAGTTCAGGGTGGTCTCAAAAGACGTTTCCAGCTTGCAAATGTTACTGCACGAGAAGTAGAAGGCATGTGTCTACGTGTCTGTTTTTGTGGATTTAATATCTTTTTCTTCAAGAAAGATAAATATCTTTAAGGTGGATTCAGTGGAGGGATATATAAATTTATTTTTAAAGTAGCCCTTAATGCAATCCTGTTTTATCACTCTTTAAACATTATATATGAAAATACAGAGTAGATAAATTAGCCCAGGTTCCCAAGATATTCAATAAGTAATTTACTTGAAATAATAATCTCCCTGCTTACACCTAAATGGGATTCTACTGACAATAATTCATTGCAAGTCTTCTTTTCGGAACATTTTTTTTTTTTTGCTTTCAGCAAGGCATGCCTATAAGCTAGCATTCATAACTGGAAAGTGCATGCTTGAATGTAAACTAACAAGCAGTAAAAGTGGCCCTCTGCCCATCCATCATAAGGATAGAGAATGTGGAATCTTTAGTGATATGCAGAATAGGGCCAGAATAGAACACTGACCTTGGGAATTGGGCCTATAGCTTACTGATGCTGGGTCTTCACATTCCTTTCTGCAAATCTCTGCCCCTGAATTTAGGCCTGTTCCAGGATCCCCAGAACTATCTCAGGAAAAGTCAGATTATTTGGGTTGAAGATGCTCTGAAAACCCCTGGTGGCTTTTGGCTATTTGGGGATTTCTGCAGCATTCAGAGTCTTGCCCAATGGGTGGCTATTGGTCCAGTTTTGCCTGAGACAATATTTGGGCTGGCACACCCTGCAAAGCCTATCCTCACCCACTAAGTACACACATACACACACATCAACATGGAAGCATGTGGGCATGTAGACCACCAGTACCTGTGGGGCTGTGAGATGGGGCCATAGGCCCTCCACAAGATAAACTGGTCAGGCCCACTTCAAACAACTTCATGCCTGGGCCAAGGTAACAAATGGAGTTTAAATGCCCCCCATGTCTTTGCTGAAGCTCTTCCCCTCACTGTGAGGGGCTTTGTGTACGTGTACACCCACCTCAGCCGGCATGCTACTTGTTGCGCTTAGGGGTACGTGTACTACCAAGTAGGTCTGCTTCTTATATTGACATTTGCAGTCAGATAATTCTTTGTGGTGGGGACTGTCCTGTGCATTGTAAATTGTGTGGCAACATCCAGGACTCTACCCACGAGATGTCAATAGCACCCCAGTTGTCACAACCAAAAATGTCTTCAGACAATGTCTGTCAGACTTGGCCAAGTGCTCCTGGTTGAGAACCACCGTTCTACGCCAAATACCACTTAGTCTCAGCGTGTGTGGGTCTCCCTTGATTGACTCAGAACCGGATCCTCCTTCACAGGGCTTTTAAAACAAGAATAAAATGCAAAGTGAGACAGCTCCTTTACATTATGTTCTGTATCAACATTGTGCAAAATGGGGTTCCTAGCCTTGTTTGTTCACAATTACAATGGAAGTAAAAGTCGGAAATATGGTATTCTCAGATATTATCAGCCTGACATTAGAGCCAAAACCATCATGCAGCTGGCCACTATTTCAGAGCCAAACCTCCAAGAAAAATCATCGTCTCGTGCACTGATTCTATCAAATGCTTACAATAAAAACACAGACTTTGATTCCATTAACTCAGAAGAAAATCTATTTAGTCTTACAAATCCAAAGTTGAGAGCAAAATGCAAATGTTCAGAAAGAAATGCTCCCCACTAAAATATATCAAGAATCACAGACATTACATGCCATGCCAATTTCAACAGGTAGCTAAATCACGTAGACTAGAGTTCACTCGAAATCATGTTTCTATCATCCCCCCAAATAAAATAATATAAAAATAATGAACAAGCTGCCTGCTATTCCAAGCCAACCAAATTTATATTAATGAGTTTTGCTTGTCTTTTTTGCGTTTATTTTTATTTTTTTTCTGTGAACGTGCATACTAAAGAAGAAATTCTGCTTTAATTAGGCAGGAAAATATAGTAAATTACACAGGACAGTAGTTATAGCCTGTTGTCCAAATTATAGCCTGTTGTCCAGATCCAGCCAGCCCCTGCCTTCTAAGTAAAATTTTATTGGAACAGAGTCATGCTTAGTTGTTTACATATTTTCTAGGGTCACTTTCACAGTACAATAGCTGTCTTGAGTAGTTGCGATCAATTCAGACTCCACGAATGCAAAGTTGAAAATATTTATCTGCCCTTTACATGAAATATTTTTTGACGCCCTAGTATAGGAGTGACAGTGGGGTGTCCCTTCAGAGGACTGTCAAATATTTAAATGCATGCATAAGTTACTTCAAGCCTCAGTCCCTTTTTCTGAATGTGAACTTAAGTCCTCATGTCACGTTGATGAGTGTTCCGTAGTTATTTTTGAGAATTTTCTGGACATGCCAGAATGTAAGTGATCTGATTTTTGTTTCAGCTACTTGGGCACCAAACCATTGGTTGGGAAGGGGTTGTGTATGTTGTGTTTCTCAGTGGATAAATCCAGGTTCTTTATGCCCTAGATAGTTGTCATGGGGGATTTTGGTAAAATTTGTTGCTGCATTCTGATAAAATCAACTCAAATCCAATCACATATCCTTAAATGATGTGTCCAACAATGTCATCGAGTGTTAAAGTGGACTTTGGAATCGGCGAGACTCTTTCTCTCTTTTTCTTAAAAGCTCTCCTGATATATACACACTGCTTATATTTTCTTTTTCGTGTCAAGAAATACTTTCAGATGGGTTCTTTGATGTGCTCCTGTGGAAGGAGGACAGATGGCTATTTTGAGGTCACCAATTGTCACAAGATGATTGTCCTGTTATTTCATGGCATTTTTATATTTTGATTTTTATTTTCCGATTCAGGGAAAGTCAGTGATAAAATTCCATTCCAATGCCTTTGTGCACTTACGTTTATCTCAAGTCTTCTACAGGCTTTTGTGAAGGCTGTGCTTGAGAAGACTGAAAAAACTGTAGAAAACACAAATCTCAGGGCCTCAGTCTACCTAATAATATATATTATATCATACTTATATATCATAGACATATGGCTTTTGTGTACTTAATATATATCACGCCACTAGTATTATCGTATGCAATAAAATATTAAGTAGCCTTAGTATATATGTTTGTGGGTGGGGGTGTGTGTGCATAGACCCTGTGTTTGTAGGTGTGTGAAGGTGTGTGTGTGTTGTACAGTGTGTGAAAAGCAATAATCTACAAAGAAAATGGAGGGTGAGACCTTGAAGCAGGAAACAGCTTGCCAAGCTCAGATGTTTCTTGACGTAACTGAAGTTGTTTATACTGACTTTGCTATCTTGGCGCAGCTTAGAAAATGCTGATTATGTAAAACGAAGCGTTCTTTACTGCTCTGTCTGCTTTTCACTTTTAGAGACAGATTTCTTCCTTTTCTTTTACGTTGCATTCTTCACTGGATTGTTTTCTTTGGCTAACTTCCCTAAGTATTGTTCATGGTCCCCGAGCCCAGCTGTTCCTTCCTAACTCTTTCAATGGCGTCTCTACAAAGCTGGCCTTCAAGGCAGCATCCTGATCCCCTGGTTGGAGATGACAGAGTTCAGGCCTCCCCACACGGACACTGTCCTTAGGTCCCAATCCCTTCTTTCTGTCTGTAGACTGTTCCTCAATAAACCACAGACAGCTTGTCTTAGGTCACAAGAAGGGCAGAAAGCATGATGAGAGAGAGAAGTTAGACCAGCCCAAGTTCACCCCCACTGACGGAAGAGAGTTCCTCCAACGTGAGCCAAGCATTGATGTCATCTTTGATGCCCTGGTAGAGAAAGCACTTCCCTCAAACTTCAGCTCAGCTTCTCTACCTCTTACGTTTATCTCCTCCCCGGCTCCCAGACTGTCAGCTGCTGTGTGGAAGAACCACATCTAAATGATTTCTATGTTTCCCAGAGGAGTATCTCTGGGCACAGTCAGTGACAAATGAATATTTATTGCATGAAAAAAATAATTTAAAAATTAGTTTTAAGCAGTTTACATTAGAAAGCGAGCATAAGTAAACAGTGGATTCTGTTCCATGCCAATTGAACTGACCCAACCTCTGATACTAAAATGTAACAGAGGTCATGGAATTTCGTAGCTGGAGAGGAAACTTAGGCCACACAGTCCAGTCACCTCAGCTGACTGTGGAGAAGCATGAGGCTCATAGAGGAAAGGACAAATAAACATTTATAGGGCACCAACTGTATGCTGGACCAGTACTTTGCAAATACTGAATTTTCACAATAACAGCTTGCATACACAACATTTGCTGTGAGAAAGAGGACCACACTGTGAGAGATCATGGCATGACAGACTTCAAGTGACAAGGTCAAGTCCATGAAGCCTGAGCAAAGCTGGTTTTGCTGACCTCCAAAGCCATGCTCCTTTCCTTACACTCAACCCAGGTAGCCCCTAAGTGCAAGAATTTTGCATTGCCTGATACTAACTTAGAAGCATGTAATAGCTATCTAACCATTTACAAGAAATACAGAGTTAGAGAAATATGTTACAAGATATCCCAAGGAAACCATCAGCCTTATCCAGAATTGGGGAAATCTTAGAGGGCAAATGACCCAATTTCTTCAACAAATAAATGGCATTAAAACAACAACAATGGGGAAAGGAAGGGACTACTATATAGTAAGAGACATATAAACCAGATGTGACCTATGGAACTGTGGTTGGATCCTAATTTCTGAACAAATGGTAAAAAGAAGAAAATTGAGAAAATGGAAGAAATTGAACATGAACTAGTATTAGAAGATATTAAGGACTATTGTGCTTTTTTTTTTTTAGTATGAAACTAATATTTTGGTTATGTTTTTAAAAATCCTTGTGGTAGAGATTCAGACCTAAGTAATTATGAGTGAAAAGATACAATGTCTGGTATTTACTTTAAAATGTTCCAGATGCATTCATATACTAGTATGCAATTAAAAGGTATGTTTTTAATAAAAGCTATAATACCTAGAGCCATTAATTTGGTTTGGCTCTAAGGTAAGATATCAGTTCCACTCTGAAGTCTAAGGCAAGATTACAATTCTTCATACATGTTTACTATGATTCCATGTTAAAACAAAACCAAACTTCTGCAAAGTCAAAAATGTATGCAGCCTGATAAGTTCAGGTATTGATATAATTGAAACCCTCACTCTTCCCTTGTGAGGAGACCATCATTGTGGGATCAGGATGGACCATGTTCCCTGCAAACCCTCCAAGGTCAACTGACATGTTCCACTTTGAGGTATCTCTTCAAATCAAAGCAAGGACATCTCTATCCTATGGTCCTCAGGGTTGGCAGCTCTGAAGGGAGCAAAATCTGTGGGCAAATGACAGCTCTTTCAAGGATTTTTCTAGGACTCCTTTGCACAGCTGAGGAAAGTGAGACTTCACAGCTCATTTACCCAAATGCTGACTACAGCCCCTAAGAACTGCCATCTCTTTCCCGATACTCCTTTTGGAGAGTCAGTGGAGAAAGGAAGGAAAGAAAGGGTTCACCTCCTGCTGACCTCTGTTCACAGACGTCCTCTAGTTGGCCAGCTCCTGTTGGAAGTTAAAGGGAGGCAGGAGTTGAGGGAAAGGAGATAGACCTTCTAAGGCCTCCACAGTTTGAAGGGAGACTAGAAACTTCTCTGTCAGGGTAAAGAAAGGATATCCCCAATTTCTGCACCAAGCAACCTTTTAGTGCTCTAAGGACCGGACCCTCTCAGTCTGCAATGTACCCATAGAAAACCCTGGGGATTTTGTTAAAATGCAGATTCTGATTCAGCAGGTCTAGGATGGGCCAGAGATTCTGCATCTAACTAGCTCCCAGGGGACGTGCTGCTGCTGGTCCGTGGACCACACTTCGAATTGTGGCCACTTGGTCACTTTTAGAGTCAGGAGAGCATTTTCTCATTCTAGGGTCAGGTCTTTATTATACATCATTCGTGATAACTCACCTGTTACCCACAAGAGTTCTGAGAGTGAGTCTAATGAAGACTTAATGTTAAATAATTGGTGACTATTCAAAACCAAATAAATTAGAAATCTTTGGAAAGGATTGGAGGAGGTGGTAGTGAATGGGGATCAGAGATGAACATTCTTCAACCCCTTTTCACCACTACACTTTTTTTCATATATTTTTCATATATTTTTTCTCACTTAAGCCTTACAAAAATGCTCTGAGGTAAGTGTGATTGTCCCCATTTTATAATAATAAGGAGCCAAATCACAAGCTTACAACCATCCAAAGCAAAATGTGGGGAATTCTACAGGAAAAATGACCTCATTTCTTAAAAACAATAAATGGCATGAAAAAAAGAGGAGGGGCAGGAACTGTCACAGATGAAAGAGGCTTAAGAGACACGGCAAACACAAGCAACATTGGAATCTTTTTTGGAACCTGATTTTACCAAAAAACAAAACAAAAAAAGACATAAATAGACACATTTGAGACATTGGTAAAATGGATCATGGTCTGAATATTAGCTATTAAGGAATTTGCACTAATTTTGTTAGGTGTGGTAATGTTATTACAATTATGTTATAAAACAGAATTCTTATCTGTCAGAGGCTGACTGGTGAAATTATATCCTGTCTGAATTTGCTTTAAAATACTCCAGCAAAAAAATAATAAAATAAAAACAAAAAATAAAGACAAGTAGAAGAAACAAGACTCAAGAAAAGAATCAATAGTGGCAGAATGTTGATTAATATTATTTTTTAAAACTCTATTTAGAAACAATTTTAGATTTAAAGAAAAGCTGTGCTATTTTTAGCACAGCATCCTGAATATATATTGACTAACTTCCCCTAATGTAAACATCTTATGTAACTGTGGAACGATGATCAAAACCCAAAAATTAACATTGATATAACATTATTAACTAACCTACAGATTTTATTCTAATTTCTTCTCTGTTTTTTTCCTACCAAGTCCTTTTTCGATTGCAGGATCAAACCCAGTGCCCCACATTGTATTTAATTGTTCTGTCACCAATTGTCCTTGGCTCTATGACAATCCCTCAGTCTGTCCTGTTTTTCATGCCCTTGACACTCAAAGAGTACTGGTCAGTTATTTTGTAGACCATCCCTCGGTTGCAGTTTGCCTGATGTTTTCTCATGATTAGATTGATGTTATGTTGATAATTTTTGAAGTTGGGTAATGTAAGTCTAGGTTTTGAAAATTTCTTTACTAGGCATAAAATTAAAAAAAATAAGGCAGGGGGAGGTTACATAACTTTTTTAAATTGACTTAGCTATTAAATGAGCAGAGCTAGAATTAGGACCCAGATTAGTTTGACTGAAAAAATCTGTGACCTTTACATTATGAAGAGTAGGAAGCAAGATAAATGATATCTGGTTGTTAAGGTTATTTTCATGGGTGAGCCCTGCAGACAGATTTTTTTTACTGCTCTGAACATAGTTAATCAAGCCCCATTTTCTAGGCATATACCAATAATGGCTATATTGGATCAAGATTGAATTATCTTGCAGGATACGTTATTACATATGAGAAATTAAAACCCAAACAAGTCAGCTAAAATTGATATTGAATAAATGGTGGAGGGGTGGTTCATGGAATTCAAAGTCAGGAGAATAGCAGGCTTCCCACAGGACAAGGATTGGGAAAAATAAAACCATAAATATTCACTTCTCTATCTATGTCTCTCTCTGTCTATCTGTCTCTCTTTGGAGACATGTGAAACGTGATTTTCTGCTTCTCTCTGTGTCTGCTTCATTGTCCTGCTTTTCTGTGTAATCATTCTTCATCACATGTGGCCATAAAATAGTAAATGGATGCTTCATCTTGAATCTACAGGACCTTAGATATAGGGATTCTCAACTCCCAGGCTTCTTCATTCAAACCCTCAGTCATATAATCCAATTTCCCCAATTTTGGGGGTTAAATGACCATTGAGCTAGTCCAATGAGCTGTGACCACAGAGGGCACATATAGTACTCATGGTAACAAGAGCCTGTGTACTCCTTCATCTATGGCTATAGGTTGGGGTGGGGAGCAGGGGGCAGGCTAAGCTTAGAAGAAGCAGGCAAAGTAATATCTCAGCTCCGCAGAATCAGGCATTGATGAGTTGTGTCCACTTTTTCTTGATTCTAAACCCTCAGAAGAGGTTACAGTTGCCGATTCCTGGTTTTCACTGTTTCAGAGGGAAGAAATAATTTACTAACACTAGGTGATTTGACTTGAAAGCCCCACAATTTTATGCTAAGTAGTAAGTTCTTTGGGTAGCTTGGCACCATTCTTGACCTTGAAGAGATCAGAGGCTAGTAGAAGAGAGAGAGGTGTAAATTAAAAATGACAACACAGTGAGATTAATGCTGCAGTAGAAGTACAAACAAGGTTCATAGGTATTATATGGAAGGATATGATTAACCATATCTGGAGAGGAGAGGATGAGAAAATCTTCAGAAAGAAGGGGACATCTGAGCTGGAAGTTGAAGGCCAAGTTTGGAGGTGAAATACTTTTCTAAGATGATTCTTCTTGCAGGATCAGCTCTTGGTCCACCATCTTGGATCTGGAAGGAGAGCTTCTGCTGTTTTTGCTGTTCAGGATTAAGTTGTGGGCATTTATATGTGTCCTGCTTTACTGATTGCTGAGGCATTTGAGATTCAACCTATTGATTAGGCTTTTTCCTTGACTTCTTAAAAGCACTAAGTTTATTCAGCCATGAGGCACTCTTGGAGGGCATCACTGTGTTGTCTGGTTTAGGGCCACTGTGAACAGCTTGTCTGAGCAATCCTGACATTTGCAGTGGAGAGAGAGTCAGCGTGAGTTGAAGAAGACCAACTGGTGATTTCATCTCTCTTGCTTACGTTGTGAAATTTAAATGGGTAGGGTGGGAAGAGCTCTTCATAATTAGGTAGTTTCATCAACTATCTTGGTCTTAGCAAAGCAGATACAAGAAGAAAACTGGGTATGGAAAAGTCTGAGCCTATGAATTCTAAGAACCAGAGGGGTTGACATGAATCTTTCATCATGTCTCAAAGCATCCATTTTAACCACAAGGCTGTTGAATTTCAAGGTGGAGGATGGATTTGGTTACTTATCAGGAATGTTGGGTAGAGGATCTGTGTGTGTATATATACCTACTGCCCTTGTGGTCAATCTGTGTGTAACCAGAAGTCACAATATTTAGAGTGACTATATGGGTAAAACACAGCTGGATTTATTATAGAACAATGTAATAGCTACACTTTTTCCCCCTATAATATGCACAAGTGATGCGAGAAAAGTGCTAAAGAAATTAAGTCAAATTTTTAAATGGTCATGTCTATTTACTATCCTAGGATCCATTGGCCATCTGGAAGATACAATAAAAGGAAATCCATTAGAAGGAAACATTCAAACATTGTACTTGGCTTTGGAAAGTTGAAAGACAAGGACGGCAGAACTAGTTCCTGCTTGGACTGGAGTTTGTTTGTTTTGCTTATTTGAAATCAGAGCCAAAGGCCCTAATGGTTTTGACTAACTCTGTTTCTTTGTTTCTGTATATTTGGGCTGGGCCGGTATCTGCAAATGAGCCTTTGCAGATGGCATAAGACTTTCCCCTCTAGTTTTAAGGACCTTCAGAATTTCTGGGAAATCATGCTTGAAGTCATGTCTTTTCCAAAAAGCTGCCTGTGTGTCATGAGAAGCAAAAGCATTATTTAATGTATAACCATTTACAGAGTCCCTGATGTGTACAGGTAGGATTGTTGTTGTGTTGTGGAAAAGAGGTGTGAGGTGTAGGCATGGGGAGAAATAAACACAAAAAGAGTAACCCTTTCCCTCAACAAGTCTGTGCTCTACTAGGGGAGACAAGTGTATGCCTGAGTCCCTTGACTTTGCCAAGGGAAAGTGGGAGAGAAGGGCAAGGTGGGAAATCCAGTAGTTTAACTATATTGCAAACAGTGCATATTTCCATCTCATCCCAGGGACATGGTTGAGAGCAGAGAGCCTTCCCCAACTGAGTGCAGGTCATCACCACCGGGCCAGGTTGAGGCCCCATCATGCACTTCATCCCTTCTGTATGGTCGGCGATGGGAGGGCCTTAGGACTTAGGGTCCTCGACAGACGTTTGCCTGTGATGGTGGGAGGATGTCCAAGATGTCTTGGCTAGGAAATGGTAGAGATGGGATTAAAAAGCCAAATCTGGTTGACTTCAAATCCTATAGCTCAGGTCTTGGCACAGATACAAATCAGCAAGGCATTTACCCTCTGACCCCAGATTCTTCATTGGCAAAATAAGAGACTTGGAATCAATAGCTTGCAAACTCCTTTTTTTAAAGCAACAGAATACTTCTTTCAGATAAAATATTACTCAAGTCCAGGATAGAAAACAGGTCAAAGTAAACTACTTTGGCTAAAGCCTGGGTGGGAGCCAGAGCCCTAATCTCCATCTTACCCCAGAGGAGTTCTATGTGTTCTATTGCACTATTGTTCAGAAAATACTCCCTCTCTCTTACCCCTTCCATGGGAGAGTATACTTTACTACTTCATTGAAGTTGGGCTTGCTTATGTGACTTGCTTTGGACAATGAAATAGAAGCAGACATGACATCCTTCACATTCAAAAGGAGCTTCCATAATCAAGATGGCTTGGCATCTTACACTCCTGGGCTCTGTTGTGAGAAAAGTATGCCCCAGGCAGTCAGTGCTCCCTCAGCTTAGAAGGAAAGATAGGTAGAGCATATGTGCCTTTTACTCTTAGTCTGGAGCAGAAACTCTGTGGCCAAACTGCAAACCCATGAATGAGAAATAAAAGTTTGCTTTTGAAGAGCACTGAGACTTTGGGGATGCTTGTTACACAGCCTAATCATAGCAAAGGCTGACTAATATAAGGTCCTAAAACATAGTCTCAGAACCTGTGTGGCTCAGAGCATAGATCTAATTGGTGGAGAAAAGTGAGAATCTAAAACATTAAGCAAAAAACACAACAACAACAACAAAACTCCACATTTATTCCACTGATAGTACCCATACCAGGTAATGGAGTAGTTTTTGCTGCTTAGATGCCTACTGTTGGTCTATTTCCCAGCCTAGTTCTCCTACATCACTCAAATGAGTTATTATTTAATGAGTTATAAAGAGTCGCTTCCTGTAGCTTATAACAGAAGATCCCTAATTGACATATATGTACCTACTGTTTTGTTCATTACTGTATCTATATCTATATATCCACATTATATATAAAGAAAAGTAAGTTTGGAGGAGAAAGGGTGGTCATATTAGCTCATCTAATTAGCAGTTTCATTTCAGCAAAGCTTGAAAAGCTCACTGTTGGATACTGTTGGTGCTCTGCCTCCATCTCTGTTACCAGGCCTTGGACCCTCTCCTGAAGCTTCTGTGACAGTTCACTAGTAATGACTCACCCCTGCCTCTTCTCTAGAGATTTGCTCTGGGCTTGATGGGAGCAAATTCCTTGCCTCCACCCCTTCACTCTACTTCTACAGCCTGCAGACAATGACTTGCTGGTACAGGGAGATGTGGGGCCAGCCCCTGTCCTCCAAGTGGACTAACTCTGTGATGCTGTTCAAGGTCCAGAGCTCCTGAAGGATTGGGTTGAAGCTGAATTCCAATGAGTCCACATCCTCACTGCGCTCTCTCTTCTACCCCATATCCTAACCCCCATCCCCCTTCCCCTGAACACACTCCCTCAATAAATCTTAGGCTCCTCAATCCATGTCTCAGGCTCTGACTATAGGAAACAAAACTAAGATACTTTCCCTCGCAACTCCCAGCTCTTCCTCTCCCTTTGCTCATGCTGCCTCTGGGGCTACAATAATATTTATGGTGATAAGTCCTCATTTTATTTATTTTTATATATTTTTTAAAAATTCAATTAAATTAATCAATTAATTTATTTATGGTTGCGTTGGGTCTTTATTGCTGTGCGCGGGCTTTCTCTAGTTGCGGCGAGTAAGGGCTACTCTTTGATGCGGTGCTCAGGCTTCTCATTGTGGTGGCTTGTCAGCACGGAGCACAGGCTCGAGGCATGTGGGCTTCAGTAGTTGTGGCTCGAGGGCTCTAGAGTGCAGGCTCAGTAGTTGTGGCGCACAGGCTTAGTTGCTCCGCGGCATGTGGGATCTTCCCGGACCAGGGCTCAAACCCGTGTCTCCTGCATTGGCAGGAGGATTCTTAACCACTGCGCCACCAGGGAAGCCCAGTCCTCACAGTGAAATTTTTGGGGCAAAATGGGGTGAGGGACCATAGAGACTATGCAAAGTGATGGATGGCCCTTCATCATTCTGATGGCAGCATCTAGGCCACTGACGCCAAGGAAAGGTGGCTTCTAGGAGACTGAGTGAGGAGCTGAGGAAGGGTGATTGTGTTTGCTCATTTAATGGGCACCTTCACTTCAGCAAAGCTTGAAATGGGTCAGCGCTTAGTGGCTTTCACACTTTGAGGCCAAGAAGCTCTTTCCAGGGGGCTTCTATTATCCTGCCTCTGAGGGCTCAAATTTTCTCAAATATGTTCTAGAAACTGGTCCCTCACCGGCATCTCAGCAGACCAGAAGGGGATCTGCCATTTCCCAGAAACATTTATAGAGCACCTACTGAATGTAGCAGTGTGTTCAGTAATGAGGATGCAGCCATGAACCCAACCCAGACTTGCTCTGGGAAAGTTATGGTCTATTGATATGAAGATATTTTAGTTTATTTTTAAAATTACAATGAAAATAATGGCTTCCAAAGAAAAGGACCAGAGACTGTATCATGGGGGCTCTGGAGTTCTATATGGACCACAATCTATACTTGGGTTTACAGCATTCTCACCTTATTGGAATCCCCACTGTGACAGCCTGTGTAAATTTTCCACAATAGGGACCCACATAATGAGTACATATAAGTATAGCCTTTTCATTTAACATTTATATTTAGCCTTTTAATATTGAACACTGTATTTAGAATTCTTATCAAAGCATATTTTCCGAACTGTAGTGTCTTTGAACATACATTCTGCTACTGGGAAGTCCTTTCCCGTTCTTTTCTGCCTTCCAAACTCTTACTCACATTTCAAGACATAGTTCAAATAGTACCTACTCTGAGAGCTGCCCCCAGCTCAGCTAGGTGGATACACCACAATTTGTAATACATTCCCTAGACATTTTCTTCTTTATGTGTCTCACCTTAAAAATACACTATGAGTTTCTCCAGGGCAAAGGTCAGCCCAGAGTATAGAAATCCAAATAATAATGAAAATAGATAATATTTACTGAGTACTTGCTACAGAAATACACTATTTCAAGAATGTTACAGTAACTCATTTAACCTTCTCAAGCATTTTATTATTCCTGTTTTGCAAATGAGGAACAAGGCACAGAGAGGTTAAGTAACTTGCCGGAGGTCACACAGCCAGGAGATGGCTAAAACAGGTTTCAAATCAGGCAGAGTGCCTAGTGTGGCTTCCAAGTCCAGCTTTTAGTCTTATCAGGGTTTCCTCATCTGGAATCCAAAGACCCCCTAGTCCATGAACAGAATCCAGGGGGGCTGTTATACAAGGATGGGAAAAATTCTGTCTTTTAATAATTTTTAACTGAATTGTAGCACTTCCTTCAATGGTGAATGTAGGCAGCACACCACAGCAGTGTTTGCAGAATCTGGGAATTTGTCACCAGGACACATCACAGATATTTTTTTTTATTACATGACAGTTGTGGCTGCTCTCTCAAAATCTTGTTTACATTCTCCTAATTACTTAGTAATTATGGTGGTTATTATACCCACCACTACATGCTGTTGTTTAAAGTATTAAGATATTTTAACTGTTTTAAGAAATTGTTTTCCTTTGTAATCCTATGTTTTAAATTTATGCATTTAAAATATTCTTTTTTTATTTTTATTTTATATTGGGGTATATTTGATTAACAATGTTGTGTTAGTTTCAGGTGTACAGCAAAGTGATTCAGTTATACATATACGTGTATCTATTCTTTTTCAAATTCTCTTCCCATTTAGGTTATTACAGAATGTTGAGCAGAGTTCCCTGTGCTACACAGTAGGTCCTTGTTGGTTATTTATTTTAATGTCATTCTGAATGAAACACTGATACATGCTCCAACCTTAGTAAACCTCAAAAACATCATATAAAATGAAAGAATCTAGTCACAGAGGACCACATAATATATGATTCCATTTATATGAAATGCCCAGAATAGGCAAGTCCATAGAAACAGAAAGCAAATCAGTGCTTGCCAGAGGTTGGGGGAGGGGAGACGGGGAGTGACTACTAATGAGAGTGGGGTTTCATTTTGGGGTGAAGAGAAATGTTCTAAAATTAGATTCTGGTGATGGTTGCACTCTGTAATTATACAAAAAACAATTGAATTGTACATTTTAAACACATGGACTTTATGGCATGGAAATTACATCTCAACAGAACCGTTAAAATGACAACACCGTTATTCTGATAAGGGGGGTTATAGGCTTCCCCAGAGTCTGGTGGGGTCCATCGGCAGGAACGCAAACTTCAGAACCCCGGCCCGCGACTGTGCTTGATAAATAAGCAGAGAGGTTCTGATTTAAGGTTTCTATGAAGTGCTAACTATCATTAATTTAATTTAACTTTAAGTAACTGCATTTATATCATGAAATAAAATAAACCACTACGTAGAGCGGACAGGATGATGTGAACATCAGGGAAAATCTCCTGGATCACTTTAAGAGGACAAGGGGCCTGGTGTCCATTTGACCCATTGCTCCTTATCCGTTATCAAGTTTCCTTCCACTTTTCCAATTAAGACCCTGCTCCTCAGGAAACCCTAGGGGCAGGAAGCAGTGAATTCCTTTTCTTTCCAGCCTTCCCCCACCCCACAAAGATGCCTCTGTGTCGGGTGCAAAAAATAGTCCTCTTGTGCCCCTTCACGGAGCCATCACCTTTGCTGGCAGAGTTGACTTTTGTGGCTTGTTTCCTAGGAGGTCGGTGTTGAGTCCTGAACAAAAAAATAGTTGTTTTTGTGGTGACTTTGCTTCAGGCAGCTCCAGGCAGGGGCCTCACCTCCTCTGAGAAGATTCTCAGTGCCCATGGCCAGCCTGCCCAGGCCTGAATTACATCCTCCTCTCCCCGCTCAGCTCCTCTCTCACTGCAGCTGCCGTGGTTGGTGAGCTGCCCGAGGTCTGCTGTGGCTCTGGGGACATGTTCTGTACATGTGGATGGCTCCCTATCTCAAGTACCTGCTACACTATTGGCCTGAAGGGTTTCCTTGGCCCCAGAAGGGTGCTCAGGGTGGCTGTGCTCAGCCTGGACCGGCAGGGATTTAACGAGCTCAGAAGAAATCTGCAACCAATCAAGGACAGGAGTTGGTAGATAAATAGCCCACCTTTTTCAGCCTCCAGGGGGATTATTCTGTGGTATATTCTCAGATGGAATGAGCCCCAGGTGTCCGAGTGGTAATCTGCTCATCAATACATCTTTTAACAGCTTTCCCTCCTTCCCTGTCTCACTTTGCCATCATCACCCCTACTCCTGTTTGTTGAGAATATCTCCCACACAAACTCCTTGCACCCATGGTCCTGTCTCAGGATTTGATCTGGGGGAACGCCAGCTTAGGCAGAGGGGCCCACAGAGTAACAAACCCAGGGTCAAGCAGACTCATCCAATGCGGGCTCCTTGGACCACTAATGCTGCCATTGTTCAGACATTTGTGGAGCTCCTAGTTTGAACTGCCTTTGGCTCCCACAGAATAGCAGATTCAGAGCTCCAGAAATTTTCACATGTTGAACATTAAGCAAATTGTTTTAAACTGCCAGAAGTTAATTCAAAGTCCAAAAAGTAAGGTTGATTCAGGTAAGGTGATAGAACTCTATTTCCTTCTGTGGATCAAAAATGGATCTGAGGGGGAGTTCCAATAATGTGTTGTCCAATTCACACCGGCCATAAGGTAGAAACAACCCAAATGTCTCCCAAGTGACAAACGGATAAACAAATGTGGTTTATCCATACAATGGAATATTATTCAGCCCTAAAAAAGAATACTGACTGGTATATGTGACAACATGGATGAACTTTGAAAAAATTAAGTGAAAGAAGCCAGACAAAAAAGGTCACATACTGTATGATTCTATTTATATAAAACATCCAAAAGAGATAAATACATGGAGGAAGAGAGCAGATTAGTGGTTGCCAGGAGGTGGGAACAGGGAGTGATTGATGAATGGTTATGAGGTTTCCTTTTAGGGTAATGAATATATCTTGGAAACAGATAGATATGATGGTTATATAATGTTGTGGTTGTACTAAATACCACTGAATTGTACACTTTAAAATAGTTAATGGTTAATTCTATGTTATGTGAATTTTACTTCCATTTTAAAAAGGTATGCATTGAAGATTTTATTACTGAGATGGTAATGTCCTTCTCATCTATTCATGCAGTCAGGGTTGATATTCTAACTCTTTAGCAACCTTAATATGGACAAGCCATGGTGCAGGAGGGAAGGTTTGGAGAGGCCTAGAAGGCAGGTCTTCTATGGATGAATCAGGGGGCATTCTGGGGGTTCAGGACAGTGGTTGTTTACCCTCAGTAGGGAAATGTCTCAAGATCTTAACAACTAGACAGTCCTCCTAAGGTACCTTGGCTGAACATCTGTTCTGCTCACAGGAGACTATCGAGAGATTGACCTCTACATTTGCCCAGTGGAGTCTTTAATTTTTTTAAATTAAAGTATAGTTATGTATTTATAATATTCTATAAGTTACAGATGTACAATATAGTGATTCACAATTTTTAAATTTTATACTCCATTTATAGTTATTATAAAATATTGGCTATATGTGGAATCTAAAAAATATGACAAACTAGTGAATATAACAAAAAAGAAACAGACTCACAAATATAGAGAACAAACCAGTGGTCACCAGTGGGGAGAGGGGAGAGGGACGGGAGGAGGGGCAGTACAGGGGTAGGGGATTAAAAGGTACAAATTATTATGTATAAAATAAGCTACAAGGATATACTGTATAACCCAGTGGGGTCTTGGACTGAGAACAATTCCTCCTTCCAGCCCCATGGTCCAAAATAAGAGTGTGGCTGGAGCCTGGCTGTGTCTCGGGAGGGGCGGGACTCACACGGGAGATCCCACCAGCATCTCACACAGTGGCCACCAGGGCCTGATGTCAGAAGGACAGGCGCTTTGGAGCAGGATGCCCACCTCCTCTCCACCCTCATCCCTTCTCTACAGGCTGGGGAAATCCATGTTTTGAAGCCCAGTGGAAACACAGATGGGAGGCTGGGCTCTACAGCTTTGCTATTCTAAGAGTGTTCTGGGACCAGCAACTTGGGTATCACCTGGGAGCTTGATAGAAATGCAGAAGTGTGGAACCCACCCCAGCCCTGCTGAATCAGGACCTCTGGGTGATCTCTATGCACATTACAATTTCAGAAGCTCAGCTTTAGGGAACAATCTCCTAGGACCACTAACTATTTTGGCTCATATTGTTGGCTTATGTCTCCCTTGCTTACTGATCTCTTACAACCATAATTTGGAATGGACATATTTTATATCTCTTTGGATACTGTCCACAGTTTTTCTGGACAGAACCAAAAGCAGCTCATAGAAAGCCCATACTTCCTTTGACATCTCTTGTTTCATCTTAGAAATTCATGTGAATGTTGCACTTTATTCCATGAATATTGATGCTTACCTTAACCTAAAACTGTTTGCTTTTTACCTCCGAAATCTTTGAATGATATTGAGGCTTCAGGAGGACGCAGCATATTTTTATTCCCTACGGCTTTGTATCCCTAGCATTACGTGTGTGCTGCAGACTGCAAAGCAGATGTAAAGTGACTCAGGAAGTTAGTGATTCAACAGGGAAACCACTGATCATTAGGGTAAATATAAGGATGAAGAAATATGATTAGACTTTTCTTTGAATTCTTAACTTTGGGTAGTGACCACAGGATAGAAACAAAATTTTATGTGAGGTCTTCATCTAAAGCAGGAGGGATTTAGAATAGCTCCATAAAAGATTTCTAGACTCAGTGACTGTCTTAGGTTGGGTTCCCTGGAAGCTGAGCCTGAGACAAGGGTTTCGGTGTGTGTGATTTTTTGAGGGGACCTCTCAGGAGATGGGGAGTGAAGGAAGCAGGATGAGTCTGGGACCCGAGCAAGGATGTGTCCTTAAGGAAAGTCTCAGCTTGGCCTGATTCACAGGGAGCTCTGGTGCACGGGTGGTACCACGGAGCTGTCTCACCTTGAGACAAGAGTGCTGGCATTTTGTACCCGAGTGTCATCAACTATGGGCTGTTCCCCGAGGGGATGGTGCATCTGGGTAATGAATGTGATGCCTGTTCATCCCAGGGCAATTCTCTGGAGAAAGGAACTTTCTTTGTTAGCAGCGAATCCTCTTAGCAGCCAGTAAGGAAATCTGGGTGGGCAAAAGCAGCATCCACTACTACTTCGAAAGGAGTATCTAACACTGATATTCCCATAATGCCATTCTTTCACTTAGAGATTGCCTCCTGTTTGATTTAATCCCTCCAATATATATTGATGTCATTTTCTTTTTTAAACTATTGCTGGACATGACCAGTGTGGACAGCCACTGGTTTCTGCTCTTGAAAACACAATTCCCAACGGATCCTGATGATTCCCACCCAGTGCCTTGCTCACTTGTCATTGCATTCAGGTGAAGTTCCTGAGGTGGCTCCCTTCCTTCCCACTTTTGATTTCCATGTGGTCCTGCCCTGGCCACACCCATCAGTTCAGGGGAGCTTTTTCCTGAGCACAGAGTCCCAAGGAAATAACAAAAGGGCAGCCCCGGCCTTATCGTTCTAGCTGATTATTTAAACAGCTGCTAGAGAGCTGCAGCTGCCTTGGCAGGAATCCCAGTGAGGAAGGGAGTGAACTTACATGATCAAGCACCATCGCTGCAGTTACCACAAAGGGAGGCCCCGTGAGTGTGCTTTAGATTGCAAGGGTATTGCTATCGCCTTGAGTGACGGGGTGTTGGGGAAGGAGGCCTACTTTCAAACTGTACAAAATCTGAAACTGGTTTAATCAATGTATGAGTTAATCAGGATTCTTGTGTCAAAGTGATCTGGAGGCAGGCGCACTGCTTTTCTTTACCCCATTCACCTCTTTTTCACCCCGCTTTCCTCTCTGCAGTCTTTCCCCTCTCCCCAGGCTGAGAATGCAGGCGTCATGACAGGTCCATGTACCATGAGTGGACCCTACAGTAGTCTAAGCAGGCCCCAGGAGTTCAGAAATAATTCCTGAGAATTTACAATAGAAATTATTCCCAATGCAACAGTTTTTTTTTTTTTTTTAATAAATTTATTTATTTTATTTATTTATTTTTGGCTGTTTTGGGTCTTCCTTGCTGTGCATGGGCTTTCTCTAGCTGTGGCGAGCGGGGGCTACTCTTCGTTGCGGTGTGTGGGCTTCTCACTGCAGCGGCTTCTCTTGTTGCGGAGCACAGGCTCCAGGCACGTGGGCTTCAGTAGCTGTGGCATGCGGGCTCAGTAGCTGTGGCTCATGGGCTTAGTTGCTCCGTGGCATGTGGGATCTTCCCAGACCAGGGCTCGAACCCATGTCCCCTGCTTTGGCAGGTGGATTCTTAAACATTGCATCACCAGGGAAGCCCCCACCAATGCAGCAATTTTATTTCTTACCATTCTAAGAACTCACTCTAAATGATAAGCAGTATGTCTGTTAGATATGTAGATGTCTTTTCTAAGAAGATCAGCCTTTTTTTTTTCTTCTAATTATAGTGTGTTCCAGGTTCTTTGCTATGTTGACTGATAACATTTGACCAGAGAGTTCTTTTTCCATGGAGTCTCTCATGAGTTTACTGCTTCAGAATGTATTTTGGGAAGGCTCAGATTTTGTATTCATTTAGGTTCTCCATAAAAACAAAACCAGTAGGAGATGCTAGATGATAGGTAGATGATAGATAGATAGATAGATAGATAGATAGATAGATAGATAGATAGATAGATATAGGGATGTACTATATGGAATTGGCTCAGGATTATGTTGGCTGAAAAGTCCAAGGTCTACAGTGGGCAATCTGGAGACCCAGGAAGGCTGAAGGTACAGCTCCAGTTTGAGTCCAAGGGACTGAGAACCAGGAGAGACCATGGTTTTGAGGTGAGTCCATGTCCAAAGGCAGGAGAAGACCAATGTCCCAGCTTGAAGACAGTCAGGAAAAAATGAGAATTTTCTCTGACTCAGCCTTTTATTCTATTCAGCCCACCCACACTGGGGAGGGCAATTGGCTCTCTCAGTCTACAAATTCAAATGCTAATCTCATCCAGAAACACCCTCACAGACACATCCAGAGTAATGTGGGACCCAATATCTGGGCACCCCATGGTCCAGTCAAGTTGACACATGAACTTAAACATCACACATCTATTCCAATCTCCCTTAGGTTCTAGTACCCCAGGTCTGATCCTAATCATCTCTGTACTCCATGGACATGAAAATCTACCTCTTGTGGCCACAGTTTGTTCATCTGTGAAATGAAAAGTTTGAAAAAGATAATCTATGAGATTCTGACTATGTGATTTCATATTCTTTCATAAAATTCAAAAAAAAATACAGTCAAAATCACATTTGATTTTTCTTTGATATATAAGAATTTGACCTTGTTTTATATCTGGAGTTGTGTGTATTTGTATGGACGAGGGTCTGGAACTGTGGTGGCAGAGAAAGTAAGTTGCTACTCAATAAATGTAATTTCAATCCAAGCAAAAGACTGCATTCCCAAACCTCTCTTATAAACTATGGGAGACCTCAAAATATAAGTAGGAACGCTTGGGTTGGACTTCTGGGAAAACTCCTTTAGAGAGATGTAAACAGATAGAATGGACCTTACTTTCTTTCTCCCTCTTCCTCCTGCTTCTTGCCTGGAACAGAGATGTAATATCTGGAGCTCCAGCAGCCATTTTGAACCACAAAGTCATCTCGAGAGTGGAAAACATATATTAAGGATGGCAGGGCAGAAAAATAGAAAGAACCTAGGTTTCCTCTGACACCATGGAGCATTCATACTAGCTCTGCACATCCACCTCTGAACTTCTTTTATATGTTGGAAAAATGAACTTCTACCTTGTTTAAGTTACTGTTATTTTGAAAGTCTTTAATGGGAGCTGAATTCACTGAACTGGTACCAGAGAGAGCCTAGCTTCTGATTTTCTCAGAACAGCATTTCTCAAACTTCAGCATGTATCAGAGGGATTGTTAAAACATGGATTACTGGGTGCACCCCTAGAGATTCCGATTAAGTACATCTGGGGTGGAATCAGATAATTTATACTTCTAATGAGCTCCCAGGTGATGCTGGCGGTGATGGCCCAGGGACCACACTTTGAGAACCACTGTCTCAGGACATCTCCAATTCATTTGAAGAACAGGAAGAAAGAAACCTCTGCCTCTTAGCAAAATGGTGTTACAACCTAGATTATAGGGTGTCAGCAAAATGCTGCCTTACAAAACACATTTAAATTTTACTTCCAAACTCCTGATGAATGGCGTCCTGGGAAGTTTTCATTTAAATGACAGGAGAGGATGGATAATGAGTTCTTTCTCTGAGATCAAAATGCTGAGAAGCCAGAGTTGACATTATTTAAGCTTTAAGTTCATGGCAGAGAAATGGCTCCATGGAAGGCTGTGTGTCGTCATTTTCAATGAGTGGTGTTGCTGTTTTCTGTTACCCTAAACAAATGTCCATCAATGTTTATAATAGTCTCAAATGTTCTCTTTATTGATATCAAGATCCAGAGGGACATGTTTTTTTCCAGAAGAAAACTGAAGAAGATAAACAATCAAGCAAATTTAACCCAATGTTTTGGAAAGTCACCTCAGGACGTCCTCCAGCCTGAGGAAATGTCATTTTCCCAAGTCTCCTCAGGGCAGTCCTGTGTCCCTGTGAATCGTTTCCCAGGCGTAGCATCACATCAGCATCAGTCACAAGCATCTTCCACGGGGAAGTCCTGGGCTTCAAGATCGTGGGTTTATGTTCAGGTTTTTAAGGAGAAATGGAAGTGTGAGCACAGGTGGATTCGGGTCTCAGGAACCCCCATCCCTGCAGCCCATGTGCCCCTTCAACCCCTCTTCAGACCTTTCCCAGGAGTACAGCCCCTTCACCCCCAGAGAGAACTAATCCCTCCAGGTCTGAGCCCTGTGTACTTACCTATTCGCTTCCACTTTTTCTCTCTGGCCCTTGGCACAGACCAGGTGCTCAATAAAAGTGTGTGAAACAAACAGGCGGCAAATGTGTAAAGTGTGTGACTCAGCTGTGACAGCTCTGGGTAAACAATTGGTGGCACCTTTATTTCTGCCTTTCCTTCCTCCATCCCTCCCTCCTTCTTCCTTCCTTCATGGGGTTCCAGCAGAGCGCCAAGTCAATACTCTACTGAGACATAATGTACGTGCAGTGAAATGGACAAGTCTTCACATACAGTTTGATGGTCAAGATACAGTTTGATGGTCAAGACCCAGGTTTGATGCCTGGGTCAAGAGAAGAACATCGCTATCACCCCAGAAAATCTCATCATCCCCTCTTCAGTCAATTGCCCCCTCCTCCCGGCCAGAGGAAACTGCTGTTCTGATCCTTATCATCATAGATTTCCCTGCTTTTGAACTTCGTATAAATGTCTGGCTTCTTTCCTTCAACACAGTGTTTTTGAGACACAGATGGCACCTTTCTTAATTTTCTTAAAAATCAAATTACCTGACTCTGAGCCCCTGTGACATTAGGCTGTTGGACATTCCTCTGAATTAGTATGAGGGCCCTCACCCCCACCTCAGCTACAAGGTCACAGCAAACCTGGAATAGGGAGGAGAGGAGGTCTCAGGCACAGAAGCATTTGGTGAGGCCCCTCCCTTCCTCGGTCCATGATGGTTGGCCAATTGTCTGAGCCTACGCAGAGTTTTGAGAGCTTGTTTGGAGGTTCTAGCAGGGGAGTGCAGCTACTCGTATACCCTTGACCGAAGAACGGTCCTCCTCTATCGGAGAAGGTGGTCCTCTTCGACCAAGCGCACAGCTTCAGGGGGGACACACATGGAGCGGTGAGGGAAGAAGGGGACACCCGCCTAGCCAGCCAGATCAGCCGAATCAACCCTGGCGATCAACGCGGTGACAGATGTTGCAGCCAGATCGCCCTGACATCCCTACGCAGAGTTTTGAAACCACTGGGCTTCCAGGAAACATGGGACCTCTATGAGGCCCAGGGCCTCAGTGCCAGAAGGATGCCCCAGGCATCCTTGCAGCAACCCCTGGAGGTCCTTCCCCTTCTCAAGGCTCCATCTTGGATCCTCAGAACTGGGGGCCCCCAGCCCTGCCTTTGTTGCCCAATCTTGAGGAATCTCCAGACCCAGGAACCTGCCGCCACATCCTCATCCTTTCCTTTTACAAAAGCCAGGAATAAGATTGCCTTCTTCCAGCAACTTCTCTGTACCCTGGCCTGGGTCAGAGACATACAGGCCGTATCTGATGGGTTCTCCTGAGATTGGTACTCCCAGGCTCCACTCAGCTACTCTCTGACCTCTCAGCAAAATCTCCAATCTACAATAAGTTGCTCACTTTGGTGAACTATTAAAGTCACTCCTTGTGATCTATTTTAATTCCAGCTTCTTCATAGTCGCTTGGCAAGAAAAGAAAAAATAAATAACCCAACACAAAACCCCTCTTAAAGCTGAATACCTGCCCATTCCACACCAGCCCCAGAACCACAGACTGTTTGTGAAGGAAACACACAACCATGCTGATTGGTCTTACTTCAAATTTAAGGCCACTAATATCAAATGGGCCTGGAATCCTTTAATACTTCCCAAGAATATTCAATGTCCTGGTTTCCCAAGTGACTCCTCCACACCTTCTCACCTCTTCTCTAACTTCCTACTCAGTCCCTTCGCCATCCCCAAGACACATACATCTCCACCCCCTCAGCTGATGATCTGCTTCAGATTCCTGTGAGAAATCAGAGCGTTGGCAAGACTACCCTCCCTCCAAAGTTTCTGGGGGAAAATACTTCCTTACCTCTTTCAGCTTATGGTGGCCCCAGGTGTTTAGTGGCTTGTGGCAGCATCACCCCAAACTCTGCCTCTCGTGTGTCTCCGTCTCTTCCTCTTTTCTTATAATGACAACAGCCATACTGAATTAGGGACTCACCTGACACCAATATGATCTCGTCTTAACTAAGTATTACATCTGCAAAACCCTATTTCCATATAAGCTTACATTCACAGGGATCAAGAGTTGACTTGAATATATCTTTTGGGGGACATGATTCAACCCAAAGCACCACCTCTCTCCCTCCAACTGTTGTGAAATGTCTCTATTCCCCTTCGTGGACAATGGTTCATTGTGTCCCCTCCTTGAATGCAGCCTAGTCCACGCTTGCCCCACGTTCTGTGGAGATTGCTCTTGTCAAGGTCACCAATGACCTTGGTATCCATAGCTCTTACTATGTGATAGAAGACACTAAATCCACATCTTGTTAATGAATGAATGAATGAATTATTCTTTCACAGAGAACAAAAGAAAGAAGTGATATTTAAAAAAGAATTACCCTGGCACAAATAGTTGTAATACCACAGTCCAAATGAAAGATTCTTAACTGGAGTACAGTACACAAATCACACAATAGTAAGCAGTGGCTCTAGGCCGTCACGGCTTAGGACAACTTTCTGTATTTAGCGTAGTTTATTGGCTTGACTGGGGCTGTGTCTGGGTTTTTGAATACCCTCATTCTTCTACCTTAAGTGTGGAGTCTCACAGGCTGATTATTTTTTTCCATATCTATTAGAGAAAGAAAGTGGAGATTCATTCCATCTGGAAAACACCCAGCCTCATGATGGGTCTCCTGGGGTGACTTCTTCCCAAGTTCTATCTGGAAATCCACCTACATCTTACTGTGGCCCTGGGGGGGCATTTATTCTTTGAGCCCTGGACATAAATCAGTTTGCCTCATTCTGAGGTGGTGTCTTTGGACCAATGCCAATCCCAAATGAAGCACCAAGGCAGACACAGCACCAAGGTAACACCAATCAAACAAGATGGCACTCACTGGCCTCCCTAACTGCCCCATCTGTTTAAACCATTTTTTACACATTCAAGAAGTCTCTAAAATGACTGATCCTTGTTTGGACCAAGGGATGTCTCATTCTTAGGGAGGTGGTCTCTAATATATTTCTGTAGACATCATAAATGGTGTAAAAGGATTGTCTTCTCATTTATAATGAATAGGTTTTTGAAAACTACTATTAATATACTCCTTTCAAGGCTTCAAAGGGAAGGAAATTCAAACCACAATAATAGTGCAAAAATTGGTGTTTCAATGAATATGACTATCTTTTCATGCATTAAAAAATTAAATTATAACATCCTTCCTTTATAATATTTTCTTACTTTCTTTGGACAAGAAAAAGGAAAGAAAATTAATATCAGCAATACACATACCAGCTAGATCTACCATCTGATTTTCATAGTATTAACATTTCTCTAAATGGTATTACTTCCCCTCATGGCCCTAGAGTAATTATGGTTATTGATTATTCAGGAAGAATCTGGGGAGCTACAGGGAATAACTGTTTAAAATGCTACATGAAGCAGCAAATTATGAACTGAGTTCTCTAGGGTCTAGTGCTGGATAATGCATTTATAGACAACGTTTCATGAAGGAAGACAAAGGTGCTGGTAAGATGTGACTTCAAAGACACAGCAGTTCTATTAAAATTTCCATTGCTAATCCTGGGATAGTCAACCTAAACCCTTTTAGGTTATTCTAAGTGTCCAGTGGCCTGGAATACCTTGTCTGTAATTCTAATGTTGCTGATTATTGTAATTTGTTAGAGACTTGACTCAGAGAGTGATCTGAAATCAGGGAAGAAATGATGGACTTTCTGCTTCACGGATCACTTTTGAAGAGACACAAATGGTACAGAAAATAATGATAGAGTTTTTCCCCAGTGAAACTTCATTTCTATTTTATCTCTGCCGAATTACAGGTCATTACCAGCAACAATCCATGTGACTGAAATTTCAATAGAAACACTTGGTCTAATAGCTGTACTATTTTATAGTACAGTTTTTTCAAGTGACATAAAGTAACTGAGTTATCATAGAAAATCAATCTGCCCAGTCAATCTTGTTTCTTCTAAACTCAGAACAATCTTCACGACAACTTGTTTCTAAACTATTCCATCAGCCATCAGAAGCAGATTCTTATAGATTTGGAGTTAGCAAAAAAATTTTGGTAAAGAGCCTGATAGTAAATATTGATATTTTTGGCTTTCTGGGACATATGGTCTCTCTCTTGACTACTCAAATCTACCTTTATAGCCCCAGAGCAGCTGTGGATAATATGTAAATGAGTGAATGATGCTGTACCCCAATACAACTTTATTTACAAAAACTGGGTGGCCTGTAGGTCTTTGACCATAATTGCAAATTCTTTCAGAGTCCTCCAAGCAAATGGCCAACCTTGATTGTTCTTAGTGGAGGAAACTGAGTTAGAGAATATCAAGGTTGGAGAAGCCAAAGGTAAAATTTTGGGAAAATAACCCCCCCCCCCCAAAAAAAAACAAAACCAAAACAAAAAAAAAAAAAAAAAAAAAAAGGAGAGGAAAACCAACCCAAAATGTATGCTAGCTTTACCTGAAATATAATGGTTTGTAAACTTTTTTTTTTATGTCAAGAAAATATATTTTTTTCTCAAATGAGCATTTCTAGGAAATCTCAGTGTATAAAAGGTTAAAAAGGAGTTGCTGTATTTGAAAGGGGAGATCTGACTATTCATCTTCCCTCTTGCCCTCTCGGCAACCTCCAAATATATTTCTAGAAAGTTCTAGGATCTCTTGAACAGAACTTAAAATCCTGCTCCAGTATAATAGAAAACACACCTTGCCTCTAATTAGGGTTACAAGATTCAGCAAATAAAAATACAGGATGCCCAGTTAAATTTGAATTTCAGGTCAACAATATACCGTTTTTTTAGTATAAGAATATGATATGCCATATATGGAACATACATATAATAAAAAGTTATTTGTTGTTGATCTGAAATTCAAATTTAAATGGACATCCTGCAATTAACTGGCAAGGCTGTCTCTACTTCTTTACTTAGCCTCTCTGTGCCTTATCTGTAATGAGATGAAAATCTGTAAAATGGGGAAATTATAGTACATACCTAACAGGATTTATTAAAAATGAAGTTAATACAGTATTTGAAAGCACATAGAAGAGTTCCTGGTGTGTAGTGAGTGCTATATTACCACCTATTAACTAATATTAGTTATGTTGTAAGCTAATTAACTATTATTAGTAGTGATATTGGTTATAAATAGTTGTAATAATACTTACTGACTGATGTAATTGTTATGGACTGAATTGTGTTCCCCCCAAAATTCATACAATGAATCCCTAAACCACCCTCCCCCTTGTCACTGTATATAGAGATAGGGTCTTTAAAGATGTAATTAAAGTTAAATGAGATCATAAGGGTGAGATCCTAATGCAATATGACTGGTGTTCTTATCCCTATAAAAAGAGGGAGAGATACCAGTGATGTGTACACACAGAGAAAAGTCCATGTGAGGACACAGCAAGGAGATGGCCATCTACAAACCCAGGTAAGAGGTCTCAAGAGAAAAGAAACCTTCCGGCACCCTGATCTTGGACCTCCAGCCTCCAGAACTGTGAGGAAATAAATTCTGTTGTTTCAGCCACCCCGCCTTAGGTATTGTTATGGCATCTCTAGCAAACTATATAGTAATCAAACACATGACTTTAAAAATGGATTTCCATTGGCCATTTCAGAAGTTGAGATATTTAAAATATGAGTTAAAAATAATATTTTAATAAATTGTTCTGAGGATTCTTTTTATTGAACACACTGAAATATTTCTCATTTTTGTACTTAAAAATCTTGTTCTCGTTTGACACTTGTAACACATTTGAAGTTTATTTTTGTAACTGTCCATTATTTAAAAATGTTCCAATAGATGAAAATAAAGTGTCTTGAGGAAGTGAGGTTTTGGCCAAAAGCAATACAATTCTAGTCCACAGATAAATTAACTTCGATTTGCATCTTAAAATTCTGTTACTTTAAATTTTCGTTTTCTCTTCTTCCTCCTCTACTGTCATTAGGGTTCATGAACTAGATAAAGAGTAGGCGTTTACTTTTAGGTATTTTTTTTGTACTATTCATTATTCCAACTAGACCAGGCAGTTAAATATAAAACTCATCAATATTCAGTGTAAACTGTCCATGACAGCATCTTGGAATCAGCTCTCAATATTGTTGAACATGTTCTTGTGCTTTATTTCACATCAAGTTAACTTACCAGTAAATCCCTTTTATTGTTTTATAAACTCTTTGAGGCCTAAGTAATCTCAAGTGTCCTACAAAAATATAGATTCACTTTATTCCCTTAAAAGGCACTCATAATATCCAGGATTTGCTTCAAAATAATGAGGCAGTGAGGGGTAGTGAATCAAGATTAGTAGTGAGAGGGTTGTTGTAGCTGTATGATAGGTACACTGGGAATTATTATGACATTCTCTCTACTTTTGGATATGTTTAAAATTTTCCATATTGTGGTAGATTTCTAATGCTTCACTCCCTTTGAGTAATAGAATTACACGTGCACACCCTTTGCTATTTGTGCTGTGCCTCTCACTCTACTAGGCATAGTATACATCCCCTCTCCTCAGATACTGGACTCAGCCCAAGGATATTATTTGGTCAATGAAATGTGAATAGACTTGACATGGGATGTCCAAACAGGGCCTTTAAATGTGCCTGCATGGTTTGCCTTGGCTTCTTACGCTCCTGCTCTTGACCCTCAGAAGAGTGTGCCCTGTGTAGCTGTTGTTCCTTTAGCCTGAGGCCTGGAGAGGATGTAGAGAAGACCCAAACTTAACTCAATTTGGGGTCCAGCCCAGCCCAGTGCAGCCCAAAATGGCTAAACCACAGTCAGCCAGCAGACCTGTGATAGTAAAACAAATGTTTGTTGTTTCAAGCTGCTGAGATTTTTGGAATTGTTTGTTATGGAGCATAATCATCAGAGAAACCTGACTAGTACACATAATTTTTCTAAATAAAGAGAAACACTATTAAAAATCTATATTCTATGTTAAGAATTATATGCACCTGAATTAGTTCATATAATTAAAAATTCATTTAAGTTATTTAGCTGGATTCCTATCTAGAATTCATCAATATCCATTTAACAAATTTGAAAACTAGTAACTGATTTTACCATTGGCCCTGAGGGTCCTGCCCTGTCCATAGTAATTGAGAGAGGTGACAGAGGACTTTTTTGTTATTAGTCTAAGGCCAGAGACCCACTCAAACTCTGTTTAAGGACAGAAAGAATGCAGTGAGAATTCTCACCAGAATCCGAGATTAGGAACCTGACCTAGCTGATCCATAGGGGAACAGGAATTGACATTGGAACCAAGGTAAAAAACCAGAGTCACTACATCTGATTGTGAAAGCTGGGTGCTCAGTGTTAGCCTTGCACATCTTATCTATTATACATTTTGTATTTATTATGACAATTTTCTGGCAGATGACATTAAAAGTGCCTTGTCCTATATTACAAAATGTTTCAGTAAATGAAAATAAAGTGTCTTGAGGAAATGAAACCTTTCTGAAATCTGCAAAAGGCACCATATAGGCTTGTAGTAGTTATGATAACTTGATTTCTCTCCTGATCTCTTTGATCAACTGGCTTTCTCAGTTTATTCAGGTGGGCTGAGGCAGCTTCTGTGGCTCTGGAGAAAGCCCTCAAACAGTGAAAAAGCGAGAAGCAGATGCTTCAGGTTGGGAGCAGATGAAGTGATCAGGAACTGTTCCCACCACAGCTGTGGATGACTCAGGGGTGGGCTGAGGGTCTGTGGGGAGAGGCATACAGCTGCTGCGATAATTATTTGATTAGACCCAGAATGGCTGTAAGTAGGGAAAATGCTCTTGTACCCAGTGTTTCAAATGAGTTAACATTGAGGCTTTATAGTCAACCACCTGCAAAGGATATCTCAAGCCCTCAGGGAAAGGGAAGAAGAACTGAAACATCAAAAAAAAAAATGACAGCATTCCATCCCCTTTGCCCCCTTCTCCCTCCCAGGCATCCCTGTGCCCGGAAGGAACAAAGAAGTAAAAGGCAGATCTATATAGGGGAGGCCTGGCTGGGAGCATATCCCACCCCCAGTCTGCCATTCCTCTTCTCTAACGGGAGAGCCAAATGTATGCTATCTTACAGTAAGTATATGGATTTTTATCTTGTTCTCCCTCAGTTTTAAGGCTCCTTAGCATCTGCAGCTGCATTGACATTTTTGTGAAACAAAGAGTGCTCTGGACATGTTAATATTCCCCAAAGCAACTTCAAAATATTTCCCACAAAAAAATACATTGTTGCTGGTAAACAAGGAAAGGGGCACAGGAGTGTCTAGATTATTTTGTGAGAAGATTGAAGAAAGGTAACGTTGATTACATTTCTCCTACATGTGATGCACTCAGGAAGGATAGCATCAAAACACTGCAGGATGTTTAGTCAATGAAATGGGTTCCCTGGGCATATCTCATGATATTCCTGAGTCTATTCATCATTGGAACATGGGTTGCATTCGCCAGGTTCTTACTCTGCTGCTCACTGCCTTAGTCCCGCTGTTTACAAATCTGCATTTCCAAGAATTGAATCTCACTGGTCTACTCTATGTTATCAGGCTGGGCCACACAGGCTGCTGAAGTGCCAACATGGGCTGCTTTGGATCAGGATGGATGCAATAAGCTATGGTCTGGGAGACAGGGTAAGGAGGCATCTCTACGAGACTGTCAGTGGGGATTTTTCCCCCAGAAGTCACACACCCCAAGACTCATTGTGGAAACTGATTTTACTGGGGAGATGGTGAAGAAAGCCGATTCATAATAACAGGTTTTGAGGTGGACATCTTTGAGCATTTGACCCAAGCTGTCTACAAGGCTTGTGGATGGTTATAGTTCCACCAGGCATCTTCCATAGCCCACACAGATTCTTCTAGTTTCCTCTTTGTCTTAGGTTAGCTTACCCACAAGCAGATCCTGAGATAAGGATTTGTGTGCAGTGATTTTTTTCAAAAGGCAACATGCCCAGGAGAAACCAGAAATGGAGTGTGGTGGGTGCATGACAGGGAAGGAGAAGAGGCCAGAGAAGATGTGGTTTCTGGTGAGACCCCAGCCTCAGGGTAATCCTGCGAGGCAGCTCTGGAGCATAAAATACACACACCTCAGAGTTTTTCCCCACTGGAGGGAAGGGAGCTCACTTTTACGTTACATATAAGTCAGTCTTAGACTTATTGTTACAGGGGGCAAGGAGAAGGGTGAACGCACAGACTCTAAGGCACTTAGCACTCTCGGGAGTAGGAGGCACAACAGCTCTAGTGGGCCAAGGCACGTCTATGAATAGAGTGACAGATGTAGGCCATTTGAATCAAAGCACATAGAAGCCAGTGGGAAGGACAGTGGGAGGTGGAGGTGGGAAGGTACATCCAACTCTTTGTATTGTGAGGAAAGTTCCAGTGTTGGTGCAAAGTAGGCAGAGAGCACAGTGGAGGTGGGGTACCCTATGTGCAGGGGCTCTCTAGGGACCACAAATAGTCAATAGCTGGTTTATTCTGAAAATGGCTATTAGAAAGGGTTGGAAACTTGTATAATTATATCTTCTTATTTTCTGTATTCTTGATGCTCTGGCATCTGGGGCCCTGCTGAAGGGGAAAGACTGCCCCTCCCAGGGCTGACCAGTTCTTAGAGATAGCAAAGAACTTACCTCTAAGTGTAACTTTCAAATGCAAACCAACCAATCCAAAGCCCATAACTGCAAACTAGCTCCTTTATCTAGCTTTGACACTCCAGACCAACATTCCCCTGCACTAATCACTCTGGGCCAGGCACCAGACAACTCAGGACAGCCCCTACACCTCAGAGCCCACTGAAATTATTCAGACTAGGTAATCCTAAGGCTGCTTACCCTGCCTTGCTCATGTCTTCCTATGGAAACACAAAAAAGCTCTCACCCACACTTTCTCCTCACTCCCTTTGCCTCCTGACTGACTCTGGTGCTTCCCCATGTGGCCCTGTGGCATGTAGCATGGCCCCTCCTCTTAGAAACTGTGAGTAATAAACCCTTTTCAATGGCAGCCTTCTCCTGATCTGTTGACCTCATCATAACTGGAAAACAACAAAACCTACACTTAAGAACAAAGCTCAGCTAGTTATTTTTTAACCATGAGAGTAGAAATTGAGGCTGGCATCAGGAAAAACCAGTAGGATGAGGTGATTGGGGGTAAAACTCCAAATACAGAGAGGAGGTGTTCTGTGTGGAGGTGGGATTGTGGTTCTATCACAGAAATTGTAAGTAACAGAGGTTAATATCCTGTAATTGTGAGGAATATTCTACTGTCTGATTATTCTTTCCATTTGATGGGAGACAGTAAATATAAGAAGAAGAGTAAAGTGTAGCCCTCTTCATAACCAAAACCAAAATGAGGGTCTCAATCACATATTATCTGGTCCAGCAGCCCATACAGCCAGGTGAACTCTGAGCAATGAAGGAAGCATGTAACAGAATTGTCAGTCTAGGGAGACCCAGCCATGGCATGGCAGGGATGCTATTTTGGTGACTGTATGCATAGAGTTCTGGTCCTGATGAAGAAGAGTCACGCCCATGTGAATCAGTATATTGAAGGAGCAGAATCACTGCAATAAATGAAGATGTTATAGAAATGGATAATAGATGTTATAGAAGATGTTATATACACCTCCCCACACCTCCCTCAATTTAGATGATTGTGGAAAATGTCGTTCATCAGTCTAGGGAACACAATTGGCTGTACTTTGAAACACAAAAAAATACAGCCATAACCTCAATAGGCCTGAAAGTCTTTATTTCATCTCCCTCTCTATGCAGACTGAATGATAGGTCCAATACATCCAGCTTGGTAGAAGATCTGAGCATCCCAGAGCTGACCCTGAAGGGCAAGGACCAAGCATACAAGAATCTGATCAAAAAGGCTACAGTACAAAATGGCTCTTTCAGTAAGGAAAACGTGACTGGAGTGAAAAGTCCTCACAGGCCAAAGCCTTGTGCTGGTCACATCAGGGGTTTTGCTTATGCATGTACAGCATGGTCTACAACTTCTCTCACCTTGTGATGTAATTAATGAGAAACTTTTGGAAAGAGCAGCCATTCAACAACCATTTTGTTGATTTATACAGATGGAATTGTTAGCCACCCTGACCTCTCTGAACTGCTTCTGGAGGCTCAAAGGGCAGAGTGTGAGGCCTATGGGGTCAGGAAAAAAGACTACTTAGGTTAGTAGTTCTGTTCTCATGGCTGAGTCATTCAAAAATGACCTCAATTCTTCACTCTCTCCTGTATCTACCTCCCTGTGGAGCAACACCCATCCATCACATTTACTTCTCCAACTCTTGATTCTGGGCTGGTCTTTTGACTTTCTTTGGTCTATAGCGTGCAATGAAAGTAATGTGCTAGTTCTGACCAATGTTTCAAAAGGTCTTACACACTTCTGGTTTCTCCCAGAACTGTATCAAGCTGCCTTATGAACAAGCCCAGGTTATCCTGCTGGAGGATGAGAAACACATGATTCATTTGCCCCCATCATCCCAGCTAACAGTGAGTCAACCATAAGATATATGAGCAAGACCATCTTAGATTAGCCAGACCCTGAGGACATAATTTGCCAGCTGATCAGCTCCAGTCTGTAGATGCCTGAGCCAAGACATAGCACCAGAAGAGCCAACCAGCTGAGCCCAGCATAACTGCCAACTCAAAATTGGGAGGTAAAATGTTTGCCATTTTGAGCCATGAAGTTTTGCATGGTGTGTTGCATAATAGATAACTGATAGAGTTAAGAAAAAAAAGCTTTCTGAGGAATATTTTCCTCTCCATGGTGCTTTCTTTGCAGAGTTTACAGTTCTTCCTTAGCAGAATTCAGAGATACTCTGAGAACTCTTTCTTGACCCCCAGGTGAAGAAGGCAGTGGGATAAATCTGGGTAAGGATGGGGTGTGAAATTTCCCTGAAATGTCACTTCTGGTCAGGTGAGTGTTAGAAAGAAGGCAACAGGTATGAACAACTATAGCCAACAAACTGGACAGCCTAGAAGAAATGAAAAAATTCTTAGAAACATGTAACTTACTGAGACTGAATCAGAAAGAAATAGAAAATCTGAATAGATCAATTACTGGTAAGATTATTTCAGTAATCAAAAACTCCCAACAGAGAAAAGCCTAGGACCAGATGGCTTCACTGTGAATTTTACCAAACATTTAAAGAAGAATTAACACCAGTCCTTCTCAAACTCTTCCAAAAAATCAAAGAGAAGAGAACACTCCCAAACTTTTCACAAGGACAGCATTATTCTGATACCAAAATCAGAAAATGACAGTACTGGAAAAGAAAACTATAGGCCAGTATCCCTGATGAATATAAATGCAAAAAATCTCAATAAAATATTAGCAAACTGAATTCAGCAGGGCATTAAAAGGATCACTCACAATAACCAAATGGGATTTATACCTGGGCTGCAAGGATGGTTCAACACAGGCAAATTAATCAATGGAATACATCACATGAATAGAATGAAAGAAAAGAACCATAGGATCATTTCAGTAGATGTAGAAAAAGCATATGACAAAATTCAACATCCATTCATGATAAGAACTGTTAACAAACTTCGGCATAGAGGTAACATTTCTCAACATAATAAGAGCTATATATGACAAGCTACAGCTAACATCATACTCAATGGTGAAAGACTGAAACCTTTTCCTGCAAGATCAGGAACAAGACAAGGGTACCCACTCTCACCAATCCTTTTCAACATAGGACTAGAAGTCCTAGCTAGAGCAGTCAGGCAGGAAGAAGTTATAAAAGATATCAGAATTGGAAAGGAAGAAGTAAAATTGTCTCTATTTGTAGAGGACATGATTTTATATATAGAAAATCCTAAAGACTCAACCAAAAAATTGTTAGATCTGATTAATGAATTCAAAATTTCTGAAAAAGAAATAAAGAAATCAATCTCATCTACAATAGCAGCCAAAAAATATTTAGGAATAAAATTAAAGAGGTGGAACATCTCTACTCTGAAAATTGTAAGACCCTAATGAAAGAAATAAAAGAAGACAAAATAAATGGAACAGTATCCTATGTTCATGGATTAGAAGATATAATATTGTTAAAATGTTACTTTGACCAAAAGCAATCTATAGATTCAATGCAATTCCTATAATATTCAAATGGTGTTTTTTTTTTTTTTACAGAAGTAGAAAAAAAAACTTCTAAACTTTATATGGAACTACAAAAGACCCTGTAAAGCCAAAGAAATTCTGAGTAGGAAGAACAAATCAGGAGGTATTATACTTCCTAATTTCAAGCTATACTATAAAATTATAGTCATCAAAAGAGTATGGTACTGGCATAAAAACAAAAAAATAGACCAAAGAATGGAGAGCGCAAAATAAACCCAAGCATATATGGGCAATTAATATTTGACAAGGGAGCCGAGAACACTTAATGGAGAAAAGACAGTCCCTTCAATAAATGGTGCTAGGATAATTAGAAATTCATATGTAAAAGAATAAAACTAGACTCATACCTTTCACCACTCACAAAAATTAACTCACAATGGATTAAAGACTTAAATGTAAGACCTGAAACGATAAAACTCCCAGAAGAAAACAGGTGTAAAACTCCTTGATATGGGTATTGGTAATGATTTCTTAAATATGACACCTAAAGCATAAGCAACAAAATAAAAAAATAGACAATTGAGACTACATTAACTAAACTAAAAAGCTTCTGCACAGCAAAAGAAACCACCAACAAAGTGAAAAGACAACCTACAGAATGGGAGAAAAAATTTGCAACCCATATATCTGATATCGAGTTCATATCCAAAATATATAAAAAAAACTCATAAAACTCAATAGCAAAAAACCCCAAAGAACCCAATTAAAAAATGGTCAAAGTACCTGAATAGGCATTTCTTCAAAGAGGATATAAGAAAGGGCAACAGGTACATGAAAACATGCTTAGCTTCACTAGTCATTAGGGAAATGAAATTAAAACCACAATGAGATATCACATTAGAATGGCCTGTTAGAATGGCCATTATCAAAAAGACAAGAGATAACAAATGCTGGCATAGATGTAGAGAAGAAGGAACCCTTGTGCAGTGTTGGTGGGATTGAAAATTGGTACAACCTCTGTGGAAAACAGTATGGAGGATCCTCAAAAAATAAAAACAGAACTACCATATAAGCCAGCAATTCCATTTCTGAGAATATATTGAAAGGAAACAAAAACACTAACTCAAAAAGATATCTGCAATCCCATGTTCATTGCAGCATTATTTATAACAGCCAAGACATGGAAACAACCTAAGTGTTGATTGATGGATGAATGAATAAAGAAGTGGTATTACATACAGTGGAATATATTCAGCCATAAACAAAACAAGGAAATCTTAACATTTGTGACAAAATGGATGGACTTTGAAGGCATTATGCTAAGTGAAATATGTCAGACAGAGAAAAGACAAACATTGTTTATCTCACTTATATGTGGAAGTTTAACAGCAACAACAAAAAATCAAACTCATAGAAAAAAAGATCAGATTTGTAGTTACCAGAGGCAAGGGGTGGGGGAGGGGAAACTGGAGGAAGGTGGTCAAAAGGTACAGACTTCCAATTACAAGATAAAAAAGTACTAAGGATGTAACGTACAACACAGTGACTATAGCTAACACTGCTGTAAGATAGATACACAAGGAAAGCTGTTAAAAGAGTAAATCCTAAGGGTTCTCATCACACACAGTGGTGTACATCAATTATTTCTCAATAAAACCGAAAAAAAACCATACCTTTCAAAGAAAGCAAGAAGGCAATGGGGAAGCAGGCCGAAGAGGAGAAAGCTGAAGATGCAGTGTTAACAAAAGAAACTAATTTCTAGCTCAGGTCAAGCCAAACCAGAAGCCAAAGGGTGAAATGCAGTGAAAGTCACTCGAAGGCACAGATCCAAAGGTGAGCTCTTACTGAGCAGAAGTTGCCCAAGGAATGTCTCATGAGTGCACCTGAGTGCTATCTCCTACAGCTATGCATTCTGCTTCCTCTGAATTGATGAACTGATTTTCTTCAAGACCCTACACTTGGCAATAATTCTTTAATTCCTTCCTTCTGAGCCCACTGCTTTCTGCCTACGTGTAGATAAATATTTGGAAGTGAGGTTGTACCGACATGCTCTACACAGGAACTTTCCAAGAAACTTCCCGATCAGGAGGCTTAATCAAGCCACTTGATGAAGTCTGTCTGCAGGTGGCAGGACCAGCAGAGGCACAAGTACCAGCCTCCCCAACAAGACCACCAACATCCGCTGCCAGCTGGTTGGAAGGAAAGCTGTATTTAAAGCCCTTCTGTCAGTGCCCAGACAGTGCCCACGTGAGGTGTTCTTAAAATCTGTTCATTATTTTAGGGTCTAGACTCTGCTTTTAATTTGAGAATAGTTACCTAAATTATTCAGAATGTACCATAGGCAGAAGTGCCAAGTTCTTTCGCAGCTCTTGATTGATTCTGCTTCCAGCTCCCAACCAACGGGTCCTGAGGCTTCCCACTGTTTGAAGTCTCCAGTAGGGAAAGAAATTGCTCTGCAAAATACATGCACACTCTGAATGCCACCTGTTCTGGAATCACTGAGTCAAATTTCTAGAAAGGCATTTTACCCAAAGTCAAGATGGCAGGGCCTCAATTTTCTTTTCTTTTCTTTTCTTTTTTTTTTTTGTGGTACGCGGGCCTCTCACCGTTGTGGCCTCTCCCGTTGCGGAGCACAGGCTCCAGACGCGCAGGCTCAGCGGCCATGGCTCACGGGCCCAGCCGCTCCGTGGCACGTGGGATCTTCCCGGACCGGAGCACGAACCCGCATGCCTTGCATCAGCAGGCGGACTCTCAACCATTGCGCCACCAGGGAAGCCCCTAGAGCCTCAATTCTCTATTGTGCACAGTGATTACCACTAAAGATCCTACCTAAGGCAAAAAACAGTTTTGAGAATCAAGTAAGTTAAAGGAAGAAAAAACAAACTGAAAAGTCCAAAGTGCTGGAAAAAAAATGAGATCACATGGGATTTACTCCCCAGAGGAGTCCTTTGAGAAGGCAGTATCTTCCCCCTAGAGTGATTCAACAATAGTAGCACTTCAAGAGCCTGGAAATAGGGTGGGCCCACAATTCTTCAGATTGTGCCGTATACCTGAATTTACCTGTTCTACCTGTTTATTGATGAGTCTGTTCTCCTCAGGGATTAAAAGCCCACCAAGATGTTGGTTAACTCAAGAGAAAACAAACCAAGAGCTACACCAGCAGGCGCTGGTCTGCTTCACAACAAAAACTCACATACGGACTCCACTTGAAACCGGCAAACATTTTTTTAAGCACACACTCAATGCCAGATATTATTCAGAGCTATTTGGGCTTAAAAGTCAGGGGTGGCTCTCAATGATCTTTCCCTTCTGGCTCAATATGGGTTCCTACCAAGTCTGTTGGAATAAAAATGAGTCAGATAATGTCTCATCAGACTGTAGGTGAGAGAGGAGACAAAACAGATGCGAGCACCAGCCAAGGTAAGCCTCTTTTCTGGCCCCAGGTGGTGCCCACCTAGCTCTTCCCATGCTCTCTTCTTGCCTGGGTTGGATGACAAATTTAGGTTAGTGCTTCTGACAACTAGAGAAATAAGAATTCATCTTCTGAGGTTTTGCTAAACCTTTCATGGCCATTACTTGAACATCTTACAGAAGCCCATTCTCTTAGCAGATGCCCTATTTACAGTGACAGTTACAGCCAAAATGAAAGAAACTTTTTGTTCATCCTCTTACGTTCAAAACTGTAGCCTGCCCCCACAAATCTTATTCATAAGAATAGATCAGAGTGCTCTTTTTTACATGTAGCTGCCAGTTACCCTTGGCAAGAGTGGCCAAGGGTCGGGGGGTGGCTGGGACAGCCTAAGTTCAAGGTGATGCTGAGCGTGCTTTACGTTTGTGACAGCAGTTGGAGTTCTTTCCCTATCAGATCTCTCACCACAGATGCTAATAAGTAGTCATATTGGGCAGATCTTTTCTTTCACTGCCTTTCATTGCCTCTGCTTTTATTTCTTGTTCCATGGCAAAATAGGGCATGCAGAGCAGGGATGTGGCAGCAAGGGACTTACATAATTCAGAGCCTTCGAGAAGAGTTGATGGAGTTACATGGCTCGATCCTAATTATTTCCCCCTCGGGCTCCAATTACATGTCAGGAACTTTCAGGCTCTCCACACATTTATCATCTTCAAATTCCCATGGATTATAAAAACCAAAGGGCCTGATCCCAAAGATTAACATTGTTTCCAGTGCCAGCAGAAGGCTTAAAGGATTAGATCACTAAGAGCCCAGAGAGGATAGTTTCTGTCTTAAGTGGGTAAATAATGGCCTCAAATTTGGCTGGGGCTCTCTTGCTGGAAAATCTCCCTTTTCTCATCACTGTGAAAGGGCCTACAGCATTATTATTTCTTATGATGACACCATGATCTCTGAACACAAGGCAAAGGCTGCGAGTGATTAAAATTATTATTGCTTCAAGTACAGTAAGTATTACTAATATTTATTGCATCAAGTGGCCATACACAGGTATGGCCACTTGATGTTAGTGTTTTGCAGGGTCCTAACTTTCTTATCCTCTTTTGATATGTTCCTGGAGAATTTGGGAAAAGTTGGCCTACCTCCCCTCAGTATATTTTCAGTGTGGAGGTCCTAGACATTTTATGTGAAATGCCACAAATCTAAAACAAAGTTTCACTTGGATAATATTTAGTTTCTGTTTATTGAATGCTTATCTAGGGCCAGGCATTATTTTAAGTTTCTCCAGTCAGGACCCCAGTGTAAAGAACAGGGTACACTCAAAAGGGATGGTCGAAAGGTATTTGGTGAAGGAACTATTTTGGGAAACTAACAGGGGAAGTTGTCCTGCTAGCTGCAGTCTTTATCACTCATTGGCCTGAAGGAGGTGGGGTTTTAAAGCTAATAAGATTCTAGAAGATGGCCACGAGACAGGAGAATGTGGGCATTGCCTTGGCTGTCCAATCTCCTGGAATCACTTCCCACTTGTCAAATCCAACCAGAAGTCAGAGGGCAAGGGAGCTGGGTGGTACAGTCATTAGAGATCAGAGTCCCGGGGCACAGAGCTGAGCTAAGCTCGTTCTCATATTCACTCTCTTGCAATCATCACTGTTTTACAGTGAGACAGAGAGGTTAAATAACTGGCCTATAGTCATTCAGGTAGTGAGTGGTAGAACTGGGATTCGAATCCAGAGAGCCTCCTTCTAGATTCTGAACTCCTGGTTACCTTGCTATCTTGCCATTGGGTGCCTCTGGGCACAAAACACTAAAAAAACTCCCAGAGCTCCTCTAGATCAGTGCTGTTCTGCTTATCACTCCTAGCAATTGTACATTTATCTGAGAGAATACCAATCCTCCCAGCAGACCCTCTGTTCCAGGAAATGACCTTAGGTTTATTTCATTCAGGGCACAGAGCACATAGTAAACACCCACTCAGCATCTTTTCTAAAGAATGAATGAATTTATGGAGAACCTCTCATGAGCCAGGTTCTGTGCCAGGTACCACCTTGCTCCTTTCTTTAAGTTGTCTTTCAGTAACCCACTTCTCTCGACTTGCCTCCAGGAATCATCTTTTATTTCAAGTAAAAGTTCCTCACGTCAGTCCTCCAGGCTGAATGGGCAGGAGTTTGGAGTTTCAGGCCACAGCCATCAGTGGCTGAATAAACGGATTGAAGAGGCACAGAGTTCTCTTCTCCCTCCCTCTGCTCATCCTTCGTGCTAACCTCAGGCAGCCTTGCCCTCTCAGGGATGGAGGGAGCATCTTCTCCTCCTGCTGCCTCTGGAGTGGAGAGCACATGTGCCTTAGAGAGGATCTCCTTGTTCAGTTTGCTGGAGCCTTTGTTTTCTGCCTCTTTCTTGACATCAAATATGCAGCTGAAAAGTGATACTCTCTGACATTGGCTAGGCCATATCTGGTCTTTATTTTTCCCATTTTTTCCAATCTGGAAAATCCCCAACTTTACAGAGCAACTGGACTCAAAGGAGGTTGGTGGCTGTACTTGCGGAAGGAAGCCGGCCAGGGCAGCATGGAGTGTTTCCAGGGGCTGATTTATCCACCACCAACAGAACACTCGAAGACACAGACACCAAATCACTCATTTCCACTGGCATCCTATATTGGAAAAAGAAGAAATCAGTAATGTGATTCCCTCTCCCACCTTGAGATTTAAGGAAATATTGTGGTTCTTTGACACAAGCGGGTTATTGATGATTTTCTAAGTTTTCTCAGGCAGGAGAATACCTTGGCCTCTGTTTTGGGAGAAACACTTCAGTTTCCAATATAGCGTAGTAGAGCTGATAAGTGTGTGTGTGTGTGTGTGTGTGTGTGTGGTGGGACGAGGGACCCTAAAGCATCTTTTGGTCCATTGCCCTGTTTCTGGGCCAGTCCACATTATTTGAGACAGATATCGCGCTCATTTTTTTTTGGCAAATGAATTATTCTACAGCTTTTTTTACAAGCAGGCATGATGAACTGGCTTTTTGGAGCTGTCATCTAATCAACTTAGTATATTTAAAATCTAATGTTTTTAACTCTAAAATAATTTTAATATTTTTTCTATGAAATTTTCTAATATACACAAAGTAGAACAAATAGTACAATGAACTCCCAGATACCCATCTCTAGATTAAATAATTACCAAGATTTTGCCAAACTTGCTTTATCTATTTTTTTTAAGTTTTAATATGGATTTATTCTGAAGCAAGTCCCAGAAATGTCATTTTGTGGCTACATACTGCAGTATAAACTGTAGTACTCTGTACTGCATATGCATCTATAAAAGCTATGGCCATTGAATTCTAATGGCCAATTAATAATAATAAAAAATAATAAGTACCATTACATTATTGAACAATAGTTATGATCTAGAAACTACATATTGCTTCAGTCAGGGCATGTTTGTGACGAGACTGAAATTTCTTAGAACTAGTTTTTTGGGTTTTTAAAAAATATTTATTTATTTATTTATTTTGGTTGCGTTGGCTCTTAGTTGCAGCATGCAGGATCTTTCGTTGTGGCACACGGGCTCTTAATTGCATTGCATGCACTTCTCTCTAGCTGTGGCATGGGTGTCTCTCTAGTTGTGGTGAGTGGGCTCCAGAGCGCATGGGCTCTGTAGTTGTGGTGCGCAGGCTTAGCTGCCTCATGGCTTATGGGATCTTAGTTCCCCTACCAGGGATTGAACAAGCATCCCCTGCATTGCAAGACTGATTCTTAACCACTGGACCACCAGGGAAGTCCCAGAACTAGTTCTAAAAGCAGGATTTGTGGGAGGCAGGCGGAAGGGGCCCTCTGGGAGGAGCAGGAGAGAAGCGGAGGTCAATTGCCCCTCCCACTCGGGCACGGGGAGACTGCTGAGCTCCTAGGCCGGTACCCTGCCCTCCAAGGCCTCCCTTCCCCCTCCCCTGGGCGCATTGGTCCTGGGGGTAAAGGAGGGAGGCCTGGACGATCAGAAGAGGCAGGTGGGAGGGGCCCTTCCAGACCCCAGACCAGAGGAACAGGAGAGGAGAGGAGGGCATTTGCCCGTCCACTCGAGCCCAGGACGCCTGCTGTGCTCCCAGGAGTGGTCCCCTGCCCTCTGAGACCAGGGGTGGGGTCACTCCTGGGTCCCTTCTGTTCCTTGAGCCTAAGCCCCACACCCCACAGTCCCCAGGACCTTTTCCACCCTGTGGGTCCTGAGCATTGGCCCCACCCACCACCCAAACCTCGCCCTTGCTTAGGTCCTGCTCTCCACAGCCAATGCCTTTCTCCCCACTCCTGCTCTTTTTTTTTCTTTCTTTTCCTTCCTCTTCTTTTTTCCTATTGTGGTACTGATGTACCTTCTGGTTGTTGATTCATCTATATTTTTATTTTTACATTCTTTCTAACATATCTGTTAGTTTCCTAGTATAATTTTATTATTTACTTTGTTATGGTTCTCTTTTTTTTTTTGCTGTCCCATGCAGCTTGTGGGATCTTGATTTGCAAGCCGAGGGTTGGGCAGAAGCTCCTGCAGTGGGAGCTCTGAGTCTGAACCACTGGACAAACTGAGAACCTCAGACCCCAGGGAATATTCATCAGAGTGAGGTCCCACAGAGTTCCTCATCTCAGCACCAAGACCCAGCTCTACCCAATAACCTACAAACTCCAGTGTTGGAAGCCTCAGGCCAAATAACCAGTAAAACAGGAACACAATCCCACTCATAAAAAAAAAAAAAAAAGTGAGATGGCAAAAAATTATGTCACAGATGAAGGAGCAAGGTAAAAACCTACAAGACCAAATAAATGAAGAGGAAATAGGCGATCTACCTGAAAAAGAATTCAGAGTAATGATAGTAAAGATGATCCAGAATCTCGGAAATAGAATGGAAACACAGATTGAGAAAATACAAGTAATGTTTAACAAAGATCTAGAAGAACTAAAGAACAAACAAACAGAGATGACCAACACAATAACTGAAATGAAAAATACACTAGAAGGAATCAATAACAGAAAAACAGGGGCAGAAGAACGAATAAGTGAGCTGGAAGACAAAATGGTGGAAATAACTGCCGAGGAGCAGAATAAAGAAAAAAGAATAAATAGAATTGAAGACAATCTCAGAGACCTCTGGGACAACACTAACCACACCAACATTCGAATTATAGGGGTCCCAGAAGAAGAGAAAAAGAAAGGGTCTGAGAAAATATTTGAAGAGATTATAGTGGAAATTTCCCTAATAAGGGAAAGGAAATAGTCAATCAAGTCCAGGAAGCACAGAGAGTCCCATACAGGATAAACCCTAGGAAAAACACACCAAGACACATATTAACCAAACTAACAAAAGTGAAATACAAAGAAAAAATATTAATAGCAGCAAGGGAAAAACAAAAAATAATATACAAAGGAATCCCCATAAGTTTATCAGCTGATTTTTCAGTGGAAACTCTGCAGGCCAGAAGAGAGTGCCAGGATATACTTAAAGTGATGAAAGAGAAAAACCTACAACCAAGATTACTCTAGCCAGCAAGGATCTCATTCAGATTCGATGGAGAAGTCAAAAGCTTTTCAGACAAACAAAAGCTAAGAGAATTTAGCACCACCAAACTAGCTTTACAACAAATGCTATAGAAACTTCTCTAAGCAGGAAACACAAGAGAAGAAAAGGACCCACAAAAACAAACCCAAAACAATTAAGAAAATGGTAATAGGAACATAAATATCAATAATAACCTTGAATGTAAATGGATTAAATGCCCCAAACAAAAGACACAGACTGGCTGGATGGATACAAAAACAAGACCCAAATATATGCTGGCTGCAAGAGACCCACTTCAGACCAAGGGAAAAATACAGACTGAAAGTGAAGGGATGGAAAAAGATATTCCATGCAAATGGAAATCAAAAGAAAGCCAGAGTAGCAATACTCATATCAGATATAATAGACTTTAAAATAAAGACTGTTACAAGAGATAAAGAGGGACACTACATAATGATCAAAGGATCAATCCAAGAAGAAGATATAACAATTATAAATGTTTATGCACCCAACATAGGAGCACCTCAATACATAAGGCAAATGCTAATAACCACGAAAGGAGAAATCAACAGTAGCACACTAATTGTAGGGGACTTTAACACTCCACTTACACCAATAGACAGATCATCCAAACAGAAAATGAATAAGGAAACACAAGCTTTAAATGACACAATAGACCAGATAGATCTAATTGATATTTATAGAACATTCCACCCAAAAGTGGCAGAATACACTTTCTTCTCAAGTGCACATGGAACATTCTCCAGGATAGATCACATCTTGGGTCACAAATCAAGCCTCGGAAAATTTAAGAAAATTGAAATCATATCAAACATCTTTTCTGACAACAATGCTATGAGATTAAAAATCAATTACAGGAAAAGAAACTGTAAAAAACACAAATACATGGAGGCTAAACAGTGAGCTACTAAATAACCAAGAAATTACTGAAGAAATTTTAAAAATACATAGAAACAAATGACAGTGAAAACATGACCACCCAAAACCTATGGGACACAGCAAAAGCAGTTCTAAGAGGGAAGTTTATAGCAATTCAATCTCACCTCAAGAAACAAGAAAAATCTCAAATAAACAATCTAACCCTACACTTAAAACAACTAGAGAAAGAAGAACAAAGGAAACCCAAAGTCAGTAGAAGGAAAGAAATCATAAAGATCAAAGCAGAAATAAATGAAATAGAAATGAAGAAAACCATAGCAAAGATCAATAAAACTAAAAGCTCGTTCTTTGAGAAGATAAACAAAATTGATAAACCCTTAGCCAGACTCATCAAGAAAAAAAGGGAGAGAACACAAATCAATAAAATTAGAGATGAAAAAGGAGAAATCGCAACAGACAGCGCAGAAATACAAAGGATTATGAGAGACTACTACAAACAACTATATGCCAATAAAATTGACAACCACGAAGAAATGGACAAATTCTTGGAAAGGTACAATTCTCCAAGACTGGACCAGGAAGAATTAGAAAATATAAACATACCTATCACAAGTAATGAAATTGAAAACATAATTAAAAATCTTCCAACAAATAAAAGTGCAGGACCAGATGGCTTCACAGACGAATTCTATCAAACATTTAGAGCAGAGCTAACACCTATCCTTCTCAAACTCTTCCAAGAAATTGCAGAGGGAGAAACACTCCCGAATTGATTCTACAAAGCCACCATCACCCTGATACCAAAACCAGAAAAAAAAATCACACAAAAAAAGAAAATTATAGACCAATATCACTGATGAACATAGATGCAAAAATCCTGAACAAAATACTAGCAAACAGAATCCAACAGCACATTAAAAGGATCATACACTATGATCAAGTGAGATTTATCCCAGGGATGCAAGGATTCTTCAATATATGCAAATCAATCAATGTGATACACCACATTAATAAATTAAGGAATAAAAACCATATGATCATCTCAAAAGCAGAAAAAGCTTTTGACAAAATTCAACACCCATTTATAAAAACTCTCCAGAAAATGGGCATAGAGGGAACCTACCTCAACATAATAAAGGCCATATATGACAAACCCACAGCAAGCATCATACTCAGTGGTGAAAATCTGAAAGCATTTCCACTAGGATCAGTAACGACAAAGAAGTCCACTCTCGCCACTCTTATTCAACATAGTTCTGGAAGTCCTAGAGAAGAAAAAGAAATAAAAGGAATACAAAGTAGAAACGAAATAAAACTGTCACTGTTTGCCAATGACATGACACCATACATAGAAAATCCTAAAGATGCCACCAGAAAACTATTAGAACTAATCAATGAATTTGGTAATGTTGCAAGATACAAAATTAATGCACAGAAATCTCTGGCATTCCTATACACTAATGATGAAAAATCTGAAAGAGAAATTAAGGAAACACTTCCATTTAACATTGCAACACAAGGAATAAAATACCTAGGGCTTCCCTGGTGGTGCAGTGGTTGAGAGTCCGCCTGCCAATGCAGAGGACACGGGTTCGTGCCCCAGTCCAGGAAGACCCCACATGCCGCAGAGCAGCTGGGCCCGTGAGCCATGGCCGCTGAGCTTGCGCGTCTGGAGCCTGTGCTCCGCAACGGGAGAGGCCACAACAGTGAGAGGCCCATGTACCACAAAATAAATAAATAAATAAATAAAATACCTAGGAATAAACTTGCCAAAGGAGGCAAAATATTGTACTCAGAAAACTATAAAACACGGATGAAAGAAATCAAAGATAACATAAACAATTGGAGAAATATACCATGTTCTTGGATTCGAAGAATCAATATTGTGAAAATGACTATACTGACCAAAGCAATCTACAGATTCAGTGCAACCCCTATCAAATTACCAATGGCGTTCTTCACAGAATTAGAACAAAAAAATCTTACAATTCAAAAAATCTTACAAATACAATAGCCAAAGCAATCTTGAGAAAGAAAAACGGAGTTTGAGGAATCAGGCTCCCTGACTTCAAACTGTACCACAAAGCTAAAGTAATCAAGACAGTATTGTACTGGCACAAAAACAGAAATATAGATCAATGGTACAGGATAGACTGCCCAGAGATAAACCCACGCACATGTGGGGACCTAATTTATGACAAAGGAGGCAAGAACATACAATGGAGTAAAGACAGCCTCTTCAATAAGTGGTGCTGGGAAAACTGGACAGCTACAAGTAACAGAATGAAATTAGAACACTCCCTAACACCATACATAAAAATAAACTCAAAATGGTTAAAGATTTAAATTTAAGACCAGACACTATAAAACTTTTAGAGGAAAACATAGGACAAACATTCTTTGACATAAACCACAGCAAGATCTTTTTTGACCCACCTCCTAGAGTAACAGAAATAAAAACAAAAGTAAACAAATGGGACTTAAACTTCAAAGCTTTTGCACAGCAAAGGAAACCATAAACAAGACGAAAAGGCAACCCTCAGAATGGGAGAAAATATTTGCAAATGAATCAATGGGCAAAGGATTTATCTCCAAAATATATAAACAGCTCATGCAGCTCAATATTAAAAAAATAAACAACCCAATCCAAAAATGGGCAGAAGACCTAAATAGACATTTCTCCAAAGAAGACATACAGATGGCCAAGAAGCACATGAAAAGCTGCTCAACATCACTAATTATTAGAGAAATGCAAATCAAAACTACAATGAGGTATCACCTCACACCGGTTAGAATGGGCCTCATGAGAAAATCTACAAACAACAAATGCTGCAGAGGGTGTGGAGGAAAGGGAACCCTCTTTCACTGTTGGTGGGAGTGTAAATTGATACAGCCACTATGGAGAACAGTATGGAGTTTCCTTTAAAAACTGAAAATAGAATCACCTTATGACCCAGCAATCCCACTACTGGGCATATACCCAGAGAAAACCATAAGTCAAAAAGAGACATGCACCACAGTGTTCTTTGCAGCACTCTTTACAATAGCCAGGACATGGAACTAACCTAAATGTCCATTGATAGATGAATGGATAAAGAAGATGTGGCACATATATACAATGGAATATTACTCAACCATAAAAGGAAACGAAATTGAGTTATTTTTAGTGAGGTGGATGGACCTAGAGTCTGTCATACAGAGTGAAATAAGTCAGAAAGAGAAAAACAAATACCGTATCTAACGCATATATATAGAATCTACAAAAATAAAAAAATGGTACTGATGAACCTAGTTGCAGGGCAGGAATAAAGAGGTAGATATAGAGAATGGACTTGAGGACATGGGGTAGGAGAGCAAAGCTGGGGTGAAGTGAGAGTAGCATTGACGTATATACACTACCAAATGTAAAACTGTTGGCTGGTGGGAAGCAGCAGCATAGCATAGGGAGATTGGCTCCATGCTTTGGGGTGGGGTAGGGAGGGTGGGAGGGAGGCTCAAGAGGGAGGGGATATGGGGACATGTGCATGCATATGGCTGATTTGCTTTGTTGTGCAACAGAAACTGCATGGTATTGTGAAGCAATTATACTCCACTAAACATGTATTAAAAAAAAAAAAAAGCAGGATTTGTGGATAATTATCTCCCTGAACCAAAGGCCAAAGGTATCAGGTTGAACTCAAGGGCATGAAAGTAGGAAATGGAAAGTTGTTAGCAATAGAGGGTTTTCCGAGCTGCCATATGTTTCTCTGATAAATCTGTAGCAAGAGAAATCCCTGGCTCCTTTGCTTCTGTTTTTTCTTATAAATTCTTGCATGTATCCCATTCTTAAGCAATCCTCAGACCTTGAGCTTATGCGGTCAGGGAGTTGTTATGACAGCTTCTATCGGAAGCTCAGTTTTTACAATATGTTTTGGGAACACCATTCCCAAGACTCACTGGTCTTGATGTTCAAGTTCCAAAGCTCTGGATTTATGGGATTGGGGTCACCTCTCTCTCTGGGTGCAGTTGTTTTCTTTCCCAGTCTCATGTCTCTGATTCCAAAAGAAGGGGTCTGCAGTGAATGTTTAGCATAAATAGTGGAATATAAGGGACACTTTATCTCCCCTGTTTCTGTGACTTATCCGTAAAGTGGTGTGGATGCTTGAGGGACTGAGATGAGTATGCAGCTTGGAGATGGAGGTGGGCATGTCTCCATGGGCAGGATTTATGACTTCAGCCTTGTACTCATGAGCAGAGAATGCCAGCTGCCATGGGGAATGGTGCAGGAGGGCCCCATCCCAGCAGGAAGAGACTACTTTCATTCTCTCCACATAAATAGCTTGCTATGTGTTCATTATACCCAGTCTGCAAACCAGTTTCTTCCACCTTTGCTTGTGGCTCAAACAGGTGGCTCAAGTCCAAGTGCCTCAAATGAATGAACTGGAATTCCTATGTTCCATTTTCAATAATTCAGGGGAAAGGATTCAGTTGGCCCAGGACAGACTTTGTATTAGGTGTCCATGCTTGGTCTAGTCAATTGTGGCCAGAGGAGAGGAGGTCGAAAGAGGCTGCATAGGCTGCCCCTGTGGTTGGGGAAACAGTTCTCAGAGAAGGACTTTTGGATGAGCAAACATACCTAGAAGGTGTCTATCTTATCTAATTTAATCATCGCAGCCTCCTACAAAGAAGATAATTTTATTCCCATTTTACAGAAAGGTTAGTTGCAGTTTAGAGAACTGCCCAAGACTACATGTATAGAGGATGTGAACACAGCTGTCCATGACTCCAAAGCTCATGGTCTTGCCAAACCCTAGTCTACATGATTCTCAAACTTTAATTTTTAATTCAATAACTGTTGCCTTAATTCTGGAGAGCTGAGCACTTTCTTTCTTATAACCGACACCCTGTTAGAAAAAAGAGAGCAACTATTTCTATGGTTCAAAATGGGGACCACAAAAATCACTGTTCGGTTTCAGCCAAAAGCTTAGGAATATGTTCCCCATAGGTGGAACATATTTGATGAAAGCAAGATTTTATCAGAGGTTCAGCAAACTTTTCTGTAAAAAGCCAGGGAGTAAAGTTTTAGATTTTGTGGGCCATAGCGTCTCTGTTACAACTACTCAGTGCTACTGTTTTAGCACAAAATCACTAAAGTGCAAACGCTACCTGTTACATAGACAGTATGTAGATGCATGAGAATGACTGTGTTCCAGGAAAACTTTCATATAATCTTCATGTCACAAGATACTAGTCTTCTTTTGATTTTTTTTTAACCATTTAAAAACAGTAGAAACAATTCTTAGCTTACAAACCAAACAAAAACAGGAGGCAGGGGCTTCCCTGGTGACGCAGTGGTTGAGAGTCCACCTGCCGATGCAGGGGACACGGGTTCGTGCCCCAGTCCGGGAAGATGCCACATGCAGCGGAGCGGCTGGGCCCGTGAGCCATGGCCGCTGAGCCTGCGCGTCCGGAGCCTGTGCTCCGCAACGGGAGAGGCCACAACAGTGAGAGGCCCGTGTACCGCAAAAAAAAAAAAAAAACAAAACAAAACAGGAGGCAGGCCACATTTGGTCAGTGGGCCATAGTTTGCTCACCCATGGTTTAAATTATTCTCCTCCTAATATTAATCTATTTATTCAATAAACATTGAGGAGTCACCAGCTATATATTAGGCACTGTGATGGACACTGCATACAGGATGGAAATAGATCTAGACCTTGCTTTTGTGGAACTCACCATTAGTGGGAAGACAATATTAGTCAAATAATCACGCCAAAATTGAAAAAAAATTCAGTGGTGATAAGGGCCACTGAAGAAAAGACAAAGGAACTTTGAATATGTATTACAACTGTGGGTGATCTAATTTGGGGGAGTCAGAGAAAGCCCTTATGTATTGAGGTAATATTTCTGGTCTCTCCCATGTGTTCCACAGCTGAAACTAATATTGCTGACTGCCACCACATGGTGCCCGCCCCCGCCCCCATCACATGGTGCCTGTTGGCTCTGGCACAGATAAGTATCTACCACACTTGTATCCAGACAGTCTTACCCACTTTTGCAGCTAAGTGGATTTTCACTGAGACAAGCCATCTCCTACATTTGTTTCCACTGTATTTTATCTCATTTCTAATCAGCTGCTTTTTAATTTGTCTAGGATCATATTGAATTCTAGTCTTGTCCCTTGAGCCCTTAGGAACTCCATCTAGTTTCATCTTGCTTACCATTTTAATCCTTATTAATCCTCAATTCCTTCAGCTAGGCAATTGATAAAGATATTCTACCCTCAGAGTAAAATATTCTTCCCTCCTGGGTGCATAGGTCTGATGCAGTTCTAAACATCTAAAGATTGTATATTCCATTTTCTTTGCTCAGAAGAGCAGCAAGTACTTTGCTCAGTTGGCACTAGTACAAGGTCCAGTTTAAACAAATGGGTCAGACTATCCCAGGATACAGTGCTAGGAAGTAAGATATACTCATGTCCAAGGCATCTAGGGGCTTGGTGCAGAATATGTCCCTGAAATGATTAACACTCATGTAAACTCTATACTCTCAGGGTCATAGCCGTAAATATTGAACTTAGAGTCAGAAAATGTAAGTTCAGAGTTTAGCCCTGCAACATAACAGCTAGGAGCCTGTGAGCCCTTTTAGGTTTTAGCTTCTTCAAATGAAACAAGTTGATAACAATTCTTCTCCTACAAAATTATAGGATCAAGGATCTGTTTTCATTAAATGGGAGCATCTCGTTGTTTCTTTGATAATAAATATTGAAAAATTTTTGTTAGTTGTTTTGCATTTCTATGACTACTTGTAACTTTCTGGGTGAAGACCCCAGAGAACATCAGTATAAGGAAGCAATCAATTAAATTTAATATGGTTATTTCCCTGGTCACATACTGTGACAGCTTTAGAAAATAATTGAAAATTCATTGTTATTCCTCCCCTCAAATGGTGGGGTCTAATCCCCTCCCCTCTAATTTGGGTGGGTTTGTGTCTCACTTTTAATCAACAGAATGCAACAGAAGCAACGCTGCACATCTTCTGAGGCAATGTCAGTTCCTCTGGGTTCTCAGGGAACACTCAGTGCGGGGAAGCTAGAAGTTTAGGCACCCTTTAAGAAAACCTACTACCCAGAGATCATCATGCTGGGCAAGCACTTGTCAGTGCTCTGGTTATCAGCCCCAGCTGAGCACAGCTGACAGCTTACCTCACTGGCCAGCCATCTGAGTGAACCATCTTGGATGTCCAGCCCAGTCGAGCCTTCAGATGACTGCTACCCAGCTATTATATGATTGCAACTGCATGAGAGATCTCAAGAGATAACTGCCCTGCTGAGCTATTCCTGAATTCCTGACCCACAAAACCAAAAAAACTAAAGCTTCTGTATTTGGGGGGTAACATGTTATGTAGCAATACTGCCAGCAATAAAAATCAGAAGGTACAGACAGTCACAGTACCAGGTGGATATGACTGTAACCATATCAGGGATGCTTGGTAGAGATGCTGGGAGTGGCGGTGAAATAACACAGCTTTAAAATGTTTTACACTTACTGATTGTGACTTAGTTGTGTCACTAGGATAGACTCAAACAAAAAGCATAATGGAAGTACTGGGTTGAGGTCCAAGCCTTGGTTGCCTCCCATTCCCATTGGGGTATTAGAGATAATGTTTTAATTGCAGTATTGACTCTTTTGATCATATAAAAACCATGACTGCTTCACACTGTCAAGCAAGGTCTGGTTTTACTTCCACACATTGTCTATGAAGCACAGACCACATTTGAACCTTAGTCACCACTTTAAAATGTGGTGTTTGCTTATAATAAAAAACTGCAATAGGTGAGAAGGAAGAAGAGGAGTCCAATTACAAAACATCTGTCCAAACTCCACTTCTGTAAAACGGTTTTAACCTGGTTGAATGTAATTGATGACATATGACAAAATCCAAGATGCATTTTTTTAAAAAGTATATGTGGAGTAAGGTAGTGATTCATTACTTGAGATCTGTAAACTTTGAGGGATCTCTACAAGGGTCTTTAAGGGTTTTGTTTGATTTTTAAGTAAACATTTTATTGAAGTATAACATTTATATAGAAAAATGGACTAAATATGGCTCAGTGAATTTTTTACAAGCTCAGCACACCTGGGGAACAAGAGCCCAAGTCTGAAAACAGAACATTATCAATTCCCTAGGAGTCCCTGTGTATCTTCCTCCAGTTTCTTCCCATCCTTGAAAAGTAACCACTGTTCTAACTTCTAACACAGTAAATTAATTTGCCCTATTTTTTAACTTCATATAAAAAGTGTCATAAATCATGCATTGTTTTGTGCGGGCTTCTTTTGCTCAATATTATGTTTGTGAAATTTATACATGTGGTCAGAAGTAATTGAATTTTGTTAATTCTCATTGCAATATGGTATGCCATTGTGGCAATATACCATAATTTACCATAATTTATCATTTATACCATAATCCATTCTTCTATTGATAGTCTCAATAAATTTATAATATTTCATTTAGCTTGATGAAAAATTTGCAGCTCTAGCTAGAATCACTCCACTGAAGATCTTGAACATTTGATGTGGTAGATTTTTGGAATATGGGTTCACAGTGATCTTATTATTGATCGCCCACTATGGAGACTTTTGGAATGGCAACCATTGTCTTTGATAAATTTTTTTAATGGCAAAAAAATAGAGTTGGCTCTACGTGTACCATGTTAATGATCCTGGTTGAGTCATTGTATCCTTTGGGCCTCAGAATCCTTTGGGATACAGCTCTAAACATGTCTGTGCTTCCTGCTGAGGGTAAGTTTATGGCATGGAAAACATTGAGCTAAGGAAATCATTGAGCTCATGAGGTTTCACAAGAATAACCAAATCAAAATTTTGAACTGCAGTTTGCAGTGTTAGTGGGCTTATGAAGAAGTTCATGTTAGCTTCAGAAGCCATGCCGTGAGGCAACTCTCTTTATGTGAAAATATCAAGTGACACTAGACTCATATTAGGAAACAGAATCCATGCAATTCACACCTGTTGGAAAAAGGCAAGCTCATTAACACTTTCCAACAGCAATGATGACTGCAATAAACACAGATCTTCTGGCATTAGCAAGGGTTTGGGGCAGAAACAGACTGTGATATCTACCTACAACTTAGACCCCCATCTGACTAGTTGACTCTTCTTTTGTATAAAAACTAGGGAACATTTTGTTAAACCTAAAGATTCTCTTTACTTAGACTCCTCAACACACACCTTTACACAGTGCTATTTTAGGAGGAATTCTACTCCTGAAACCTTTAATTAATCTAGCATTAACTCTACAAGTTGCCATAGGTGAATTCCTTCTTTCCGGAGTTAGTTTCTTAAGATCTATACATTACTTTTTGGCTTGGGTCATTTTGTGATTTGCTGGGGTGATTTTGTATTAATTGGGGTAATACTAACTGCTGTAACAAATAAGTCCCCAAATATCAGTGGTTCAAGATAAGAGGCATTTATTTCTTGCCCACATAGTAGTCTAATGCAGGTGTTCCTTGTCAGTGGGTGGCCTTGCAGGTGACATCTAGGAGTTCAGTTTCCTTCTATTTTGTCTCTGCATCCCCAGAGCCTCAGAGTCCTCTGCAATTTAGATAGCAAACAAGGAAAGAGAAAGTAGGGAAGGTACTTCAGTCTGGAAAGGACACACGTGACTTCAATCCACTGATGGGAACTAATCACATGACCCTGCTGAGATACAGGAATTCTGGGAAATGTAGTCTCTTTGTGGGCAGCTTCTTTCCAGTTAAGCACAATATCATAGAGTAGGGAGCACAAATTTTGGTGGCAAGCTAGCAGTCTCTTCTGTAGAACATGTGGGATATTACATTTTACCTTATATTATAAGAACCAATTATAATAACAGCTAACATGGGTTTTAAGTAAAATGAGAATCTAAGACTTCAAGATTGGGTGTGCAAAAATATATCATTTTATTTTCTATAAGTCAAAATAATTTGCATTTTGAAGCTCTATCCCTCTAGTATAGCAAGGTCATTTAATTGGGGTAGAGGTGGTCTCCAAGGTATTCCCTCCCCAGAATTTATGCCAGTGTTCTAGAATGTTGGGGAGCAGGGCTGGAATTTTATCATTGATTCATCTGTTGACATAGGTCTTTGTGAGATGTCCACTGTAGCAAAAATTTTTCCCTTTAGTTCTAGTGATTTTGTTCTTCTCAGGGCATGGGTATTTTCATGGATCTTCTCATAAATGAATCTCCTAGAAAAGAAATATTGAAGGGATAGTGTTCTGTTCCTCTTTGCTCTGAGATCCCAGAACTCTCTCAAGCACTGTTCTCTTAATCCTAATTCCAAATGGAGGAGTTTAGCTCAAAATCTTAGCAAGAGAAACTCTTCTTCTTTCAAGTTTCTGGCCAAGATGTTTTGTCTAAACCCAAATCCTCCCCTTTTTCTGAAGTTTAGGCTGTTCCTCAAATTTGCTGGCTATATTACTGCCTCTGGACCTTAGCACTTTCCATCAGTAATGGATCTCCAGCACTTAAAAACAGTACTTGGGACATAGTCATCACTCAATAAATATGTGGGGAATTAATTACCTTCAAGACAGGTCATTTAATTAGCATTTTACAGAAATGAATTCTGTGACTTGGTAAGACTAAGAAATCTGCAAAAAGTTCTAAAACAAGTAAATGGAAGGGCCAGAATTTTAACCCAGACAGTCAATCTGCATCCATATTTATTTTAAAAATATGATATAAATATATTTTCTTCTCCCAATTCATCTGTAGTTCATTAGAGTATTGGACTTGGAGTATGGAAAGTATTGGACTTGGAGTATGAAAAGTCTTTGTCTTAGTATATTTGTGACTTGGGGAAAATCACTTAATCTTACTCTGTCTCAGTTTCCTCATCTGCAAAGTAGAAATAATAATACATCTCTTACAGATGATTCAGAGGTTTAGAAGGTGGTAAATTGAGCACTGAGAGGTAGGCAATTATGTCAGTGACCTGTGGTTGCAACAATATACAACAGTGTAACAGACAACCACAAAACCACAGTGACATACAACAATAAATTGATTGCTTACACATATGAGGTCAGCTGGGGCTCAACTGGGCAGCTCTGCTCCTGACTGGACTCATTTATGTATCTGGGGTTAGGCTGGCTGTCAGCTGATCTAGGCTGGCTTTGGCTGGGATGACGGGGTGATTTGGTTCTCTTCCATTTATGTCTCATCCTCTAGCAGATTAGCCTGAAAATGTCATCATGCTGATAACAAGGGCACAGAGGGCAACAGAAATGCATAAATTCTCTGGAGCCAAGGCTCAGAAGTAGCATACCATCACTTCCACTGCATTCTGTTAACTGAAGCATGTCATACAGCCTAGCCCAGATTTAAGGACTGGGGTAACTGACTTTGTCTCTTTAGCAGAAGGAATCGAATAACAATTCACAAGGCAAGGGGCATGAATATAGAGAGGAAAAATAATTGGGCCATTAACACATTCAGTCTTCCATAGTGATCAATAAAGTTTAGTTCAATCCGAGGTGCATTTAGGCATATTGAAACTTAGAATTCACGTGACAGTCCCTGTGGAATCAATTTCATTAATTCACTTTAGCCTCTTCCTTTTCTGTTCCATAGGGTGAATTTCTAGCTACCTCTGGAAAGGGGAAAGGAGGGTAGACACCTCTCAGTGGAGAAAGGCCTGCTCATCTAACTGGAGACTGTCCCTTACTACCCAAATGTCCACAATGTGTAGATTATCAATGTCTATCTCACTCTCTCATTTCCGCTGGTGAAAGGAAAGTCACTCTCTTGTTTCTAACTAAGCTTTAAGCATTTCTATATTCAGAGGGCCGGGCAGAAATTCCATCAGCATAGTTATCTAGGACAAGCTCTTTCTTGTACTGTCTCAGGGTATAGTGAGTACGTCCTGGGTATTCTAGTGGACTTGCTCACTTCTTGACCTTTCTCCATTTTGCTGGTTCTGAAGATGGATATGGGGTTAGGTGAGCTCCAAAGTCATGGGATGATGAGAGAGGCAGTGAGGGACTTCTACTCTGGAATCCTGTTTGTTCTCTAACAGAATATCTGAAATAAAATGCACCCCACATTTCAAGGCTGATTTCCTTCTGAAATCCCTGCCTGGTCTGTTTGTAATCTTTCTATTTGTCCCTGTTTGCAAAAAGAGCATTTGTGTCCTGCCTGTTCTAGGCATCATTATGAAGTTTTTGTTATGCTGACTTGATTTTCCTTATTGACTTGAGGTCAGTAGGTGAGCAGTCCTGGTTTACAGCGTCAGTGAAAATAATCAATAAACAATCAATAATGATAGAAGAGTTTTATCTGAGCCAAACTGAGGACTATAGCCTGGAAGCCAGATTACTCCCAGATTACTGTGAGAAACTGCTCCAGAGAAGCATGGTTTTCAGCAGTTTTGGAACAAAGAATATTAAATAAGTCAGTGAAACATTTCTTCAAGGATTAAAAAAAGCAGACCAGAATGTACACAGTGAGTCAGTATGGCCTTGGCACCTGGGAAGGGAGTCTTATTATCAAAGAAGTGCCCGTACTTCTTCCCAGGAAGAGAGGCATTCATTCAATCTTTATTTTTAACATGGACATTATTTACTTCTGGTCAATGTGCCCTTTTCTTTAATAGTTAAAGCAGATGTACAATGTATGTTTGATAGGCCACAAACAGGCTATTTCAGTTAGCATAAAATTCAAGTTAACTCATGTATAAGCCAGAATGACTTCCCCATAACTTAAAATGTGAAAATTTCTTTTATCAATGACCTGCTCCCCAAATCCCTTTCCATACAGCAGGACATCAATAGGTTAAGTTTAAAACTTAACCATATCTTTTTTTTTTCCATACATACCCCACCCATGTTATATATAAAGCTGTGTTTTTATGAGCCTGCTTTGTTGACTGTAGGTAATGGGCAATTTCCCTTTCCATTAAATTTCTGTCTATAATGTCCTAACAAAACATCCCTTTGCACATATGGAAAGAAATTCATTTAACCAAGTCTTTCTGTTGAGCACTTAGATGATTGTAAATGAAGGAGAAAGTGCTGGGTGTCTTATCCCTGCAACTGATTCTAACAGATGAGTTATTGTAATTGCATTCGATATTTCCACCATGCAGGTGGCAGTTTAAAAGCTATTAAACCAGACACCTGGTTATTATCCCAGAGCCTCGACTTATCCTAACGAGGCCAGGCTAAAATCCTCTACACAGGGGAGTCTTGAAATCCTATATTCACAGGAAAAGAACAGTGGGAACTGTCCAGCCTACTTCAGTTGATCAGGATTTTAATAATTATACGTCACCCATCCCATGGTGTTATGGAGAAGGGGAGACAGATACAGCTATCCCCATCTTGGAGAAGGGGGTTCTGAAAAGGTAAGTGCTTGGTCCAAGTCACACTCCTCTCAAGTGGTGAGATCTGTCCTCAAGCTCAGGCTTTCTGACTCCCAGGCTGGGGTTTTCCACTGCAACGTGCTACAAGAAGTTATTTGCAATAACAATAGTTGTAATAGGTAACTTTTATTAGGCTTGTATTATATGCAAGATGGTGTTCTCAGTGCTTTACATGTATTAATTCACTCAGTTTTCAAAACAACCATATATAGTGGGTGTTACTATTATTACTGTTGCTGTTGTTGTTATTTCCATTTTCCTGAGGCGGTAACTGAGAGAGATTAAACAATTTTTCAAGGTCACATGGTGGATGAGTAAAACAGCTGCAATTTGAGCTCAATTAAGAGCCCAAGCTCTTAACCCCTGTGATCCATGGATAAATATTGACATAAATATAACTCAGGGTTATCAAGAAGTTAGCCTGGAGTTTCACCTATCAATATTATTGCCATGTTAAATCCCAGGAAATTCCTCCTCCTCTCTTCTTCTTCCTTTTCATAATTCTCCTGTGAACACACACACACACACACACACACACACACACACACACGCGCACACACACACACACATACACACACACAATTGGGATGTTGCTTGACCTACCTTCAGATCACAACCGGAGGAATGTTCTTATCATCAAAACAAAGTAATCCCTTTTGGTAATCCTCTCCCCACTACAAATCCCTTCTGGGCCAAATCTCCTTCAGTCCTATTGTTTTCAACCATAAATGATAAATTAATTGCTCATCTGGACTTTATTTCTTCTTGTTTAAAATAATATTTATTGTTTTCTTCTGATTGCAAAAGTAGTATACATTTACTAAAAAGTATAAATTTACTAAAAAGAAAGTAGTATACATTTACTAAAAAGAAAAGAAAAGACCACTTACACCTAGGTCCCAGAAAAGTATGGGAAATAAAGTAAAACCATCCATAATCTCTCTGCTCCTGAGAGATAACCCCTGTTAACATTTTTTTCCTATCTTCTTCCACACGTCCTCCATAGAAGTAGATCATACCATAGTGCTATTTCGTGCTGGCTTTTTTCACTTAATGTATCATGAACATTCCCATGTTTTATTAACTATAATGTGACTTCTAACAAGTGCATAATATTCCATTGTATTAATTAATATGGTAATTTAATTAATACACATCAATGAGCATTCTTTTGCATACATCAGTGTCTCGTTCCTGATAATTTCTTTAGGAACAATTCCTAGAAGTGGAATTGCTGGATCTAAAGTGTATACATTCAGACTCTTAGTAATAGTCGTCAAGTTCTTCTTTAGAAACATGTACCAATTGGCACTTGCATGAGGATTTAAAAAGAATGCCAGAATCTTTTTGAACCTGCCTCTAAAGGACCACAGCTGCTGTGTACTTTCCAGATCTACAACTGGCCCTGCCAAGGCATGGGGATCACATTTGTAGTTACGGTGGGGCCACTTACACCTAGGTCCCCACAGGTAGATAGACTCATCTTTGCTCACTCTGAGGTTGTTATTGATCCCATTTCAAAATGACAAAAGGAGACCCACCTGTTAGGCTCAGGGAATCAAACCCTCTTTTTTCCTAGCCACCTGCCACTCTACTTCGGAAGAGTCCAGGTGAGGCTATCTCCTCTGATTCTATCAGGACCACCCAACCAGCCTTTGATTTTCCTAAGAACACATTTCATTTCTCCCGATTCAGCCTTTTGACAAGTTCAGAAATACCTACGTAATTAGTTCTTAGAACCTGCATCATCAAAACTCTTCTAAAATGAAAATTGGCAGTAAAAGTTTCAAGGTAAATGAAATCCCAAGCTTAACTGGTGTCTGTTCACTGAAATATTTATTGATATGTTAGATGCTGGATGGTAAGACAAAATGTCTGCCTTCAAAGAGGTCACACTCTGGAAGGGGAAACAGACAACTAAACCCATACAGAGAGTAAATTGGGGCATCTACAATAAGCAGAATGTTACCCAGGACTTTTCCTGTTGTCTTTGAATGGCAGATGGTAGGAGGTAAACACTATTGACACACAGAAACTGAATAGATGCCAGACACATCTCAGAGGGTCAGGAACAGCATTGCTCCTCCAAGCGTCTTCTCATCCCTCCCTTACTTCCAGCCTACATAAAGAGACTTGGTGGAATGTGTTGGAGACGTAGGGATTGAGTTTTCGGGTAGAAAGCTACTCCCTACTTTAAGATGTGAGAAGAGGATGCTCTTTCCTCCCCACAGGTGAGAAGGGCCCAAGAGGCTGGTTACCTGGAAGGAAGAGGTACTTGCTTGCTGTGCCTGACAGCTCCATGCATGTGTTTTTCTGGTTGCTGAAACTTTTGCACAAGTGAAAGTAATTGGCGAGAGATGGAGGGGAAGTGGAGCAGCCCCACATCCACTTTGGGCACAGAGGAGTTTGTTAAGTTTCTGGGTGGGCCGGTTGCTCAATGGGGGCCTGATCTGGAGCCATCTTTTCATTACCTCAAGCAGACGGGTGGCAGAGGGACAACAGTGGAGGGAAGTTGTGAAGTACACCTTGGGGGCTGGAGATGGAGAGATAGAGGGGTGTCTGATGAGGCCCCCTTGGAGCAGAGCTTCTTCTTTTTAGGGAACTATGCCCTGGGAAACATCTTCAAGTGTGCCGCAACAGGAGGTCAGCATCTGCACAGTTAAGCCATTAGGGCGGGGTCACGGCAGCACCTGTGAAGATACCCTCCCTGCCCCCACTTCCCTGGGTGTCCCGCTCATTGGCTATATTCTCAGTCATTTTTATGAGCAAGAATGACTCATCTAAATGATATATTTCTATGTCTTATCCAAAATTGTGACTGGAGACATTGTCCCCTCTACAAATATGCAGATAAAAGTAGAGTTTGGCCCCTGGGAAGAGTTTTCCTGAAGAGACACATCTGAGATCAGGTCATAAAAGCAACATGTTTTCTTTCTTGACTGCCTGTAGCCGCAGAACCGAGTCCTTGCCCAATGATGGCAATTAGCCCATCTGCTGTATCTAGAAACATCAGTCTTTGCTCCTTTTAAGTGGCTTCTGCCCTTCTGATTGTGCTATTTGACAATTTGTTTTATTTTGCAAACTGCCTCAGCCACTTTGTCTGCATTGAGGCAAATTTTGGTTGTGTGTGAGGGTGTGTGTGTGTGTGTGTGTCCCAGTGTGAGGTGTGAGGAGTCACACACTATGACTGGGGACCTTAGATCTACACCAAAGGGGCTGTGCCGTCTGAATAAACAAATGACTACAGTTGAACGCAGGAGCGTAAACATGACTAATCATGACGCATAGGTCTGTATTTAAGAAATTAGCCCCAGATTACTCTTACATATAGGTTTATGTTCTAAGGTCTCTGTAGTTAGGAATAGCCCTAATTTGTAATACCTGTTTTAGCTATAACCAGAAAACATTACCACCTGAAGTCAGACAGGGACTCTTAGTAAAAATTTATTTATTTCTATGATTTTTAAAAAAATAATCAAAGCTAATTTATTTGAAAGTACAAGAGCAATAAAATATTTTCCAGATTTCTTACAGGCACATGCTATGGGTTTGACCCTGAGGATACAAGAGGGAACACAGTGGATGCGGTTTTGCCCTCAGAGAGCTTACAGTCTGGCAGAGCTGTTTGCTTGTAGTGCAGATGGTTATTCCTGTTACTATTAACTCATTCTCCAGGAAAACTATTTTGTCTCAATAACTCAGGAATAAATTTCCACGAAATGTAGCAGCCTAATATTCACTTAATTTTTGCTCACAATCTTGTGGTTCAGAAATTTGGAAAGCGTTCTCTTGGGGTCTCCCATATGGCTGAAGTCAAACATCGGTGGGGCTAGAGTCATCCAATGTCTTGACTGTGTCAGATGTCCACGGTGGCTTACGTGCAGACAGTGAATGCTATCAGCCACCAGCTCATCTAGGTTGATGATGGGAACACCTCCATATGGCCTTTCCAGCATGGTAGTCTCAGAGTAATTGTGTTTCTTACACAACTGGCTTCCCCAGAACAAGTTCCCCGAGAGAGGCAGCAGAAGCTGTATGACTTTTTCCTAACCAGCTTTGGGAGCAGTGTCATTTCTGCTGTATTCTATTGATTTCAATCAAGCCACCATTACTGGCTCAGATTCAGGTGGAGAGGACATAGAGCCCACCTTTTGATGGGAGGGGTCCCAAAGAATTTGAGGTCATGTTTTAAAGCCACTACAATCAAAATCTGGAAGAGAGAATTTTCAGGTGGTGTCTGTTCTCGTAAAATCTATATGACCAACTATTTAGGAGACTTACTGCAGACGAGGTTGAGGCCATACTTAGACAGGACTGGGGTTAGAACTGCACTAACTTAGCCTCCTTCGCTATCCCTCCCTCTACAGTTTCTGCGAAGCTAATTGAGGCAAAGATTTCTCTACTTATTCCATTTAATATCAGGCATCTTAATAGCTATTCTGGGACAAAAACCTAGGCTGTCACAACCAGTACTGGCATTAATACCTGTAGCATGTTGGAAAAGGGGAAATTTTGCCCTGATGAAACAAGAGCTTTCTTGCTCTGATTTGCCCATACAAAGCCCAAATGAGCATATTTACTCTTTGTCCTAGTATTAAATCACAAGCAGAGAACTTATGGTCATTAAGGACAGCAGGTGTCACATGCATGTCATATTTCAAAAACCACCCCTGAGGTCACTGAGTCAATCTACTTCTACCTGTAACCCTTCAGAGTTTCTTTTTTTTTTTTTTAACAACTTTATTGCAGTATAATTGCTTTACAATGGTCTGTTAGTTTCTGCTTTATAACAAAGTGAATCAGTTATACATATACATATGTTCCCATATCTCTTCCCTCTTGCATCTCCCTCCCTCCCACCCTCCCTATCCCACCCCTCTAGGTGGTCACAAAGCACTGAGCTGATCTCCCTGTGCTATGCGGCTGCTTCCCACTAGCTATCTATTTTACATTTGGCAGTATATATATGTCCAGGCCACTCTCTCACTTCATCACAGCTAACCCTTCCCCCTCCCCATATCCTCAAGTCCATTCTCTAGTAGGTCTGTGTCTTTATTCCCGTCTTACCCCGAGGCTCTTCATGACCTTTTTTTTTTTTTCTTAGATCCCATATATATGTGTTAGCATACAGTATTTGTTTTTCTCCTTCTGACTTACTTCACTCTGTATGACAGACTCTAGGTCTATCCACCTCATTACAAATAGCTCAATTTCTTTTCTTTTTATGGCTGAGAAATATTCCATTGTATATATGTGCCACATCTTCTTTATCCATTCATCCGATGATGGACACTTAGGTTGCTTCCATGTCCTGGCTGTTGTAATTAGAGCTGCAATGAACATTTTGGTACATGACTCTTTTTGAATTATGGTTTTCTCAGGATATATGCCCAGTAGTGGGATTGCTGGGTCGTATGGTAGTTCTATTTTTAGATTTTTAAGGAACCTCCATACTGTTCTCCATAGTGGCTGTATCAATTTACATTCCCACCAACAGTGCAAGAGTGTTCCCTTTTCTCCACACCGTCTCCAGCATTTACTGTTTCTAGATTTTTTGATGATGGCCATTCTGACTTGTGTGAGGTGATACCTCATTGTAGTTTTGATTTGCATTTCTCTAATGATTAGTGATGTTGAGCATCCTTTCATGTGTTTGTTGGCAATCTGTATATATTCTTTGGAGAAATGTCTATTTAGGTCTTCTGCCCATTTTTGGATTGGGTTGTTTGTTTTTTTGATATTGAGCTGCATGAGCTCGTTGTAAATTTTGGAGATTAATCCTTTGTCAGTTGCTTCATTTGCAAATATTTACTTCCATTCCGAGGGTTGTCTTTCCACATTGTTTATGGTTTCCTTTGCTGTACAAAAGCTTTTAAGTTTTGTTAGGTCCCATTTGTTTATTTTTGTTTTTATTTCCATTTCTCTAGGAGGTGGATCAAAAAGGATCTTGCTGTGATTTATGTCATAGAATGTTCTGCCTATGTTTTCCTCTAAGAGTTTGATAGTGTCTGGCCTTACATTTAGGTCTTTAATCCATTTTGAGTTTATTTTTGTGTATGGTGTTAGGGAGTGTTCTAATTTCATACTTTTACATGCAGCTGTCCAGTTTTCCCAGCACCACTTATTGAAGAGGTTGTCTTTTCTCCACTGTATATTCTTGCCTCCTTTATCAGAGATAAGGTAACCATATGTGCATGGGTTTATCTCTGGGGTTTCTATCCTGTTCCATTGATTATATTTCTGTTTTTGTGCCAGTACCATACTGTCTTGATTACTGTATCTTTGTAATATAGTCTGAAGTCAGGGAGCCTCATTCCTCCAGCTCCCTTTTTCGTTCTCAAGATTGCTTTGGCTATTTGGGGCCTTTTGTGTTTCCATACAAATTGTGAAATTTTTCGTTCTAGTTCTGTGAAAAATGCCAGTGGTAGTTTGATAGGGATTGCATTGAATCTGTAGATTGCTTTGGGTAGTATAGTCATTTTCACAATGTTGATTCTTCCAATCCAAGAACATGGTATATCTCTCCATCTATTTGTATCATCTTTAATTTCTTTCATCATTGTCTTATAATTTTCTGCATACAGGTCTTTTGTCTCCTTAGGTAGGTTTATTCCTAGATATTTTATTCTTTTTGTTGCAATGGTAAACGGGAGTGTTTCCTTAATTTCACTTTCAGATTTTTCATCATTAGTGTATAGGAATGTGAGAGATTTCTGTGCATTAATTTTGTATCCTGCTACTTTACCAAATTCATTGGTTAGTTCTAGTAGTTTTCTGGTACCATCATAGGATTCTCTATGTAGAGTATCACGTCATCTGCAAACAGTGACAGGCTTACTTCTTCTTTTCTGATTTGGATTCCTTTATTTCTTTTTCTTCTCTGATTGCTGTGGCTAAAACTTCCAAAACTATGTTGAATAACCCTTTCTGAGTTTCTTAAGTGTAGACTTTCTCACTGCCACTTGGCTCCTTCCATTCTGAAATGACTTTTACTGGGAAACAAGATGTTCTCTGACACAATTTTAAGGGTTCTGGTTTCTCTTTTAGAAAACCTTTTGTGACTAATATAGCCTTTTGAACTACATGAAGGTAGAGATATTATTACATCACCTTTGCCAAGGTAGGAGTGTTTTGAATAATTTGGTTTCTGTCTCTCTTGATAAACTCTGATCTATGTCATTCTAGACTCAGAGAATCTCTAATGACTTAGAATGTTCAAAGACACAGATCTTGTCTAGATAATTTGTCTTTTAGAATACTTCTTGGTTTCCAGTCAAATCTTCCCACCTCTTCTAGGAAAAACACACTACAAACCAAAGGATTGAGGAAAGGGCAAACTTTGTCCTGCCAAAAGGAAATAATGGTAATTGTGATGATAATAGTAACAAATAATATGTATTATCTGTTTACTATGTACTAGGCATTGTTCTATGAACTTTATATTTCTATCTCATGACATTCTCACAATGATCCTTATCTTACAGGTGAAGAAACTGAGACATGAGTAGGGCAGTTGCTCACCCATGATGACATTGTTAGGAATGTCACTGGGACGTGAACCAATATATTCTGGCTCCAGAGTCCAGGCTGTTACCACTAAGATGCATGGAATCCTTTAACAGTGAGCAAAATGTGGTCCATGGACCTGCATCACCAGTAGGACCTGGGAGCTTGTGAGAGATGATGAATCTCAGGCCCTTCTTAGGCTGCTGGGTCAGACCCTGAATTTTAACCGCAGGTGGTTTGGCAGCAAATTTATATTGGATGAGCCTGCTCACCTTAAATTTGCAGACTTCTGAGTCTTCTTGACTTGACTTCTTGCCTTCTGTCATACCTGGCATCCAAGCCATCAGCAAATTCTGGCAACTGTTGCTTAAAATATATTCAGAATCTAACTCTTTTCACCTTCTCCACTGATATCACCCTGTTCTCAAGATCTATCTCTACTCCCTGGATTTTGTCAGTAGACTCCTATGTCCACTTCTGTCTTTCTACAGTTTATCTTCCACCCAGGAAACAGCCCGTGAAGAGAGGGTATCGTTCTGCTTGAAATCATCATATGGTTTCCCAGCCTACACAGAACAAAACCCACAAGGCACCACATCATGACCCCTTCCTCTCTCCTCTGTGACCTCAGTACTTCACCCCACTTACCCCTGCTCACTCTTCTCCAGACACACTGGCTTCCTTGATCTTTGACGAGGTAACAAACCATGTTGCAGCTCCTTTTCATGTTTGTGGGAACCATCTTTCCTGCACATGTCTGCACAGCTTGTTCTTTCATGTCTCCCGGGTCTTGGCTTCGATACCTCTTCAGCCTTCCTCAGCCATCTTACATAAAATAGCCAGACTCCCCCATCTCAGCTTTCCTGTCCCCCTTATTCTGTTTGCTTTTCCTCCATTGCACTTATCGGCATCTGAATACTATAACACTTAACATTTTTATTTATTATCTCTTAGACACATTGTGATGTAAGGTCCATTCATTGTTATGAATCGTCGTGCATACAATAGGTGCTCAGTTAAATTTGTTGAATGAATGAGGGAATGAATTAATGAAAGAGGAGATACTTAAGTATCGAGGTGAAAATTAAAAACAAGTCTGAAATAGCCGCTCCTCTTTAAAAATTTAAGAAAAATTTTCTTCCCAAGGCTCTCCATAGCAAAAAACCAGCAGATTTCAATTTAGAGAATATTGTTGGTCCCTTGGAAAATAGCAGGCAATAATAAATAATGAAATGTTTTTTCAAGGCCAGATGAAATGAAACAATTAACCTTAAGAGTCTGCCTCCTTGGCTTCCCTGGTGGCGCAGTGGTTGAGAGTCTGCCTGCCGATGCAGGGGACACGGGTTCGTGCCCCAGTCTGGGAAGATCCCACATGCTGCGGAGCAGCTAGGCCCGTGAGCCATGGCCGCTGAGCCTGCACGTCTGGAGCCTGTGCTCCACAGCGGGAGAGGCCACAACAGTGAGAGGCACGCATACCTCAAAAAAAAAAAAAAAAAAATAGAGTCTGCCTCCTAAACTGGATGGCTCATATGGTGGTACAGAAGGCTTTGTCTTGCTTTTTAAATTCAGCTCATCCAGGGAATGCTCTGGTGGGCTGTGGTTGTTTCATCTGGAGCAGGCCCAACAGCTGATTACTTGTGACAATATTTACTGGCCATAAGCTAGTCTTTGTTTCAAATGTGCCAGAGACCATGCTGCAGCCTTCACAGGGTTTTCTAGTTTAGTCCTCACCACAGCTTGGTGGGGAGCATGCAATCTCTATGTTAAAGATGAGACACTTGAGCGTGTAGTGCATCATGAGTAACTTGGTATAAGAGTCAGGATTCCCCCTTTTGCAGATCATTTCCCATGTGCTCTTACTCGAGTCTTGTGATGCTCTGTCGGATGCCAGGGACACGTCCCCTTATCCCTGATTGAAGGTGGGAGACTAAATGGTTCCTAAAAAGTTAGAGGCTGGGCTGAGATTCGGCACCATATCACTTGAGTTCTAATAGCTCATCCTCTCTCCACATACTATACCTGAAGCGCTATCTCAACAAGGAGGTGAACAGATACTACTGGAAATACTGTGCTACCAGCAAACAAGTAAAATCCGGCCGCTCCCCAAAGATTTCAAATGCAAGGCATTTATTACTTTGGAGAATTTAAAATGGCTCTGGGCTCTGAGGCTCAGACTCCTGTGCTCAACCTGGGGTGGGCTTCACATAGCCAAGTTTGCTAGTTTAAGAGGAACAGAGATCTGAACGTTATAAATTAACATTTACTAACTCCTGCTTTCTCCCTGTGTGCAGTGACTGGGGGCTGCATGACTGGAAGGATGGAATGTCCCTGTGTCATCAAACACATCTTGTGGTGCCTGCAAGCAGTTTCCCAGAATGCAGTGCTTACTCAGAGGTTGGCAAACTATATCCAGGAGGTCAAATCCAGCCATACCCATTCCTTTAGGGACAGTTTATGGCTGCCCTCTGCTGCAAAGGTAGAGTTGAGTAGTTGTGACAGAGACCATAAAGCCCACAAAACTGAAAATGTTTGCTTCTTTTAGAAAAATTTCCTACCCCTGCTTCAAACCTTGAAATGCCATAGTAGGTAGGACTTTGGCCACCTCTCTTCTCCTCCAAGTCTCCATGCCGTCTACTGTCTGCCCAGGGGTCATTGCATACTTCCAGATTTACATATGGAAATTTATGAGAAATCATATCTCCCACCTTCATGTCATCCCAGCATCCAGATTATGCTGGAGGGAACATGCTTGCAGCACGGAAGCTGTCCTTGCTGAGTCATTACAGGGGAGAAGCTAGTGCAGGGGGAGGGGTTCTTGCTTCCATATTAGTCCCAAGTGACAATGTGTGGCACCAGAGTAGCAACTCTGATAGTGGCCCACCTCTCAGCTGGGGGAAGTTTAGGGCAGGGAGCTCTCAGCCAAGCTGACTGAAGCTCCTTGGTTTCAACCCAGGATCAGGGAGATGGGCAAGGATGTGGTGCTTCCTGCCTCGTAGGCCAGGATATGTGAGGGCTGCCCTGGGTTATTTAGGAGCAAGGTTGGGGGTGGGTTGTGTGTTGAATTTCTCCAGTGAAGGGTGGCCCCAACCTTGCTGGTAAAGCTATCCATAATTTTGAGTCATGAAGTGTTGGTGGTTGTACCTAATTCCCTGTTGCCCAGCTTCGAGGTAGAGCTTGTGTTTCTCAGGCCAAGAAGTACATGGGAGAGAGTGGAACTCAGGTTTAAAGCCTGAGATCTTAAGCAGAGACTATAAATAAGTTTTAGGGATTGAACAAAATTGTGTACAAACCCCTGGATTTGTATGAACATTTCTTTAGGGATAATCTCTAACCCGTTGGGTATGTTGTGCTGCTTCCTATATAAAACTCTTTAAGAATCAACTGAAATAATCACAGAAGCATATGGAACCTCTAAAAGTGATTTATTAAGCATTAATCGAGTACATTCTGAATGCCGTTCATAGTACTAGTGTTTTAATCAGTTTGGGCTGCTATAACAAATTACCACAGACTGGGTGGCTTATAAATAACAGAAATGTATTTCTCACAGTTTTGGAGGCTGGAAGTCTAAGATCAGGATGCCAGCTTGGTCGGGTTCTGGTGAGAACCCTCTTCTGGGTGGCAGACTGTCTACTTCTTATTGTGTCCTCATCTGGCTGAAAGAGGGTAAGCTAACTCTCTGGCTTGTTCTTATAAGGGCACTAATCCCATCTGTGAGGGCTCTACCCTCATGACCTAATTATCTCCTAAAGACCCCACCTCCAAATACCATCAAATAGGAGATTAGACCTCAATATATTGTAGGAGGGCCTGCATTATACCTGCTACATGATTTGTGAGGTTCAGGGCAAAATGGAAGTGTGAGGCCTTATATTCAAAAATTATTAAGAATTTTAAGACAGTGTTGGCAAAGCATTAAACCAAGCCTGGGGCCTAGGTGACTGCACAGGTTGAAGAGCCATGAAGCCAGCCTGCAGGAGGGAGATCTCACCAGGTGCATTTTCTCATGGAAATAGGAAGAAAGTCAAGTTACCGGAGTAGCTGAAATGAGGGAATGGGTGGAAATATGGAATTGCCCTCGAGGGAAACTGAAGACAGTACTGACTATTGACTTGAAAGAGAATCACTAGGCAGGGATAAAAGCCCAGCATTGGTCAGAGAACCTGAATTTGTAGTAATATGATTGTGATTTTTCACTATTGGATTTCAAAAGATTAGTTACAGGGCTTAAAACAACCTGAATAGTAGGAGTGAGGTTTTTCTAGGCAAATGTTATTGAAGATCAAAAGAGCAAAAGAATCAAAGTTAATGATTAGACTGACTGGAATTACTAAATCCCTGAGGATGGGTTAAGGAAATTACCATGCATAGAAGGTGCTTATATAATGCCTGAGAGTTGAACGTCCTATGGGTCAAGGTCTAAAAAAAAGTACAAGTGTAGAAAAATGAGGAGAATGAAAGTTGAAAGACTGTGGACCAAGATGGGGTGATTGGGATTTTAGATTTTAGGTGTGGAGTTCTAGGTTTTGATAGGTCCAGGATCCAATTCTGTTGACTCAAGGGTGCTTGAAATGATAATGACTTGACTCACAGAACATCAAGCTTCAAAAATGTTCATCTTAAGATCTAAATGAGGCAAGTTATTCTCCTACATGGAAGGAGCATCCTCAACTACACACAGCAAATTGGGTGTTGATAGATGCTGCTGCATATGGTGTGACAGATGGGGAAAGTCAGGGAATGTGTTTTTCCCTTGTCACAGAAGTGTTTTCTCTTGATGGCTTTGCTCCTTTATGGGCATAGCTGTCTTTCTCACAGTTCTCACTTCCTCCCCACTCTGCTTCAGAGAAAGGACGTGCCAGGCGTGGCACTCAGAGGGAGACAAGGAAACTGGCTGGGGTACAACAGTCCAGGGAACGACAACACCATTTCTACTCTAATTTCTTTAAATACATTTTTCCTAAAAGTTTATAAAAGTGCTACAAACCATGAGTTTACACACAATGGAGTCAATACAGAAGGCCCCTATGTCCCCTTCCCATCAAAACTCCTCCACAAGGGTAATGATTTTCCTGGTTTCTAACAGTGAAAATTAGTTTCTCCTGTTTTGTATTTTACAAATAAAATCATGCTTTATGTATACTTCTGTATTGACTTTTCTTGCTCAACATTGTATTTGTGAAATTTATCTATGTTGTTACATTAACTGAAGTTCATCTGTCCTCACTGCTGTATAATATCTCCTTGTATAAATACACTACAACTTACCTACTGTTGAACACTTGAATTGTTTCTAGTTTGAGGCTACTAAGAAGAGTGGTCTCTTGTATGTCTTTTGTTGAACTCTATTTACATTTCTATATGTCTGCACTTAGAGTTGGCATCTCTGCATCCCACGATATAGCTATATATTCAGTTTTATTCAATACCAAATAGGTTTCAAAAATGGTTGTGTTAATTTTCCTTCTCACGAGCACTGTGTGAGCATTCCAATTGTTCACCTTTGCTGACACTGGTACTGTTTGTCTATTTATTTTTAATTAATTTATTTATTTTTGGCTGTGTTGAGTCTTCATTGCTGTGTGCAGGCTTTCTCTAGTTGTGGCGCGTGAGCTTTCTCTACTTGTGGCGAACAGGGGATACTCTTTGTTGCGGTGTGCAGGTTTCTCATTGCAGTGGCTTCTCTTGTTGCACAGCACGGATTCTAGGCATGCGGGCTTCAGTAGCTGTGGCACATGTGCTCAGTAGTTGTGGCTTGCAAGCTCTAGAGTACAGGCTCAGTAGTTGTGGTACACGGGCTTAGTTGCTCTGTGGCACATGGGAGCTTCCTGGAGCAGGGCTCAAACCCGTGTCCGCTGCATTGGCAGGCAGATTTATTTATTTATTCTTATTTATTTAATTTTTCACATCTTTATTGGAGTATAAATGCTTTACAATATTGTGTTAACTTCTGCTGTACAGCAAAGTGAATCAGCTATATGTATACATATTTCCCCATATCCCCTCCCTCTTGAGCCTCCCTCCCACCCTCGCTATCCCATCCCTCTAGGTCGTCACAAAGCACGAAGCTGATTTCCCTGTGCTATGCAGCAGCTTCCCACTAGTGTTCTCTTTTACATTTGGTAGTATATATATGTCAATGCTCCTCTCTCACTTCATCCCAGGTTCCCCTTCCCCCCCAGTGCCCTCAAGTCTGCTCTCTATGTCTGTGTCTTTATTCCTGCTCTGCCACTAGGTTCATCAGTACCGCTTTTTTAATTTCCACATATATGCGTTAGCAAATGATATTTGTTTTTCTCTTTCTGACTTACTTCACACTGTATGACAGATACTAGATCCATCCACCTCACTACAAATAACTCATTTCTGTTCCTTTTTATGGCTGAGTAATATTCCATTGTATATATGTATCACACCTTCTTTATCCAATCATCTGTTGATGGACATTTAGGTTGCCTCCATGTCCTGGCTAATGTAAACAGTGCTCCAGTGAACATTGTGGTACATGTCTCTTTATGAATTATGTTTTTCTTAGGGTATATGACCAGTAGTGGGATTGCTGGGCCATATGGTAGTTCTATTTTTAGATTTCTAAGGAACCTCCATACTGTTCTCCATAGTGGTTGTAGCAATTTACATTCCCACCAACAGTGCAGGAGGGTTCTCTTTTCTCCATACCTGCTCCAGCATTTATTGTTTCTAGATTTTTTGATGATGGTCATTCTGACTGGTGTGAGGTGATATCTCATTGTGGCTTTGATTTGCATTTCTCTAATGATTAGTGATGTTGAGCATCCTTTCATGTATTTGTCGGCCATCTGTATATCTTCTTTAGAGAAATGTCTATTTAGGTCTTCCTTCCATTTTTGGACTGGGTTGTTTGTTTTTGTGATATTGAGTGGCATGAGCTGCTTGTATATTTTGGAGATTAATCCTTTGTCAGTTGCTTCAATGGCAAATATTTTCTCCCATTCTGAGGGTTGTCTTTTCATCTTGTTTATGGTTTCCTTTGATATGCAAAAGATTTTAAGTTTCATTAAGTTTCATTTGTTTATTTTTGTTCTTATTTCCCTTACTCTAGGAGGTGGGTCAAAAAGGATCTTGCTGTGATTTATATCATAGAGTGTTCTGCCTATGTTTTCCTCTAGGAGTTTTATAGTGCTTGGCCTTATATTTAGGTCTTTAATCCATTTTGAGTTTATTTTTGTGTATGGTGTTAGGGTGTGTCCTAATTTCATTCTTTTACATGTAGCTGTCCATTTTTCTCAGCACCACTTATTGAAGAGGCTGTCTTTTCTTTTTTGTGTATCCTTGCTTCCTTTATCAAAAATAAAGTGACAATATGCCCGTGGGTTTATCTCTGGGCTTTCTACCTTGTTCCATTGATCTATATTCCTGTTTTTGTGCCAGTACTGTACTGTCTTGATTACCGTATCTTTGTAGTATAGTCTGAAGTCCAGGAGCCTGATTCCTCCAGCTCCGTTTTTCTTTCTCATGATTGCTTTGGCTATTCGGGGTATTTTATGTTTTCATACAAATTGTGAAATTTCTTGTTCTAGTTCTGTGAAAAATGCCATTGGTAATTTGACAGGGATTGCATTGAACCTGTAAATTGCTTTGGATAGTATACTCATTTTCACAATGTTGATTCTTCCAATCCAGGAGCGTGGTATATCTCTCCATCTGTTTATGTTATCTTTGATTTCTGTCATCAGTATTTTATAGTTTTCTGAGTACAGGTCTTTTGCCTCCTTAGGTAGGTTTATTCCTAGGTATTTTATTATTTTGTTGCAATGGTAAATGAGAGTGTTTCCTTAATTTCTCTTTCTGATCTTTCGTTGTTAGTGTATAGGAATGCAAGAGATTTCTGTACATTAATTTTGTATCCTGCAACCTTAGCAAATTCATTGATTAGTTCTAGTAGTTTTCTGGTGGCATCTTTAGGATTTTCTGTGTATAGTATCATGTCACTTGCAAACAGTGAGTTTTACTTCTTCTTTGCCAATTTGTATTCCTTTTATTTCTTTTTCTTCTCTGATTGCTGTGGCTAGGGCTTCCAATACTATGTTGAATAATAGTGGTGAGAGTGGACATCCTTGTCTTGTTCCTGATCTTAGAGGAAATGCTTTCAGTTTTTCACCATTGAGAATGATGTTTGCTGTGGGTTTGTCATACATGGCTTTTAATAGGTTGAGTTAGGTTCCCTCTATGCCCACTTTCTGGAGAATTTTTGTCATAAATGGGTGTTGAATTTTGTGGAAAGCTTTTTCTGCATCTATTGTGATGATCATATGGTTTTTATTCTTTAATTTGTTAATATGGTGTATCACATTGTTTTGCATATACTGAAGAATCCTTGCATCCCTGAGTTAAATCCCCCTTGATCATGGTGTATGATCCTTTTAATGTGTTGTTGGATTCTGTTTGCTAGTATTTTGTTCAGGATTTTTGCATCTATGTTCCTCAGTGATATTGGTCTATAATTTTCTTTTTTTGTGATATCTTTTTTTGTCTGGTTTTGGTACCAGGGTGATGGTGGCCTCGTAGAATGAGTTTGGGAGTGTTCCTCCCTCCACAACTTTTGGAAGAGTTTGAGAAGGATAGGTGTTAACTCTTCCCTAAATGTTTGATAGAATTTGCCTGTGAAGCCATCTAGTCCTGGACTTTTGTTTGTTGGAAGATTTTTAATTACAGTTTCAATTTCATTACCTCTGATTGGTCTGTTTATATTTTCTAATTCTTCCTGGTTCAATCTTGGAAGTCTGTACTTTTCCAAGAATTTGTCCATTTCTTTCAGGTTGTCAATTTTATTGGCATATAGTTCTTGTAGTAGTCTCTTATGATCTTTTGTATTTCTGTGGTGTCAGTTGTAATCTCTCCTTTTTCATTTCTAATTTTATTGATATGCATCCTCTCTCTTTTGTTCTTGATGAATCTGGCTAAAGGTTTATCAATTTTGTTTATCTTCTTAAAGAACCAGCTTTTAGGTTTTTTGATCTTTGCTATTGTTTTCTTTGTTTCTATTTCATTTATTCCTTCTCTGATCTTTATTATTTCTTTCCTTCTACTAATTTTGGATTTTCTTTGTTCTTCTTTTTCTAGTTTCTTTAAGTGTAAGGTTAGATTGTTTCTTTGAGATTTTTCTTGTTTCTTGAGGTGAAACTGAATTGCTATGAACTTCCATCTTAGAACTGTTTTTACTGCATCCCATAGGTTGTGGATCATCGTGTTTTCACTGTCATTTGTTTTTTTCATTTCCTCTTTGATTTCTTCAGTGATCTGTTGGTTATTTAACAGCACACTCTTTAGCCTCCACATGTTTGTGTTTTTTACTGGTTTTTTTTCCCTGTAATTGATTTCTAATCTCATTGCATTGTGATTGGAAAAAAATGTTTGATATGATTTCAATTTTCTTAAATTTCCTGAGGTTTGATTTGTGACCCAAAATGTGATCTATTCTTGAGAACATTCCATGTGAACTTGAGAACAAAGTGTATTCTTCCGCTTTCGGGTGTAATGTCCTAAAAATATCAGTTAAGTCTATCTGGTCTATTGTATCATTTAAAGCTGTGTTTCTTTATTTATTTTCTGTTTGGATGATCTGTCTATTGGTGTAAGTGGGGTGTTAAAAGACCCCCACTATTTTTGTGTTACTGTCAATTTCTCCTTTTATGGCTGTTAGCATTTGCCTTATGTATTGAGGTGCTCCTATGTTGGGTGCATAAATATTTTAAATTGTTATGTTTTCTTCTTGGATCCATCCCTTGGTTGTTATGTAGTGTCCTTCCTTATCTCTTGTAACAGTCTTTATTTTACAGTCTATTTTATCTGATGTGAGTATTGCTACTCCAGCTTTCTTGTGATTTCCATTTACATGCAATATCTTTTTCTATCCCCTCACTTTCAGTGTGTATGTGTCCCTAGGTCTGAAATGGGTCTCTTGTAGATAACATATGTAAGGGTCTTGTTTTTGTATCCATTCAGCCAGTCTGTGTCTTTTGGTTGGAGCATTTAATCCATTTACATGCAATGTGATTATCGATATGTATGTTCCTATTACCATTTTCTTAATTGATTTGGGTTTGTTTTTGTGGGTCTTTTCTTCTCTTGTGTTTCCTGCTAAGAGAAGTTTCTTTAGCATTTGTTGTAAAGCTGGTTTGGTGTTGCTGAATTCTCGTAGCTTTTGCTTGTCTGTAAGCTTTTGATTTCTCTATTGAATCTGAATAATATCCTTGCTGGGTAGAGTAATCTTGGTTGTAGGTTTTTCCCTTTTATCACTTTAAATATGTCCTGCCACTCCTTTCTGGCTTGCAGAGTTTCTGCTGAAAGATCAGCTGTTAACCTTAGGGGCATTCCCTTGTATATTATTTATTGCTTTTCCCTTGCTGTTTTAATATTTTTTCTGTGTATTTAATTTTTGATAGCTTGATTAATATGTGTCTCGGCGTGTTTCTCTTTGGGTTTATCCTGTATGGGACTCTCTGTGCTTCCTGGAGTTGACTGACTCTTTCCTTTCCCATGTTAGGGAAGTTTTCAATTACAATCTTTTCAAATATTTTCTAAGACCCTTTTTTTTTTCTCTTCTTCTTTTGGAAACCCTATAATTCAAATGTTGTTGTGTTAATGTTGTCCCAGAAGTCACTGAGCTGTCCTCAATTCCTTTCACTCTCTTTTATGGCTGCATTCCCTTCCATTCCTCTGTGTCCCACCCCCATGGTCGTCCCCAGGGCATCCCCCATCCCTGCTGGACCCCTAACTGTGGTTGGGTCCCACTGGGTGTAGGAACTCCTCCCTTCCCCCAGCCACCCCTCAGGGGTCCAGGTCCCAGAGGTCCAGCCTTTACTTTTGCCCCCCCTTCCCTCCCTCCTACTCCCTCAAGACCTACGCACTGGAGGGGGGCCTTGGTGAACAGAGGATCAGGCCCAGGATCTCAGCAGCCTCCTGGGGGCCCAAGTGGGCAGGGGAAACCTGGCCAATCTCCCTTTTGATCCTCTGCCCTCCCAATGGTTCCCCAATGTCCCCCCTCGCGTGTGGGACTCCTTCCCCTCTCCCAGCAGCCCCTAAGGAGTGCCAGTCCTGTCCCATCTCCACTTCTCCTCTCCCCTCACTCCCCCCATGCCCCACATCCTACCTGGTCACTGGGGGTTCCTCCTGTCCCCTTAGGTGTCCGTGGTCCCCCACCAGTGCCTGGTAGGTGCCCTAGTTGTTCGGAGACACGAATTCCATGTCCTCCTAGTCCTCCATCTTGACTCCGCCCCCCAGCAGGCAGATTCTTAACTACTCTACCACCAGGGAAGCCCCTGTTTGTCTATTTAAAATTTAGTCATTCTTTTAGGTTGTGTAGTATCACATTGTATTCCTTTCTATATGAATTTAACATGTATTTATTAAATAACCTGTTGTGGGCCTAGGACTATGCTGGATTCTGAAGGATATTCCTAATGTATTTGTCAGGACTTCTCTGCTTGCAGATGAGAGAAACTCAACTTGAACTGGCGTAAGTGAAAAAGAGAGATTTGTTGTCCGTTTAACTAAGGTGTTGCTGAAGTAGGGACTTGATCAGTCTCAGAACTCTGTTAGTCTCTCGTTTCTGCTTTTCTCTGAGTTTGCAACACTAGTTTAAGTAGCATGAATATTTTGGGGGATGTGGGAGCCATAGAATGACATGATAAATGTAATTTTTTTAAAAGTCTTTCTGGTGGCAATGTTTAGAACTGGGAATGTGGAGACAGGAGGCTAAGGGGTTAGAGACATTTTAGTATGAGGGATTTGGATGACATTGCAAATATAAAGTATCTGAAGACCTTGATAACTTTATGGTTAATCATGATGAAAATGGAGAAATTAGTCAAATTAGTTATGAGGGTGGAATGATGTTTGGTTTATAAGCAAAATCCAATTGCTCCCTTAGGAAATGAAAGCTATTACAGTATAGTCTAAAATTAATAGCACCCACTTCTTATGATGAATTAATTATTCAGGACAGAAAGTTCAGTTGAGCATGCAGGACCACAGCTTACTCTTCTGTCCTAATAAACACAGGGTGTTGAGTATTTTTTCCATTTCTGTGTAATAAATAACCCCAATATTAGTGGCTTAAAACAACTGTAAGGATTTTCTTCTTAACTCATGGTTCTGAGGGTTGATTTGGCTCAGCTTGGCAGAGTTTCCCATGGGGCTGCTGTCATACTATCACTGGGGCTGATGTTATCTGAAGGCTTCCTTGGGCATTTGTCTAGTGATCAACATTAGTTGTTGGCTGGGAGCTCAGCTGACGTCAGCTGGAGCACCTACAAGTGGTCTTCCCATGTATCATGGACTTCCTCACAGCATGGCAGCTAGGTTCCAAGATCAAGTGTCCCAAGAGACCAAGGCAGAAGTAAGTGCCATTTTTATCATATAGTCTTAGAAGTCTTACAGTGTCACTTCCTCCATATTCTGTTGGTAAAGGCAATCACAAAAGGTCTGTCCAGGTTCAAGGGGAGAAGGCACAGTCCCACCATTTGATGGGAGGAGTGTTACCATCACACTGTAAGAAGAACATATGGGATGGGATTTGGTGACCATCTTTAGAGAATTTCATCTGCTACACACCTATAGTAATAACAATTCAAAGATGGATATAATTCCTCTTTCTTCTTTATTTTTTTGTGTATCTAAGAATCAACAAGATCATGAAACAGAGTGAGGGCAAAATGAATGGAAAATGGAAATATCACAAGTATGGGTTTATTATTAATACAACGTAACTTACCAACTTTGTGATTCTGAACTGACACAGCCTTCTACCTCAGTAATAGAAAAGCAAACTCAGAATCATAGAAGTGCTGTAGTGGAGCAAGTCACTAGGGAATATCTAGCACATTCATATGACTCCAGACAAAACTGAGTTTAACACATTCCAAGGAGACTTTTAAAAATCACCCTGTCCAGAATGTACCCACACAAGGAGAGTCTTTTATGGAATTTCTCAGTTGTGTGTTCCAGGTTCTTTAAAGAATTTGGGAACTTTAAATTTTTTTAAATGTTATCAATATTTGTATTTCCCCCATCATAACATCTCATGGTATCACTGAAACCTAGGTCTGAATCTGAAATATGCAAACAAATTCTATCAACCACCATAGACTGAAAAATCTCTCCAAACTAAAATATATTTTTTCATTCTCTTAAATGTTTCTCTTTCCTTTCCAGGAATATCTTACTACTAGATATTCCAAGATCTAATAACTATACAACCACAGCAGTAATTGAGGCCAATGACTTGCTTTAAGAGGAGAATCTTATGTTCAAATAAAATTTATTTGCAAAGAAATGGTCAGTCTTTAGTATAGAAAACTGATCAGTGCAAAGATGCTCACCTATCCTCTGGATATTAACCTCAATCTGTGTGAGTTTGCCAAGCCAGCCAGCTGCCTCCCCCTTCTACCCTCCTCTCCCTCTCTGTTACCATAAGACCGAGGGCTCTATAGAACTTGGTTCGAAAATCACAGGTTCCTTAGAATTCTGAGCAGATTGGTGAGAATGATTAGGAGGGAGTTTTTGAAGTACTCTCAGCATGTCATTACCATCACTGTCATCATCATCGTCATCATCTTTAGAAACACTAAAAGCCTACATGTTCATAAGCTTCATGCAAGGTTGAATGGAGAGTATGTAGACAGTTACTTCATTCTAAGAAAAATAGCCCAGGCTGACAAGGCACAGAAAACAAAGCACAGGGTGAAATAATCTCACAAATTCATAAAGAATTAATATTGTTTTTTACCCATTCTATCCAAAGTACTTAATTCCCACAGCCAACATTTCTGAGAGAAGGGAATAGGTCTGGGAGTGACCAGCCTCGCATCTATTTCAAATCCAAGGAGAAAGATGGAAGAGATAGGAGGGGCTGGTTGGGGTCTCCTCTTTGTTGAAGTTGAACTTCCTTGTCTTAGGTGTTGGCTATCTCTCCAGGTATAGTGGGGCAGTCCATCACAGAGGCCTGGAAACGTTTATTTAACTATGGTCTGCCAGCCCCAAATCGTGTTAAAATGCAGATGCTGATTCATTAGGTCTGGGGCAGAGACAATATTCCACATTTCTAACAAGCCCCCAGATGATGTTCACAGACCACACCTGGGGAGAAAAGGTCTAGAGAAACATCCTTATTGCGGTTGAAAGCACGGATTTTCCAGGTTACGTCTACCTGGACAGGAAAAAGAATACTTGGGAACTTCTGGCTCATCAATTGGAAACAATGACAAATTCTATCTACTACTTAACATTTGATGGTGGCTAGACAAGGTTATTTAAGTGCTGGGAAAGAAATGGAAGATATTCTGTATTACATAAATGTGTGTGTTATATACAAATAAATATATATATACACATATACATATAAAGAATATACTACATAATGTTTAATATACCAAAAAAACACACATTTTGGTGTATATATATAACTTTTTCAATCAAAGATGTGCTATATTTACTTTCCTATTAGACTAATGTTAAACAAGTTTCACATTGGGCTTTGAAAAGAAAGACAATGCAAAATAACTACATCACTTTCGTCCCTTCATTCATTAATCAGACACTGGGTGTCTATTTTATCTCAAGCATTGGAAGTGAAGTAAGATAATGTCCTTACCTTCGGAGAGGGGGATGGTGATTCAGAGTCTAGTGAGAGATAAATATACATTTCTAAGCATTATGGTAACTTTTATAAAAGATATCTCCACTGAAGTTCTCTTTCCATATTGAAGGAAGAGTCTTGACTCATTATCAAGCCCGAGAAGACATTTCTGTTTACAAACTTGTTATTGAAACTTTCAACAATTCAGGTACAAAATGAGAAAGAATTCTTGTTCCGGAAAGCATACGGCTCCAACAGATGGCTGTTTTCTTAATGGAGCAGACTGTCTAACAGTGAGAAGAAGTCAGAATTCCTGTTATGTTAAATAGCTTAAGTGACTGAAACGAAACAACCAATTCTTGACAACCTGCCAGATTGACTCCCCTGTGAAAACCAACTTTTGTTGTTTTGAAATGGCGTACTTCTTTCTCTTTTTCTGAGGCCCTCTACTCAATATGTGAGTTTGGTCTGTGGCCATTAGCTAAGTTTTCTCTCTCCTTGATAGGTAATGGCTTCCATGAAAAGTTCTGAAAGCAATTAAGGATCATGTCCACATAATAGCATCTTTCCTCTAAGGAGTTCTGATGAGTTTCAGTCTCTCCCTAATATTCTTAGATCAATAATCAGAAGGTTTATCAAACTCTCCAGGACTGTGGCCAGCACCTACAGAACCTCGGTGATAATTACTTTAAAAATGCAGGCAGTCGAGTTATGGAGATGACATCCCTTCTGATGAGGTTATGACTCAGGGCTTCATTTCATCCTCCGTTATCCCCTCAGTGGGTCCACAGACTGCACAAGCCCACGTAGCCATCCTGAATTGCCTCAATTCAGAAAACCTCCTCTTGGATTTGACACCAAGTTGGATAACTAGCAATCTATTCTGTACTCCAGATAGCTTGGTTAATGCTCTCCAAGGACCAGACATGTCAGGCACTGTTTAGATAGTAAAAGGCGGCAGAGACAAACTAAAGCTCACTGAAGTTTATAAGGGCCACCAACATAGCAAACCTCCAAGTGGGACAGAGGGGTACACGAAGAGTCTCAGAGAGCAGGTACCTGGCTCCTTGGAGTTTGTTTCTCTGTCCCAAGGTTGATCCAGGGAGTCTAATTCATATTCCACCATCTTGTTAACTATAACTGTACTCTTAGTACATGGGGAAGAACTCTCAACACTAGATGTCCTGCCCTGTGAAAGCTGCACCACTTCCCAAAGACTGCTTCAGTGGACTGGCGCTATATTTCTCAGGAAGCGCTAATATTTTTCTAGGGTCAGGATATAAATGAGGAAACAAGTTTGAGAAATGACTTATCTAGGTGATCTTTCCCACCTGGACTGTCTTACAGAATCAGCACAGGTTTGTAGAGTGCCCATTTGTCTCCAGATTTCATGTTCATTGTATCATCTAACCTTGACCATGATATTGTGAAGTAGGAATTTTTGTTCCTGTTTTGTAGTTGAGGAAAGAGGTTAATTAAAACAAAGGGACTTGTCCAAATCAAACAGCTAATTAAGTAATGGGACAGTTTTGACCCAAGGTCTTCAGGCTGCAGTTCTGTTTTCTTAATCACACAGTCTGTTTTTTTTTTTTTTTTAATTATTTCATATTGGAGTACAGTTGATGTTGTATTAGTTTCAGGTGCACAGCAAAGTGATTTAGTCATACATATACATATATCTATTCTTTTTCAGATTCCTTTCCCATATACAGAGTATTGAATAGAGTTCCCTGTGCTATTCAGTAGGTCCTTGTTGATTATCTATTTTTTATAACACAGAGTATGGCTTTGAATGTGGCATCTGACCAGAGAGGCTCTGGGCCCAGTGTAAGAACCAGCACTGGTCTGAGGTGTGGAAATTGACCAGAGCAAGTGTGAGCAGGACACACATTTCACTGATATGCATCCATTGCCTCTCTACCTTCTGGGGAATCCTTGTTTGGCTGCTTAGGTTTTTTTTGTTTTGCTTTGTTTTTTTGTGCATGTGATTTTTGGAGAAATAGATGGAAAGAATTGGAGGAAACAAATATGGTTAAGTAGTTGCTGTGATATGCAGGACTTCAAGAAGCTGGTGATGGGGAGACAAGTGAGTCTTATTATGCGATCATATTTACCTCTAACTTTGACACTACTTTGAGTATTCTTGGAAGATTTAAAATAAAGTACTTAAAAAAAAAATTAGGGACTTGTATTTCTTTGGAATGTGATCATGTACCAAGATTGGCCAGGAGGTGGTCCAGTTATCTCTGGGTTCTAAAGTGAATAAGGAATCACTGGGGCAGTCCATCCTATCTGTCAATCCACTTCTGACTAATATTTCCTTCAAGATTTTTTGTGCACCTTTGTTCCAGTGTGTGTGTGTGTGTGTGTGTGTGTGCGTGTGCGTGTGTGTGTGTGTGTGTGTGTGTGTATGTGGTGTGTGCATGTGTGCTTTCACTCAGGCTCGAATTGGCAATAGGTTCACCTTGCTCCACAATTTATTTAGAAAAAGACATCTTAAAGGAGCTTGTGCCCTATGCTCCAGTCCCATGAGGCTCTGCCTTAGTGAAATAATACCATGAAAGTGGTTGACTTTTCTCCTTACAAGGCATCATGACAGCAGACTAAGTAAGCAATATTCATATCAAAGAAATCCCCCCAAGGTACCACCTATTTTCAGCTTTCTTACATTAGGTTGGCATCTGTTAATGTGCCCAAAAAGTTTGCCTGCACAGATTACAACTGCAGAACCGGCCGAGGATCATGTTCTGTGCAGAACAGGCCACCTGGGAACCGGGACCCAAGACAACAAGGGGAACGAGAGACCTCAGAGGCAGGGCACAGATGGGATGGAAAAACCTTATGGTAACTGCTCCCAAGAAATTACTTGAACATCATATATGAGGCATTTGAATGCCTTCACCAAGGTCGTTAGCTGTGTATGGAGCAAAGGCTTATTTTTAAAGTTTGACGTAGTCCGAGGAATGCTTTGTTCCTAATTTAGAGCACTTGTACTGAGAGCTTCCAAGCCCTCGGCATCTGCTGCCACCCACTACATGTTTTGCAGCAGGCCAAAGTCCACTGTGGTGAAGTCCAAGGGTTCGTCAGCTCCACAGGGAGCCAGCAAAGCCTGGGAGAGAGGTTGTTTGGGGAGATTATTTAGAAAGAAAATGAGCTTTTGGAAAAGACCTCTTGGGTATGAGAGTTTGGATTCTATTTGTTTAAGTTTTCACTTCTCTCCCCTTTCTGTTGTGGGTAGAGTATTCTTCTCTGCTCTTTTGATTTTGGAGTTGGCCATGGGGTTTGCTTTAGCCCATCAAATGTTAGCAGGTATAAGGCAGACAGAGGCCTTAACTGAACTTGTGTGTTTCAGTTTGGCTCTTGCACTCTGGTGATCTGCCAGAGAGCGTCTGGATAGCTGCCTTTCTTACAAAGAGCAAATCTGAATTCAGTGCACAGTCTAGTGGACCCACAGCCTAAAGTAGAGCCATCCAGCTGAGCCCAGCCCAGATTTGTGATTGTGGTATTAATGCTTGTTGTTATAAGCTGTTAGGATATTTGTTACTTAACATTAGGATAGCAATAGCTGACTAATACATGGGGTTAATGATTTTTATGTTTTTTTCTGAACCTAGGTGGACATTTATGTAAACTGACATGATAGAGTTAAAACTCCTTTTACACAAGGTATAGGAAGGGAGCTTCGATCTGGAACTATGAGACAAGGAAAAACAGTGGCTTGTGACACAGTGGGCTACGCTCTAACAAAGATGACAGCTGTCTCCAAAGTGAGGCCATGGAGAGCCAGGATTAGCAGATACTGAAAGGTGGCAGCAGAATATTTAAGTTAATTTGGTCCATAAACCTGAAGAATTCATTGAAATTCTCTAGCTCATAGAGACCACCTTAAAATTGTCTAAAACGTTTTGAATTTAAGTTGAAAATTTTAACATAGATTTTCAGATTCCTAGCGTCTCTTGAAAAAAAAAAATCAGAATGTCAGAAAATGGTGACCTCACATTTCTTCCTGATAATAAATATGGGAGCTGAGTTGTTCCCTCTAGTTGTGCTTTGCAGCTTGCTGAAGTCCCTGCCATGTTCTGTTATTCATTTTCAGCTGTCTCGTGTGAATTGGTTGCTTGTCTTATACTTAAGCACCAGGAATTGGGAATTGTGACAACTACTAGTTGAACAACCGTCCCCCTAATTTTAAGGAAATCTAGAGGTAAGGAGACGCCCAAGTGCTTAGCTCAGAGGTGATGCTCAGTAGGGTAGCCATACATCAATTTTGCCCAGGACAGTCCTGGTTGATGCCTATTGTCCTGGGCTAATTTATCAATTTGCATGAAAAATTCTGGAGGTCTATCTGGCAGGTAATACTATCTTTTAGTACCTCAGGTGCACCACACATGCCTCTCCATTCAGTCTGGGTTTGCTCACAGCATCGTGGTCTCTGGTAGTTCAAAATCTTATATGGTGGCTCAGGGTGTCCCAGGGTTACAAGGCAGAAGCTGTATCACTTTGTTTGAATTGGCCTTGGAAGTGATGCATCATTACTACCATGTCATCCTATTGGTCACCATGCCACCAAGATTCAGGGCAGGGGACTTAGATGCTACCTAGTGCTGAATGACTAGGCAGTTAGTGGCAAAGTGAAGACTAGAGCCAAGTCTGTTACTCCACCCAATGTGTATTTTTTCATTCCAAGAAGCCCTATCTGCCTCCATTCTCCATTCTACTTTTTACCTTTCCACCAGTATTATACTATTACATATATTATATTATTAATGTATGAGCACCTATCTATTCTAAGAGAGCTAAGCCATGAATGGTCTTTGGAAAGTCGTACAAAATCTTGGAATTATGTGGAAAATATGTTTTTTGCGTGTGTATCAGTCAGAGCTCTCTGTTGCACACATAATTTAAGAATTTATTAAAGGGCTTTAGATAGTTCACTGCATCCCTGAAAAAGTCTGAGAACCAGGCTTGGAAGCTTCAGAGCTAGGAACAACTCCAGCATTATACCGCAGACTGTTCTGGGGAAGAACTACCGCCGCTGTTCTTGGACAGACTTACCGCACCTCACCAGCTGTCACAGAGTACAGTGCTAGGACCTCTACCCACTATTGTTTCTGAAAGCTCACTGTCTTTGCCTCTGTCCTAGCCAGAAAGGATCTGTGCTACACCTGCTTCCAAATGTCTTGTGCATTTGTACCTGAAATGTTGAACCTAGGCCATGTGTCTGTACCATAGTTGCAACTATAGGAAGTGGATTTCTAGCGTCTATTCTGGGGATAAGGTGGAAAAATCTTCAAGCACAAGAACAGTGTTTATAAGGTGCTGAGAAGGCAAAAACACAAAAAAGTCCATCACGTGAATGTGTACATATGTGGGCTTTTCTGAATCAAGTGTTCCTAGTTTTCATCATATCTTCAGAGAGGTTCCTAATCCTTACATATTAAGAATCACTGTTACATGGACTTCCCTTTTATAGACACAGATCTGTGTGTTTGTGTCCATGAATCCATTATGCTTTTCAGAATTGAGGACTGTGAAGTCCAATTCTCTACATCTCTCTACCCCAATATATTCAATTAATAAAATCCAGATGGATAATAAAGTGGTATTTTTGTTCCATTGCTAAATCTGTTTTGTGTCCCTCTTTGGGATGATTGTATAGTATAAAGTTCACTAAAGCCTTGATTAACAATGATGCTTATTTTAATAGATTTTGTTTGTTTGACTTCTACTTTGAGAATGGAATGGCAAAATCAAAAGAAAACAAAAATCATAGGCAGCTTCCAATAAGGATTTGTTCTAAAAATATACTTTCAGGGGTGGGCAGTAGTGGATAAGAGTAAGAACACACTCAGCTCAAGTTCCTACAATTTCCAATACTTGATACAAGCAGATTCCCTGGGGACTCGATAAATGCTCAACTATTTTAAAAAACCAACTTTTCTCACTATTTAGGCAAAATATAGAGTAAAGCATTTGGGGGGATTCCACACAATACATAAGATTAGAACTTAAAGGAACATCAAATATGAGGCATAGAGAGGTTGAAATGTTTCCTTCAAGATTAGTAAGCTTATGGCAGAGACTGAACTGGAACTGAGGAATTCTTATCCCAATGTGGTGTCCTCTCCTCTAAAACACCTTAGGATGTCTTGTAACAAAGATTTTGTATCAGTTAGTTACAGCTGTGTAACAAACCACCTAAAAATTTAGCTGCTGAAAAAGAAACCATTTATTAATGTTTGTAAATGTGCAGGTTGGCTGGGTGGTTCTGCTGCCTTGGGCCGGCTCTGCTACCTCAGCTGGGCTCACTCATGGGTCCATGATCAGCAGCTTGTTGGCTAGATGGCTTAGCTAATCTTGGTCGGGCTCTATCACATACCTGGTGTGATGTAAAATCCAGTGCTTCATCTGGGAAAATGAGGTCAACTATGCTTCATAAGGTTCAATCCTCCAGTAGGCAACACAGACCTGTTCTCATGGTGATCTCAGAGTTCCAAAAGGTAGAGCTCTAGTCTGGGAACTGGATTATGGGAATCATCTCACTCTACTAGCCGAAACCCAGATTCAAGTTTGGAGACAAGACATCAACTCCTTGATGGCAGAATCTACTAAATCACATTACAAAAATATAGAGAAGATGTAAAGAATTAATGCCATTTTTTTCAATCAGTCTGCCATAATTAATTAATTCATTCAAACTTTATTGATTGTCTTCCTGTCATACTTTATTGATTGTGCCTGGCCTAGTGTTACAATAAACACTAGAGATACAATAAATAATAAGAATCAATTTTGTGCTTATTTCTTAGTGAAAAATATCAAATAACCAAAACATCTCTTTCCTTAGGTAATCTGGTGATTCAGGATCAGATTTCTTAACACTGTCCTGAAAGTCATTAGTCCTTAAATTTGATATTACACCCTCTATTAAAAAAAAATCGCACAAAAAATCAGTAGTAATTTAGTGTGTATAAATTAAAATTGGCCTTGGTGAGAATAACTGACTTCTCAGAAGTGCAGCCAACAAGGAACTGTCAGGCTAGATGAGTTTTTACAGATCTCAGGGAGAAACTGGAGCTCTAAATGCTAAATTTATCTTACAAGGATATCATACGTACATTTGACAACTTGAAGGCTTTTAGATTACAGGGAGAGTTTTTGCCATCTATATCTGATATTTCCCCATCTAATTGCTATTTCAGCTGAGATGTGTAAGGCAGACTGAAGAGTGTCCCCAAGCAATGTGTCCCCAAGTCACTTAATTGTGTGTCCCCAAGTCACTTAATTTTTAGAATTAGACTGAAGAGTGTCCCCAAGCAATGTGTCCCCAAGTCACTTAATTGAGTGTCCCCAAGTCACTTAATTTTTAGAATTTTTAGACTTTGATTGATTACTTTGCCAGGTATTGACAGTAGTATTTTCATGTTATCCAGATGCAGGGCCTGGTCTAGTCAGGATCAAAGGTGTTCTTTAGGAAAATAGTTTAAAATTTTCAAAATATACCCAATAGAAACTAAGTAACTGTCCTGTAGAGAATAACTAAAATGTTAGATAAAGTAGAAACCAAAATATTTTCTTAGAGGTAATGAAGAGTTGACAAGGTAGCAAGTCGTTACTGGGCCAAAATATAAGGGAAAGCTGGAATCCAGGGAAGTCAGCAGAGCACTGAAGCCAGTTTTATCCTGAGAATATTTACCTGTTCAGACAAATGTGGACTTCAATTTTGATGGCCTCATTGGATGAGACACATAAAAATTAAAGCCTAAGAGTCCATTCAAATCAGAGAGTAGTAACTGTACACCCTTCACCCATTAGGCTAGTTCCCCAAGGGGTCCAATGTTAGAATAAAGGAGAATCAGAAGTAATCTTAACCCTGTATTTATTATAGGGCCCGCAAAAAGTTTCTTTGATTCTTGGCTGGAGGAAAAATAGTCCCAAAGAGATTGTGTCTACAAACTAGCCTTCCAAGAATTTTCATCCTTAAAATAGACCATCACATACATTAATGGTTCAGAACCATAAAAAAAAAAAAAACATGCAGAAAGTACTTGGGTTGGATACTCCCCTAGACACCATGTAGAAAAAAACACCAATTCTTTCTGTCAGAATGTATATCCATTTTAGGTCTCAGAGAATGTTCATAAATGACTTTTCAAGGAAAATAAATACTATACAGTAAAAATTAATTAAGCACAGAAGAAGATAAAACATAAGCAAGAACCAGCAGAAACCAAACTGGGCAACTGACAGTTATAAAGCAATTTAATATACCTAAAAGAAAAAAGACAAGTAGAAATAATCTTCAGAGAACAGACACTATGGAAAGTGACTTAACAGTTTTAAAAGAGTACCAAATAAAACATGTAGAAATTTAAAAAAAATACAATAACTGAAATAACAAACAAACAACTCAATAGATAAGATATCAGTAGTTTAGACACAGCTGAAGAGAGTATCATGAATGGAAAGATGGGTCAGAAGAATCGTGAAGTAGGATTATTAGTTGAAAATGATACTTTTCTCAGAGGCCACGATAAAATCAATGTTCTGAATGGACAGGGAAGAACTCGGGATGAGCAGAGAGGATTTGGGTGGGCATGGACAGCTGGAATAACTAATTTAAGCCACGTGGTTATCTAACCTCCCTTGGGTTATGTGCGGCTTCAGGAGGTAATAAATAAAGAGCATGGTCTTATATCTCCAAAATTAGAATCTAGCAAATAATAAGATAGAATAATTCATACTATTTAATTTTTTTCCATGAAAAGAGTACATTCTTTTATTGTTTTTGTTCATACATGTTGTTTCAACTTTCAGTAATAAAATTCAATATATTTGATTCCTTAATCATAAAAACTTGCTTTCACATTATTTACATGTTGCCAACGTCTACAGCCATTGGAATAGAAAAGGCAGAGTGTGGCATTCAGCATATTCAGGTGAAAATTCAGGTATACCCAGGTCTGGGGCTGCCCTTTGCTGCAGGTAACTGGGGACTTAGGGAAGAAACTCTTGGAAGATAAAAAGGTATTAAATGTCATTTTGATGCTGAAGACCCTCTGTCCCAATCTGGGTGAGTGTGCATACACATGCATGTGTGTAGCACTCTCATGATAAAAGAGAAGTAAACCTTTCCTTTTTAACTGTGTTGGGGGTACAGACACACGATATGATTCATTTTGAGGGAGTACCCTTAAAGATATACTTATTTGGGCACAATTATGACCAAGAAACCTGAGCTTCTAACCCAATTGAACCTGGGGCAGAACCAGTGCCTGGAACAGAGTAGGTGTCTATTGAATTGTATTGACTGAATGTATTATTGGAAAAATGTTGATATTGGACTATTTACAGTCTCTCCCAGTGTAAGAATAATTCTATTTTTGCCCACTTCACTTATGAGCCTTTTGGGAGCTGAATTGGGCAACACTAGAGCATTCAGGAAGGCGAGAATGATTTACATTGGAAAGTTTAAAGGATTACTCAGAAGGTTGATGAAGGTTGTGGGCAGAGAAAGCAAGAGCTCACACAGACTGGTGTTTGAAGGAGATTTGAGGGGAAGCTTTCTTTTTTCAAATTTAAGTTGATTGATTGATTTGCCACACAGCCGGGCTTGCAGGATCTTAGTTTCCTGATCAGGGATTGAACCCTGGCCACGGCAGTGCAAGCACTGGGTCCTGACCACTGGACCACCAGGGAACTACCAAAGCTCCTTTGTATATGACAATCACATACAGAGAAACAAGAAGAAATGGGAAAAGCAATTTTACGAGACTTCATAGTATGCTATGAATCAAATCCTATTTTGGTACATTTTATAGACATTTCAGAACAAATTTATTTTCCTTTAAACTATTTTTTGGGTCTTTGGGTCTTGGTGTTACTTTGAATACTGTGCTCTCTGGAGACTGGGCTTTCTGATGATTTTAAATAAATGAAATGTACAACCCTAGGTTCTTATGAAGCAGATATTTCTTTGAAATAAAAAAAGAAAGGAAATTATGACATTTTATTGGTTCTAAGATATACTTTTACTTTTTCAAAAATTGTTAAAAATTGTTTTAAAAATTGAAGTCTAATTGATTTACAGTATTATATTGATTTCAGGTATGCAGCATAGTGATTTGGTATTTTTACAGATTATACTCCATGAAAAGTTATTACAAAGTAATGACTATAATTCTCTGTGCTATACAATAGATCCTTGTTGCTTATCTATTTTTATACATAATAATTTGTATTTCCAAGTTCCATACACCTATCTTGCCCTTCCTAACTTTCCTCTCCCCACTGGCAACCACTAGTCTGGTTTCTATATCTGCGAGTCTGTTTCTGTTTTGCTATATATATTTGTTTGTTTTACTTTTTAGATTCCACAAACAAGTGATATCATAGAGTATTTTTCTTTCTCTGTCTGACTTATTTCACTAAGTATGATAGTCTCTAGGTCCATCCACATTGCTGCAAATGGCAGAATTTCATTCTTTTTATGGCTGAGTAATATGCCACATCTTCTTTATCCATTCATCTGTTGATAGACACTTAGGTTGTTTCCATAAGTTGGCTACTGTAAATAATGATGTTATGAATATTGGGGTGCATGTATTTTATTGAATTAGTGTTTTCTTTGTTTCTGGATATATACCCAGGAATAAGATTGCTGGATCATATGGTAGTTCTATTTTTGTTTTTTGAGGAGCGTCCTTACTGCTTTCCATTCCCACCAAGAGCATACAAGGCTTCCCTTTTCTCCACATCCTTGCCAACATTTGTTATTTGTAGATATTTTGATGATAAGCATTCTGACAGGTGTGAGTTGATATCTCATAGTTTTGATTTACATTTCTCTGATGAAATGTTAATGAGTACAATATTCTCTCCTTGTATTGATACTTTTGTCACTATATAATGCGCTTCTTTGTCTTTTGTTAGAGCCTCTGTTTTAAAGTCTATTTTGTCTGATATGAATATTGCTACCCCTGCTTTCTTGTCAATTCCATTTGCATGATATATCTTTTTCCATCCCCTCACTTTCAGTCTCTTTGTGTTTTTAGCCCTGAAGTGAGTCTCCTATGGGCAACATATAGATGAGTCTTTTTTTTTTTCTTTTTTTAAATCCAATAAGCCACTCTATGTCTTTTGATTGGAGCATTTATTTCATTGAAATTTAAAGTAATTATTGATAGGTGTGTACTTATTGGCATTTTATTAGTTTTTTTCCCATTGTTTTTTGTACTTCTTCTCTGTTCATTTCTTTTTCTTTTTGTTTCCTCCCCTGTGGTTTGATGATTTTCTTTAGTAGTATGCTTGGATACACTTTTACTTTTAACCTTTCTGAAATTGGGATGTGCCTTTATGTTTGATGAAGAGTCAGGGTTTAATTGGAAAGATCTTTTCTTTGTTATTGATATATTTATTATTGACACATTAAGCTTCTTGACAGCATAAGCTTCTTGATAGCATGTTATGTAATTCACTTCAATTCTTAAAGGCTATGTGGCAAATATTTTCATGGCAATATCCCATGCCACTTGTCCTTAATAAATTTCCTTCCATAAAATGTCACTGAATCCCAGTGAATTCAACCTACATTTATGAGACTTATTTTGCAGCTTGTTTTTAAAAGGAAGAGTGAAATCTGGGAAAATAAACAAATATTTGACATTTAGTTTAAAAAAAAAAAAGCAGACAAGTGACTTTCTGACTTCACATAGAAATAACCAGCACCATTTTCCAAATAACCTCCAGTTCTTCAGTGGCCCAGGGAAGACTGATAACTGAGAGAGGCTTTTTAGACTAAGCTTTGGGGTAGACAGGTGCAAAAGGGACTGGAGGACAAAAATCAAGAAAGGGGACCCAGATTTTAAAATAAGTATCCACCCAATTAAAAATGCACGAAGGATTTGAATAGGCATTTCCCCAGAGAAGATATGCATATGGCCAAGTCACATAACATCATTAGTCATCAGGAAAATGCAAATCAAAACTGCAGTGAAATACTCTTCATATCCACTAGGATGGCAATAATCAAAAAGGCAGAAAACAACAAGTGTTGGCAAGGATGTAGAAAGATTGGAATCTTCATATATTGCTGGGGATGTAAAATGGTGCACTGTAAAATGGAAAACTGCCGGCAGCTCCAAAAAATTAAACAGAGTTACCATTTGAACTAGCAGTTCCACTCCTAGGTATATACCCAAGAGAGCTGAAAACATATTTCCATGCAAAAACTTATACATGAGTGTTTATAGCACCATTATTTATAATAGTCAGATAGTGGAAACAAACCAAATGTCCATCAAGTGATGAATGAAGAAATACAACGTCTACACAATAGTGTATTATTCAACTATTAAAAGGAATGAAGCACTGATCCATGCTGAAAACTGAACCTTAAAATTTTTATGCTAAATGAGAGAAGCCAGACACAAAAGACCCCATATTGTATAAATCTAATCATTTAAAATGTCCAGAATAAACAAATCCTCAGAGACAGAAGATAGATTAGTGGTTCCCAGGGACTAAGGAGAGGAAATGGGGGAAAATGAGGAATGGGAAGTGACTGTTGATGAGTATGGTGTTTCTTTTTGGGGAGATGAAAATGTTCTGGAATTAAGAGTGGTGATTGATGAGCAACCTTTGACTATACTAAAAACCATTGAAAAGTGTACTTTAAGAAGGTGAACTTTATGTATGTGAATTATAGCTTAATAAAACTGTAATTAAAAATATATGCAGAAGGGTCAAAGAAACAAATGAACAGTGCAGGGACTGCAGGGGACAAAGAATGGCTCCTGAGTTCTGGCTTGTGTGCAGAAAGAGGCTGTTGGTATGCCTGGAATCCAAGGTGAGCCTAGCTTTCTCCACCTGTGATCCAGAATCTACTATTTGGTGACTGACCTAATTTCATCTGTCATAAGCAGTTTTGTGCTTTGGGGTTGGTGCCATAAGTAAAAGTCAAAGCACATGGTTCTGTGTGGTCTAGCCCTACTAGCAGGGTGCTGCTGACTCATGAGGTGCCTAAACAACACTGTAGCTTTGAGTTAATGACATTTATTATTCACATATCAATCATTATTTTTTTCCACCTTAGTACTAATAGCTGGATGGGTAAACAAATTTATTCACTGTAAATGCAGTATTTATTGAGAGATTTCACTATGGTGGGTTTGGGGTTTCAGTAGTGAATGAGACATGACCCTTGACATCAAAGGTGTCAATGGAGGATGTATTTAAGTAAGAGGGCCAGTACGTTGCAGTTGGTATATACTCTATAAGTGAAAGAAAGTACATGGTGTTAATGGATTAATTGTATTAGTAGCCACCCTGTGTCCACATCATTTTCCCTATAACACCATAGTATCCTTTTAATCTTGATCAGGGCTGGTCTTGTCGCTTACATTCACCAATAGAATGTGGTGGAAGTAATGGTGTATTAGTTCTGAGTTTAGACTTCAAGAGGGCTTGAATGCCTTTGCTTGTTCTCCAGATCCTGTCTTGGACATGTGAAAAACCCATGGCTAGCCTGCCGAAGAGCGGAAAAAGCACATGGAGAAGAGCCAGATCAGCACAGTTGTTCCAGTCAAGGCCCCAGACATGTAAAAGAACCCAGGCAGGATCAGCCACCAGCCAACTCCTAGCTGACTACAGATGTACAGATGAACCCAGATGAGATCAGCCTGTCCCAGCCCAGATCAGCAGAGCCTGGCACTTATCTGTAGACTCACAATCAATGGAACATAGTTGTTAAAAACACCAAGTGTTGGTGGTGTTTGTTATGCAGCAAGAAATAACTGACGTAGGATGCAATGGGAGCACAGATGATGGGGAACTTGGGTGTATCAGAGAAGTCTTCCTAGAGGAAGTGACATTTAGTCTATAAAGCTAAAGATGAATAAGAGACAAGGAAAAGAGAGAACCTGAGTATGTGTATAAGTGTGTTTTCAGGAGTGGTTCAAGGGAAAGAGGAACAGAAAGGGTCTAAGTAGTTGAGGGAATAGTATTTAAAAAGCCCAGGAAGTGAGATGGTCCATAAGGCAGGAATGGAGAGTTATGTATGAACCAAATCATGTAAGATCTCAAACAATTATTAAGGGATTTAGACTTTATTCTGAGGATTGCTGGGGTCCATTAAAGGCTTTTAATTCCATTTTTGCTCTTGTATGATCAGTCTTGCTCCAGTATGGAGAAATGGTTACATGATTTAAGACTTGAGGCATGGAAATCGTTTAGAACCTTGGTAGGTGGTGGGGGGGGATGGTGGCTGAACTTGGGTATTAGCAGAGAGGATAGAAAGTGAACGAAGCTGGGGGCTATTCCACAGGGTCAGAATTGACCGAGGTTGGTGAATTATTGGAATGGGGATGATAGAGAGCCAGCTGTCAGTGATGATGCCCACCTTTTGGCTTGGGCAACTGAATTGGTATTGGTTTTATTCACTGCTGAAGAAAACAAAGGATGTGGAACAGGTTTGAGTGTAAGGAAATTCAGTTTGATGTATACTGTATGTGGCAGATTACATTTTCCAAAGATGCCTATATACTCATGTACTTCAGTGTAAGCAACACTGCTCCCAAAGCAAGATGGGGTCTGTATTTGTTCCCTCCCCTTGAATCTGGGAAGGGGCTGTGAGAACACCAATGAATGGGGTCCAGCAGAAGTGATAGTATGCAATGTACAGGTTCAGTCATAAAAATTTTGATCCAGTTTCTGCCTGGTTCTCACTTGGGAAGCTCATACTGGGAGTCCAGCCAACATATTGTGAGAAAGCCCAGGCCATGTGGAGAGGACACATGTTGTGGTCCAGCCCGGAGCCCCAGTTAGTCTCTCAGTGATGTATCATCAACCACCAGACATGAAAGTAAATTAGTCTTTGGAAAATTCCAGCTCCCAGCCTTCTAATCTTCCAGCCGAAGCCCCAGATATCATGGTGTAGAGACACGGCATCTCTGCTCTGCCCTGTCTGAATTCTTGACCCACAAAAACTATGAGAGTTTAAGAAATAATTCTTATTGCTTTAATCCACTAGGCTTTGGAGTAATGTATAACATAGCAATAACTAACTAACATATTGCATTTGGAGACATCCTCATAACTCAAATGTATATTTCTTTTTCAAAAATCAGTGTGGCCGACTCTTTTTTTTATCTGTTGTATGAAGAAACTTGCATCAAATACTCTGTCAGTTCTTGTCACATCCACTATTTGTCAAAAAACTTTTGAAAATTTTGCCTTCCTTAGCTTTGGTCAAGGAAGGAGGGGAGGAAGGGAGGATCCTGAATATGGGAGCAATGGGCAAGTTTAACGCCATTTCCGGAAGGAGGTGGTGGACTGATGGAATGATGACAACTGTGCCCTCCGACCCAAGCATTGCAGTCTCCTGATTTCCTGCACAGGCACTGATGTGCCCCATCAGGGTGGGCATTACTTCCCTAAAAATTGGTATCAATTCTGCTCCCACCTTCCTGCCCATCAGAAGAAGTTTGGCTCCAACACCACGAAATAACAGCTGGGTTGTGTTAAGAAATTTTTATTGTTTCCTTTGGATTTGTGATGAAAGCACATAAAATTACAAGTGGAAGAAACATCATGCCACAAAATTGCATAGAATTATTACAAAAATGTGAATTATGCATTTTAAATAATTTGAGATAGAAGAACCAAAATATGTACATTTTAAGAGCTTCAAATACTTTGTCCTATCTTTTTTTCTTCTGAAAAGGCAAAAGTCACAATGTCCAATCCATCACAAACAATATTTATACAGTGCACAAGCACAACATTAAATTCAAAGTAATGCAAGCAATGGCCCTTTCTTTCAAAATTATTTAATGATAGCTTATCTATCATAGGAGTATTAATTAATGTATGGTGATATTGAAATGGTAAAATGAACTGTTAAAAACCAAAAACACATGGCATGTCATTAGAACTTTGAAAATTCTCAGTACATGGCCCAAACCATGCTATTCTCAGTAGTGTAAGGGTATCATAGGGGCATAGTCTAATTTAATACACAGATCTACTCTCTATTATAGGAAAAACCACAGTACAGAATTTCACACATTCAACAAAGAACAAGGCAAATACAGAAAGGCACAAAACTGCACATCATATAGACCCTTTTTCTTTATCTTAGTCTATTTCAAGTAATATTAATATTATTAAATGATAGTATCACTGTAGTAACTTCAATGATGCAAGATGGACAGTGTTACACGCTACCCCCACAACTGCAAAAAGTGTCATTGTACAGATATAAAAATGTGATTACAGGAAATGGCCAAATACAAACATATTGCAAAATGACTAGAGTCACTAAGGTAATGAAATCCAACTACCAAAACAGTTTTGTGTAAGTCAAGGTTATTCAACTTTAGTCTATCTCTGGACTAAAATGTGATACAATGTTCTGTAATAATCACCATTGCATTTGGTTATTAATGCTATTATTAGTTCATTCTTCTGCAATTTTAGCCAGTCTGTAATTTTGTTTATAAAAATGCAGCATTCTATTTTGACCATTCTTGCTTCCTTATGATTAATGCCTTTCTTTCAAGGTGCAAAAGTAGAATGATTTACAAAAGAGTTCTCATTCAGTGGAAGTTAAGTTTTATTAAGTGTCTAATTAACACCCTAAATCCTTTAGATCAAAATATAGTCATCTCCAAAGGGGATGGGATTTTTTTTCCCCTTGTGTCTCCCTAGATGTGTTTTTTAATCAAACACTACTTCCTAATGTTTGAACTAAGCCCTCATTTTGATTAAAACTTAATTGTGATCTGTAGTTATTGCTTAAAGTTAAATAGAATAATTTCCATAAAAATATTAAATTCTTAAAACACAATTTTCAGGACACAACTAGTTTTTGTGTTTTAAAATGTTTTACTAAGCTACAATCAGACAGGTTTAAAGTAAAATAAAACTGCACATCTTGCTTCAGGGCTTTAACTTCAATGTTCTTTGTGTTACTCTCTAAGTTATATTTTCCTCTATATAATTATTCTCTCTTACTTAAGACCTTTCAATAATGTTTTAAATCAGTTTCACCATAATATAATTTGTTTCTCCTATGCCACTTAACATAGGAACTTAACAAAAAGACAGTTAAGTGAATTAAATGTACATAGTAAATATATAATGAAAGATTTTTTTAATGTGAGAAATAAATTGAAATCTTTCAGATTTAAAAATTATGGAAGATACTAATACATTTCCATATTGCTGTCCTATACATTTTTGTATATTCTGACCATTAAAACAAGCTTAAAATACTTAAAATCCAGTTTTTGATCATACAAAATATACATCAAAGTCATATTTTAAGTTCTCAATCTACCTCAACTTGCATCAAAGCCTCCATCAATTGTTTCTTAGAATTTTAATGTAATTTAATATCCACATAATGTAGATATTTGACCATTTTCTTCTCTGTCATTGAATTGGTTTTACGTCTTGTGGAAGAGACCTGGATTATTGCCAATTAAGAAACTCATATTCACACTCATATGAATGTGTGTGTGTGTATGTGTATGTGGTGTATATGTATGTACTTATATGGCTGAGTGCATACATATATACATGTAGATAACATATACCATTTATATGTGGGTCTGTGTAGTCTCTAGATAAATATTTAATCTTTATCTCTATATTAAAAATAAATGAACCATAAAGAAAGTCAGACAGCAAAATAACTGCTGGAACCTATTCACTCTGATTGAATCTCTGCTCATCATTCATCGGCTCAACTATTTTTATTCAATTAAAAAGATCTTTGTAGTTGTTTAATGATTTTAGGCCAATAACCAATGAATACCCAGACTTTGAGTGCAAATAGTCGACTCAGATAGCACACTGCCTGGAAGTGTGTGGCCAACTTGCTCACACAGCCAAACGTACAAGTCATGTTGCCAAGTCTGGGGATGGCTTTACTGGACAAGGACACAATCAAGGCAGAAAACCAGCTTATTTGAGTCACTATGGTATCCAATAAAGCCATGTCAGCAACAAATACACTGATGCCTCTATGATAAATAAATTAGCAAATTGCAAGCCGCCAGTGCTTGCAAAGCAAAGGATGAAACAATTTAATATGCATGTTAACTCGAAGATATGGTAGTTGAGGGGCAGTTAGGAAAAAAATGCTCAAAGTTGGCTGTTCAATAGTGTTAAATAGTGCTATGCATTTCTCAACTATTTCTATTACTTTGACATACTTTACACCAGAGCTTCAACTAAAAACATGAGCTTGCTTTTCTTCAAAGAAGACGCTGTCCTTCATTAAATGTTCCGTGGAGCCTGGAAGCTGCCTGCTTTGAATTTACTACTGGAAAGAAAACCAAAATCCCACCACATACATGCACTCTTCACTAGCAGACCTGCAGTAGTTTCCACATAACACATGGAGCCTGGGTATGGGGAAGCTGAATGGATCCTTCTGGAACTCTCCCTCCAGTGTGGATTTTAATCTAAGGGATGCTTCTCAGGAAGATGCTCCTGGGCAGTGATCTTTGTAAGAGAGAGTCCGATGGAGCTGGAGTGGCCATGCGTGTTCTGAAGGCCAGGAAGAAACAATCACAGGGGAGTATCAAATTCTTTTCCTGGGTTTTCTCCTTCCAGCTTCTCACTGGAAGGAGGCTTGTGGTTCAGTTTTCCAGGGTCTGAGGTCAGCAGGGGAGGGACAGAGCTGTGATTGCTGTCTTCACTGATCTTCCCTTTCATGGCTTCCTGCACGAATTCCAAAATCTCCAGGGGCAGCCTTTTGAACTTGTCTTGGTACTCCTGCTCTAGCTCCACCTGCAGCTGGGAGACAGCAAGAAAGAGGATGATTTTATGTCATTTGGGTTTCTATAACCACCCATGTAGAAACTCCTTGAAAGAGATGTACAAAGAGGGGAGGGACCAATTAATTTTAATATCATGATGTGAAACTGAGGTTCGTTGGACATGTCATTTGTTCACAGCTAAAAGTCACCAATAGCTGAGGGTATCAAGGTCAGCCATGAATCAGGCTGGGAGAGCCACAAAGTCAATTGGAGTGGACAGACGGTCAAGGCGTGGGCTTTATGAAGTGCAGCCTCATCCAGAGGCTGTTTCTAACCCAGAGCTAAATGCATTTTACAAACTGAGCATACTCATATTGCCAACCTGAACATCTATCTTCACTTCTTTTATCACCTGTTTATTCTGATTCCTTTTTTTCTTTCAAATTTTTATTTGCTTCATAAACCGTTTTACCTACCTTTTAAAACTGCCTTCAAATTTATCTGTTTAATGCTCTGGAGAATTTTCAGACTTTTAAAAGTCACAGAACCCTTTCTTCAAATGCAGGCTTATGCTGGCCTCAGCCATAAAACAAGTAAAAGCTGGGTATCTGGTAGAAGTGGGGTGAGGGGCGGTGGGTGCTACCTGCTAGGACGCTCTGCTGCTCAGAGCCCAGATGAAACCCAGGATTTTGAATAAAATTTTCTCTGTTTATTGAATGATAAGCAGAGAGCTTAATCTTAGATATGGCGTGAGAGACTAAATGCTTTTCCTAAACACCCAAGATCTTGCATTTCTCAGCAGCTCCCGGGTGATGCCGATGTGGCTGTGGCTGGTCTACTTTGGACACACTGACAATCTTCCTGTCCTGGTTCTACTCTGAGCTCCCAATTCTACTTTTGGTCTCAATCCTGGCTGTATGTCCTCTGTCTGCAGCTTCAATGCAGTCTGACCCCTGACCACCTGGGATGAAGACAGTCTTCAGGTCATCTGCCCTGCGGTGTCCGGACCCCTCTTTCTTCAGTGCCAGCAGCTTGAGAACATCTCCTTTAGTTCAATTCCTTTTTGTTCTCGCTTCTATGCCAGAGAAGTTTTGCCAAAATTAGTACAGATCAGTAATCCCTTATTATTATGTATTAAGTATTATGTATTAACTTTGCCAAACTTAATAGAGATCAGTAATCCCTTATCTGCAATTCTAAAATCTCCAAAATTCTGAAATTGAGAAGTTTTTTATAAATTTGTAACAAAATCATTGACTTTGATGTAATGCTATTTATAATCCTTATTTAATCCCACTTCTTGTGAATGTCCATACATGGTACTGTAGACATATTAATTTGTTTGATTATGAGGGTGACCTGGGCCCCCTTGGGATATAATGCTTATGGTATATGCATCATATTCCTTTTCTAAAATCAGAAAAATTATGAATTCTGAAAAACAAGAGGCCCCAAGAGTCTCGAATAATGGATTGTGGATCTGTTTGAATGAGCTTTTTTTTTTTTTCCACATCAAAAAGTGCCTGATAAAAATGGCTTGGCCTGAGTATTGAAAGTCCCCTATTCCCCCCAAATATCAAATATTGGGTATTTATGAATATGTTGTCCTGGCATGTGAATTCCAATAAACCAAGAAGGAAACACTCTATGAGAGGGATACCCACAGGGCCTGAGGTTCACATTGCCATGATGTGGTAAAGGCACCTTCACACACAGCTCCACCCTCAGCACTGGGGACAACACTCCGGAGCATCAGATATAAGAAGGCAATGGCCAGTTTCTCCCCAGGTGGGGCTTTTGCACTGACACACTCTGGCATAAGTGAAATCTCAGCCTGGTGTCTGACAGCTTCCATTTACCACCATTCAGACCTCGTCATGAATTTGTCTCAATTTTAGTTCAGCAACACATGCAGTTAAAGTTTCGTTTCCAAAAAATGTAGGGAAAGGGAGAAAAGCATGGGGTCCTATGTTTAAGAAACAGCGGATTTCATTTAGGTTAGACTGGGGGACCTTCAGTATAGATATATTGCACCTGACCTAGACACCGATTTCTCTTAGGTCATTGGTGGACAAGACCCTATGGTGCTTGATAGACTGTTTCCTTTTTTAACTTATGAAAAAAATAAAAAGAAAATATGAAATGTGAGAAAATGCCAAATAAACACTTAAACTAACATTTTCTGGTAATTTTTAGTAATCTAATTTTAATAATTATGATTCTGCACCCAGTTCAGATATGGGGGTATTTTTCCCCACACCGCCAAGCAATTCTCTGTGACACCAGCTGGGTGTCCTACAATTGAATTCGATTCTGACACTATATATACCTGGAGATAGCATCAGATCCCCCAGGTTAAGGGCTCAGTCCTACAAGACTGCCCCACGCCCCTCCCCCAACTTTAGAGGCCAACTGCAAGTCCAGGTTGTCACCTGTGGTTCTGCCTGACTGGCTACAGTTTGGAGGCTCCCACGATCCCCTCACTTAGATTAGATTGGTAGAGTCGCTCACAGAACTCAGAGAAACATTTTCTTACTAGATCATTGGTTTCTTATAATTAATTAATTAATTAATTATTTTGGCTGTGTTGGGTCTTTGTTTCTGTGCGAGGGCTTTCTCTAGTTGCGGCAAGCGGGGGCCACTCTTCATCGCGATGCGCGGGCCTCTTACTATCGCGGCCTCTCTTGTTGCAGAGCATAGGCTCCAGACGCGCAGGCTCAGTAGTTGTGGCTCACAGGCCCAGTTGCTCCGCAGCATGTGGGATCTTCCCAGACCAGGGCTTGAACCTGTGTCCCCTGCATTGGCAGGCAGATTCTCAACCACTGCGCCTCATTGGTTTATTATAAAAGGACACAACTCAGGAACAGCCAGATGTACAGGACAAGGTATGGGGAAAGGGCACAGAGCTTCCATGCCCTCTCCAGGTGGACCCCTCTCCCCAATCTCCATGTGTTCACCAATGTGGAAGATCTCTGAACCCTGTCCTTTTGGGGTTTTGTGTAGGCTTTCTATGTAGTCATGACTGATGTAACTCGTTGGCCACTGGCCAGTGAACTCAATTTGCAGCCCCTGCCCTCTCCCAGGAGGAGGTCAGGAGGATGGATGTTAAAGTTTCAACCCTCCAATCATTAGCTTAGTTCCCCTGACAACCAGCCCCATCCTTAGGTGCTTCCCCCAAGTCACCTCATTAACATAACAAAAGACACCTTTATTGCTCTTAACACTTAGGAAATTCAAGGGTTTCAGGAGCTCTGTGCCAGGAACTGGGATGAAGACCAAATGTATATTCCTTATTATAAATCACAATATCACAATAATAATAATAATCTAATTTTATATTTTTTAATTTAAAAATTGACCCAGTTGTGGCTAAATTATAACTTTGGTAGATACTTCCTTTTATCATGGATTAGTAGTAGATTTTATTATACTCTAAACTATTTTAATAAATTAATATGATTAATTTGTAAACTAAATTAAATGTATATTAAATGCCATATATTTCACTCTTTAAAAAAAAGTCTTTATTAATGAATGAATTACAAATGTGCATTTACTTGAATTTCAACTTAGAGCTTTTCTCTTTATATTTTTCTTCTTATAAATGGAATACCTGTTTATTACAAGAAAATATGAAAAGTATGCAGGGCAAGATCTGGCTCTGTTTCTAAAAAGCTCCATCTATTAGGAGTCTAGAGCCCAACTAAGATCAGCTATGCTCAGCCTAGATCAGCTGAACTCTGAAAGTCGTGAACTAAATAAATATTTATTATTGTCAGAGAAGTTTTGTGTTTTATGCAGTATTATTGTAGCATTTCCCCCATGACTCCCATAATTTCTCTCAGAAATGTTCATGAAATTCTGTGGTGTGGGCCTCACCAAAATCTGAGGATGCTCAAGTCCCTTATATGAAATGGTGCATATAACATATGAGCATCCTCCCATTAAATCACCTCTAGATTACTTATAATACTTAATACAATGTCAGTGCTATGTAAATAGTTGTAAATTCAATGTAAATGCTAAGTAAATAGTTGCTGGCATGTAGTAAATTCAAGTGTTGCTTTCTGTAACTTCCTGAAATTTTTTTCAAAGATTTTCAATCTGAGGTTGGTTGAATCCATAGATATGGAACCCATGGATATGGAGGGCTGACTGTATACTAAAATGTAAGGCAATAATTATGCTACTTGCTAAGCCACTTCATCCCAGCTAACATGCGCATTCTAGACCTTGAAAGTTTTGTGTTAGAGCTGGAGTACTCTCTCCTTATAGATGCCTGCTATTAAGGCCTAGTGAAATCAAGTGCCCCTAAAACAGAGTTCCCCTGCCAAGTTTATGACTAACCTCTCTATCCAAAACTTTATTCCCTTTCTTATCCCACCCTGGTTCCCCTTAGGATTGAGGAGTATCAAAGAAAAGGGGAGATTGAAACTGAGCAGAACCCTGCAGGACCCTCCTGGGTACAAAAGCTCCTCCATGTCCCCTGTTTCTTGTTTGAAGAAAAAGGCTTTTAGTCTCCTAGGCCTTCCCTGAGTTTCAAAGAGCAGGCACAAGCAGTTACTAATTAGGGAAGTGAAGGAACGCAGAAACAAAGGAAAAGCAGTTAAGCAAGAAAAGTAATGACAGCTCAAACAATAGTCAGTGATAAAACAGAGCCCTAGTTTCTCCTCAAGAGATATACATAACAGTGTGACACATATCTCTGAGTTTTTCTACAGAAAGTAAGATCCCCCCACCCAGGTGGAGGATGGTGACTACATGCTGACCACAAGCACATAGGCCCCAAACTGGTTGGAACCAGAAGGCTGATGATTAAGATTCTGAGACACCACCCTTTTACCTCAGCACCAACCAATCAGAAGAAAGTCATGCACCCTGCAGCCCTCACCTCAAATGTTGCCTTTAAAAACCCTTCCCTGAAAGCCATTGGGAACTTCGGGTCTTTTGAGCATGAGCTGCTCATTCTCCTTGCTTGGCACCCTGCAAATAAATGCTGTACTTTCCTTCACTACAACCCGGTGTCAGTAGATTGGCTTTGCTGTGCAGCGAATGAGTGGGTCCAAGTTGGGTTTAGTAACACTAGGAATTTTCTATTTTTAGTTTGGTGCTTTCTGTAGGAAGATTCAGCAGAGGACTATCATAGCTGGGAATAAAAATGAATGTGAAAGAGAAAAACTATTTTGATTCTGCCAAAATGATTAATCATGGTCCAGAGACACCTTGTCAAACTGAAAGTTGCTATTGTACTTAAATTACCAAAAGATGGTTGAAATCTTTGAAGAAGACCTGTGCTCTGGGCTAAGGAAGCTAAGAGACTTGAGTGAATACATACTCTGCACATTATTAACCATTATTTTTTAAATAAGGAAACTGAAGCCTACCACCCAGGTGATTTAGTGCAGAAGCAAGATCTGAACACCAAACTCTTGCCTCCTAATCCAGGCTCCAACCCCACCATTCCAGGCCAACCCCTTTCCTCTGTAAAAACAGGATTTGTGAAGATCTTAATAACCTGATATTCTGTGTGTTGATAGAAGAATAACAAATAACTTCAGTGTATTTTCCTTATGTGTCTAGGGTATTAAAGTTGCTGTCACAAATAACTGGGAAGTGTCTGTTAATGAAAAGTGATGCTGAGGAGGGGTTCCATGGCATAGGGTCTTACTGACATGCCCTCTTAATAATAGACTACAGGCATACTTCGGAGATACTGTAGTTTCAGTTCCAGACCACCGCAATAAAGCGAATATTGCAATAATGAAAGTTACATGAATTTTTTGTTTCCCAGTGCATATAAAAGTTTATACAATACTATAGTCTACTAAATGTGCAATAGCATTATGTCTAAAAAAACAATGTATATAACTTAATTAAAAATATTTTATTGCTAAAAATACTAGCAATCATCTGAGCCTTCAGTGAGTTGTAAATCTCTTTGCTGGTGGAGGGTTTGAAATATTATGAGAATTACCAAAATGTGACATAGAAACAAGAAGTGAGCAAATGCTGTTGGGAAAATGGTACTGATAGACTTGCTTGACATGGGGCTGCCACAAACTCTCAATTTGTTAAAAAAGAAAAAAAAAGCGATATCTGCAAAGTGCAATAAAGTGAAGTGCAGTAAAACAAGGTACGCCTATTCAGGCTCTTGGAAAACAAAAGGGGCTCTAATCCAGCTGCAGTTAACCTGGTCTATTTCTAAGCCTTCACTGGACTTTTCTGTTTGTGTCTGTCATGCTTGGAAGACACTGGCTTTTCACTTCCCCTATGTAATTCTTCAGTTTAGGACCTGTTTATTTGGTCAGCTGGCTGTTTTCCTGTTTGCCATTAAGTGCAGTCTAATTTAATCAGACTATTTCTGTAAAGAGTTGGATACTCCAAGAAAGGATAAGCAAATGGAAAATTGGAATTTAAAAAATCCAGTTTAAAGGAAAAAGAAAGATCTCTTGGGATAGAACCAATCTAGTAAATATTGGTAGTAAATTGCAATGAAATATAGAACCACAAAAATAATGAAGGTAATACAATGAAAGTAGTAATTGCAATTTACTGTGTGTTTACTGTATGGTATGCACTGTTCTTAAGACTTTTCATGCATGAATCAATTTAATACAGGAATAGTAATTTCAAAATCTCTAAATTCAAATATCCATGGGGACCAAGAAACAACATAAATCTGTGAATTAGGTTTGGTATAAGGCAATAGAGGAGTACCAACACCTGTGGCTAACTGGAATTGTATTTCATGTTTAAAACACTCAAATTCAAAAATGTTAACAAGTACCAAGAGTCAAATAAAAAGCTCAGTTTAGTCTTCAGTTTGTGGCTCCTGATTTAGCTGCTCCACCAGAAGCAAGGGCATGACAGCAAAGCGTGATTTATGTCCACTGGACGGAGGCTAAGAAGGCATTACCAGAAGAATCCCATTCTCTCAACCACAGAAACCCTAAAAGAATCAATAAAAAGCCTCAAGTCAGTGGAAATAAAAGCCATGCAAGGGCTAATTATTTTTAGATGAAGTGTGTATTTTTTCGCCATCAAGTGGAATACCACCAGCAGGGAAGAATTGAACTTACATTATGATTTCAGTTCCTATGCTGAGTCACATTAGAAACAAATGTTTATAGTGCAGGTGGTGCTGCAATCATCTCAGAGAAGTGGGAGTCCCAGGGAAACATCCACTTAGGAAAGTCTTGGGCTGGGAGCCCTTCAGACCTGCCAGGGTGACCTCCCAAGACTTATTCTCAAGGAGGTCCTGCCCTGATTGGGCCTCCCTTCAGATCAGTGTCCTCACCTGCACGCACCTGTCTTAACTCCTTTTAATTCTTAATTACCCACACTTGAGCCCCAGCCAGAACTGCTCTCCCTCTTGATTTAAAGCCTGTGCATTTAAAAAGCAAGAGACAGGCTGTGTTGTGTCCTAGAATGAACTCAGCCACATCCCTAGAGAATGCTCTTCTCCCAATCACCTAAAATTAGTTTGGGTTTTTCTTTTTCTTTTTGTAAATGTGTATTTCAAGAGTGGTTAGCCATACTCGGGTTTTATCAGGACAATTGATTTTGATGTTTAGGGAGCGAGTATTTTCTAATTAGATGGTCACTCCTTCTAAACATGATGTTTACATCTTCTGCTTAAATTACTGTGGTTTTAGGTTGACCGTTTACAACTCAATCTGAGGGGAAATTAGACATTTGATCTCTTGACCTTGGAGGGGTTTGGAGCAGTCTGGTTTTCACTCCTGAATTCTCCATCTCAGGTCAAGTTGGCAACTATAATGAATTTTCTCAGAGCCAGAAAACTGAAATGGGGCCAGGTAGAAAGGTAAATGAGAGACTGGGGCCAGGCGAGAACTGTGGGATTGCAGAGGGTGGTCCTCGGGTCCTTGGTTACAAAGAGGAGCCGCCCAAAATTGCCAACTAGATTGCTGCCACATACCTGCCCAAGGTTGCTGCATCTGATTTTTCAAAGGAAGCTAGCAATATGGATTTTCATGTTAAATCTTCTGGTTTGTCAGTTTTAGCACCTAAATTAGAAATTAAAAAAAAAAAAGCTACCTTGCAGGTCAATTTGCAACTTCCAGAGTGTCTGGGTAATATATTCTATAGGTATGTCTTTGGACGTGAGAGGCAACTACCCAGAAGTCTGCCGAGTCCTCCCAGCTCAGGGATTGGCTGCCATCCTCTTTGCTGCATGAATGGAGGCATAACCACATCGCGCTGGTGTTCTGAATCTGTGGCAAGGAGCTCCTTGCTGGGAAGAAAAAGACACTTATACCTGGAATAAGCTTTTGGCCCTATTCTAGGCAGCTCCTCTGGAAGGGACTTGCTAAATAATTTGAGATGTCTATTTTCCTATTTCCTCCTTTATCAAAATTTGGTGATGTGACTGCTAAACCCACAGGGTTTGGAATGGGGAATCTGATTAACCCAATTACAAGGTGTTTTATAGAAATGCTCTTTTTTAAGTCTTCAAGGCCAAATCCTTTCTCTGATGGATCTCTGTTTTTCATGAGGTCTTCAGAGGTGATTTGGAACATAAAGTGGTTACTCTGCTGACTTATCTTTGGGGTCTTACATGAGTGGCAGTCAATTCAGAGTAATTCTAGGTATAGCAGATTTGAATTCCATTATCTTGGTCTACATGGCAAAATATGACAAGTTATCCCCCGAATTTACATTCACCCTTTCATAGTGTCTGCTATGCCTGGATGGCAGCTGCCTAGACAAGAACAATGTTTACAAGCCCCCTCACTATCTTTGCACCCAGGGGGGCACTTGACCAGTTCTTGCCAATAAAATATCAGGGCCAGCTTGTTAAAAGGCACATGGGGGCATCTTTACTGTCTCTTTCCCTTTTCCAGCTAAGTCCTAGAGGATGATGGAGCCACATTATGAAAAGAATATGGTTCTCTAAATTACCATGTGGAAGCATGTTGTCTACCAACCAGAAACACCCACAATGGGCTGTTATATGAAAAAAGAAATAGAATTATATTGTATTTTGGTGCTGTTTGTTAGAGCAGCCAGTGTTATGCTAACCAATACATTCTCACATATATAATTTGTGTTGCATGATTTATGTTAAGGTTAAGGGAATATGTGTAGTTATGACAAGTGTTTCTCCAATTTATGATTCATCTTTATTAGGCAATTTTATGCCATAAAGATGGTCTCTTAAGGTTGCCTGGGGCATATTTGGTTTATTTATTCTGGATTTAAAGTAAAATTAGAGAATAATCCTAACAATAAATCTTGAGTACTTTATAGCTATTTTATAGCTATAAGAAAGAGCTAGTGTTATGAATCCCAGGGGCATTATAATTTTCCATCAATCTTTATTTCTCTTCTACAAGAAAAGTGTTGGGTGAAAAAAATCTCCATTTTCTTCCATTGTTATCACTGGATTAAAATGTATTGGGTTGGCCAAAAAGCTCGTTCAGGTTTTCCATACACCTTATGGAAAAACCCAAAAAAACAAAAGAGCTTTTTGGTCAACACAATATATAGTCTATGGCTATCATGAAGCTATTCTTATAAGGACAGAAATGGAAGACTTCAATTAAGTAATATTGCAAATCAATTTTAAGACATTATTCCTTTTCCTTCTGCTTCGAGAACAAAGCTGAACTAGTCAGCTAAATCTTAATTTCTGCTTCCAACTTGCCATCATCTGACCATCTCCTGGTGTGGATAACCCCAAGGCTGCTTCTAAAAACCTGGGTGACTTCTTCAAATCACCCAATCTAAGGGATTGAAAGCCCTTCTAATGGGTCATAGGCAACCTTACTTACACAGGGATAAATGACTTTAGGAAAAGCTACTGGTGACAGAAAAGTCTAGTAGGTTCTACCAAACCTGTTCTAGTTCTCAGGTGACTTCGTTGGCCAGAAAGCCATCCTAATCCCAAATTAGGGAACATGTCCCAATACTTGCAGTACTGGGCTGGATGGCAAATGCCATCGATTCATGGTTCATTCTCTACATTTACTCACTTTTTTGCCTTTACTCCCTCATGAATTCTTTGACTTATTCATTCATTTATCCAAAATTTACTGAGTGCCCTTCTGTGTACCTGGCACTGTGACTAATGCTAGACATAGAGACATGAATGAGACACAGCCCTGGTTTCAAGACCAGTGGGAGATATGAAACATAAAATAATAATGTGATATACTGAGATAAATACCATGATAAAGTGATAAGCAATATACAGCAGTAGCACAGAGGAGGAAGTGATCATCTCTCCTTGGTATCCTAGAGTAGGAATTACCTAAGACCAGAAGTACTGGACATCATTAAATTCCTGTCCCCTTGCACACTTGTTCACGTGACTGCCACTTAAATTTATCAAAGACTCACCCATATCATTTCCCTCTTACTCTCTGTGGCACATCCAATTACATTCCAAAATAACTGAAAACGTAACAATATAAGAACTCCAAATTATCTTTTTAAAACATGACTATTTTGTCTAATGTAGGCTAAGTAAAATAAAACACTGTAAAAGTTGGAAATACCCCAGAGATCAGTGACCAAACAATAATAAAAACATTATTAAATGCATAATTTTTCATAGTGTTAAATGAAATCCCACTCAGAAAACCTATCAATCTAATCCTTACCTATGAATGACCATCTTTCTATGCATGTCAGTCAAATAAATATTATAGAATTTTCAACTGTGGATAGAAGATTCCAACCTTGACTTCTTCGAGGTGGAAAAAGCTTCCTCTACTTAACACTTCCAGTTATTTGGAAAGTGTATTTCAAGGCTTCCTAAAATTTCCTTTCTCTAAAATGTATAGTATCCTTTTGGTAATAATGGTAAAACAAAAATGATTAGGCCTGGGGTAAGTGAAGTGGGTGAAGTTACATAGAGCATCAACATCACCTGGGATCTTATTAGAAATGCAAGTTATCAGGCCCAGTGATCTGTGTATTAGTAAACCCTCTGGCTGATTCTGATACATCCCAAAGTTTGAGAACTACTGATTTAGAACTTAAGGTAGCTTTGCAGGAGAGTCTTATATATGTGGATTCTTGGGAACCATTTGTATATTTAGTGATTAAGTCTTGCCAAAAAAGTAGCGTCAGATTTGGAAAGTATTTTGTAAACCTAAACACATTTGAATATTGTCAAGGTACATATATCAGATGGAAAGTACTGGATTCAATGACATTGAAGTCTGGATTATTGAGGCTGTAGCATTATAATCTTGGGTGGCGGGGAGGTTTCTCGTTCAATTCAGAAGTAACTATAGCAGTGATAGCCATTGTCCAGCCTAGAGCCCTTTGGACTAACCATTATAATGTAGACTGTCCTATTTCCAACTGCCTGCTTTCTCTAGTAGAGAGCACAGCTGCCTGGAAGTGCAGCCCAGTAGTTGGCATAAGCATATACTCTAGCTCCCTTACCCTTTAGATGGAATAACTCTAAGGTGCATCTTCTACATAGTCTCCCAATAGGGTTGAGCACCGGTTGCCCATGGTTGTAACTTGCTTGATAACAAACACACTTTTTACTGCTGCCTTCCCTTTCCTGCCTCCCTTCACTACCCTCTACTAGTTTCCTGGGATCACTTCTCAGAATCACTGCGTGTATTCAAATCCTCATCCGAGGGTTTGCCTCTGGGGGCACGCAAACTAAGACATTCACTTAGTTTTTGAATTTATTAGCTGGCATACATTAGGTGTAAAAATTACAGGGATTTACTTATAGTTTTGGGATTGATGTGCCCTAACGTATAATGCACTTTGATATTATTTGACTTGCTTATAAATTACTTGAGCTGAAGATCTACCATAAATTGTCCAGTGCCTAGATTTAAGTTGAAAAACAATCATTCCTTTCTGAATCTACACAGATCTATTTGGCCTTGAAGCACATTAAATTCAAGCAGCAATCCAAGTAAATGTGAACTTGGATATCTTTTGGTCTCTGCTATATAGACTGTAACCTCAGTGGTCATATATAATGTAGCACGAATCTAAAACTGCTGTGAAATTATTTCTGTGGAGAAGAGACATTAATGTACAGGAGAAAAGATAGGCTGTGTCTGAAATGTGCCCAGCAGAGTGACGATGTGTGTTTATTTCCTTCTTCATTCAGCAGCATATGGAACAGAGGGATAAACTCAAATGCCAATTGGTTTTGGTGGTTTTGTTACATAACATTTCAAGTGAGAGAAAGGCTGTCAAGAAAAATTATGCTGAACATTGAGATGAATAAATAATGTATGATGTACTGAGCATATTCAGAAACAGTTTATCCCATCAAAAGAAGACCAAATGTATTTTGCAAGAGGAAATATGTCACTGCACTGAATTTAGTAGCAGAAATATAATGCCTTTAAGAAAATGGCCTTTGCATTAAATAATTGAGTAACAATTCCAGAGATATCATGCATGTTTAAAGGAAAAGCTTTCTGCTTTAAAATAAATATCTGTTAAAATGTTTATTTTCAATGTTTTTCTAATAAATCAAGTTGATACTTTTTTCTCTTTAACCTGCCTTCTAACTAAATGCTCTGTCTCAAAGAAAATGACCCACCTCACCAAGTAATAAATTATCCTTTGTTTATATTTCAAACAAACATAGTAAGTGCATAATTCTTTACTAAGAGTCCCTGTGCCTTGATCACATATCATTAATACAAACATACAAACTAAACTTCTTTGCTTTATGCAAGTATGTTAGCAGTTCAGACTTGGGAGCCAAATGCAATCAATATTTTCAAGGAGAAGTGCCCCTAATCAAGACATGGAACCTGATTTAAAATACGGTCTTTTGGATTAAAATACAATCAGAAATAGAATTGATGATTTGGCTTTCTTTCACCTTTACTCAGCCATACATTTCTATTCACTCTTTTTTTAAAATGTATTTTATATTGGAGTATATTTGATTAACAATGTTGTGTTAGTTTCAGGTATACAGCAAAGTGATTCAGTTATACATATATCTATTCTTTTTCAAATTCTCTTCCCATTTAGGTTATTACAGAATATTAAGCAGAGTTCCCTGTGCTATACAGTAGGTCCTTGCTGGCTATCTATTTTAAATACAGCTGTGTGTACATGTCAATCCCAAACTCCCAATCTATCCCTCCCCCCATTCACTTTCTTATCCTACTCCCCTAAAATATTTATTTTTATATCTAATATTTACTTAATAAATCTGTAACCAACTTCTTTGGAAAACATGTAACAGAATAAAATTGCAAATGCGTCTGTCATGGCCACCATGATGGTATGGACTCTTCTGAGAAAGTTGTGTCTACTATGAGGTCAAAATGATGAGTTGAAAGCCAAGCAACTGGTTGGAGTTATTTAGTGTCTCATTGAACTTGAAAACTAATGAATGGTTATTCTGTTAGTATAGGAATTCTTCCTGTGAGTTCTCTTAAGACATCAGGAAAATTATGTTCAAGAAACAAATGGGAGCACACTGATAATATACTAATTTCTCGAAGATAACATGCTTAAGATGCTTTTCCTGCTTTACCCACTTAAGTCCCTGTGGAGGTGTATGAATTGCTACAGTTAATCACTGAATTGACTAATGAATATTTATTGAGCACTTACTAATGTAAATGGCTGGCTCTGTGGTAGTTGGCTTGAGGAATCCTGAATGGTGTTTAACAGTTGTCTCTTAAGGGTTAAAAACTTAAAATATAATTGGTGAGCCAAGGTAAAGTTACACAATAACCTGAGCTAGTCATACAACATGAATTGCCAAATCAGTACGTATTATTGATTTGGAAACTGTAAATCACTGTGGGGAGACTTGCATCTGAGTTAATCCATGAAATCAAAGCCTCCAATTACCAAACATGAAAATGAACTAATCACCAGTGTCTTAAGCACAAAAGTTTTCTTCCACTAGGCTTTTAGTAATTTATCTGTCATAGTTGTCAAATAACAATGACTATTACTATGAATATTTATTAAGCATTTATTATATGCTGGGCACTAGGTTAAGTAACTGGCATGAATTATATGCATGGATTACCTCTTTGAATTATTACATTATTCTATGAGGTAAATACTACTATCATTTAGTGGCTATGTCACACAGCTGGTAAATAATGAAGTCAGAATTCAAACTTAGTTATTCTTACACCACAGTTTCTACTTACAATAACCTCCTCTTCTATCAAGCATTAGCAAGAAGCCATATATTTGTATTCCCTCAATGATTCACTAAAGCAGAAAGTTGGTAGACACTCTTATATAGAATAGTGGAAGAACAAAGGCAAAATTGATATACATTGTCATGGTAGGTAGAATGGAGAAGAGGATATTATGTTCTTTTTTTCTTCCGTCTCTTATTCCCACTGTGTTATCCAGGTCTTACCACATCCAGGTAGACATTTATTCAGTTGAATAGTCTATACCTTTGAAAATATATGACATGGTCTAATAGACTTAAGAGTCTACACTGAAAAAAAAAGACTTCAACAAGAAATATCTGACTGAGCTTCCCTGGTGGCGCAGTGGTTGAGAATCTGCCTGCCAGTACAGGGGACACTGGTTCAAGCCCTGGTCTGGGAAGATCACACATGCCGCAGAGCAACTGGGCCCATGAGCCACAACTACTGAGCCTGCGCATCTGGAGCCTGTGCTCCGCAACAAGAGAGGCCACGACAGTGAGAGGCCCGCACATCACGATGAAGAGTGGCCCCCGCTTGCCGCAACTAGAGAAAGCCCTCGCACAGAAACGAAGACCCAACACATCCAAAAATAAAATTAATTAATTAAAAAAAATATATATATATGTATGTGTCGACTGAAAAAAATGCATTAAAAAAAAAGAAATATCTGACCAATGCCTCAGAATTAGGAAGGGATCCTGAAAATGTCCAGAGAGATTTAAAAAGAACCCAACAGGTTCTTGAATTAATAGAAGTGTGAGGTAAAAAATTCAAAAGGTTTTCCAAAGATAGCCAGAATGCCATCTCTAGAAGGAAAAGTTCTCCGACTCAGTTGTGTGGGATAAAATCACTTTATAAAGCACTGCTACTCAAAGTACTAGGATAAGCAGTATCACATCAGGCTTACCCCAGACCCAATGAATCAGAATTTGCATTCTTAACAAGATCTCTAGGTAATTCGTATGCACGTTGAAATCTGAGAAACGGATTTAAAGATATTCGTTATTAATTTTTAAATGTGCGTATGAAGGGTTAAACTGAAAAAAGTTTAGGCTGTGCTATTTTGAAATATTTTCTATTTTCAGCAGATGTTATTTATAAGAAAGTTACAGATTTGGTGCTTCTTTGAGATGAATTCAAGGTATTGAGCCAAATAAGATTGAGCTCACTCTTTCTAAGTACTGGCCTTAGAAGTGGATGAACCAATTAGCAATAGGAAGGGGTATCATACCAGACACAGGGTGTGTTATGGAGTTATGGTAATCAAGAGACTGGTGCAGACACAAGAATAGACAGGTTAACCAATGGAATGGAATAGGTGGCTAAGAAACTGGCCCATGCATGTATGCAAATTTTATATATGAACATGGTGGCATGGCAGATCAGTGCGAAAAAGAGGAATTATTTGATAGATAAAGCTTTAAAATATGGTTATCTACATAAATAAATAGGAAATTAGATCCTTACCACAAACCATGCACAAAGATAAACTCCAGATAGATGAAAGATTTAAAAGCCAAATCCAAAACTCTGAAACTTTTAGAAGGCAATATAAATAAATATAATTCAGACCTTGGGGTAGTTAAGTATTGCTTAAACAAGCCTCAATAGCTAATGATAAACATTAGAACAAAACTTTTACACTTAAAATTAAGAAATCCGTGAATCATATGATACCTCAACAAAGTAAGAAACAGGTGTGAACCTGGCAAAGATGTTCACAACACACACATCTGACAAAAATGTAGTATCGAGAATATACAAAAAAATTGCTATAAAGAAATAAGAAAAAATAACCCAACTTTTTAAATGAACATAAGATACAAATAGGCATTTTACTTAAGAAACATGTGTGGCCAAAACCAGAGACACAACAAAGAAATAGAAATGAAAGGATGATCATTCTCTTCACTCATCAGAGAAAGGCAAAGACCACCATGAGATGCTATTTTATTCCCATTTTATTGGGAACTCTTAAGAAGTCTGACTTGAATATTGATTGTTGGCAAGTGTCTGATCAAAGGGTCTCTTAGGGAAGTATAGAGTGGTAGAGTTACTTTGGAAAACAATTTAGCATCTTCTTGTAAGACTGAAGATTCATATTCCTTATGACATAGCAAATCCACACTTTGGTATACAGTCAAGAAAATCTCTTGAACAGAATTTCTGTATTAGGCCACATGTGCAAGAATGTTTGTAGCAGATCTGCATATCACAGCAATAAACTGAAAATCCCTAAAATGCCCACCAAAAGGAGAGTGGATAAATAAACTGTAATATAGTCATGGTGTAAACTGTTAGCAGTCAAAACAAACTAGAGTTACATCCAACAATATAGATAAACTGTATATAGATATAATTAATTTTATTAAAAATTTTTATTAGTATGCATAGTTAAAAGTGCATTATATCACAAGTATGATAGATTGATATTTTAAAAGGCCACACTTATTCACTCCTCCCTTGTGACATTTTTTTGTCAAGAGACTATGACAAAGGTGACACTGCCCTAGTTCTAGTTCTCAAAAGGCCTCCTGTGCTTCCACTCGTGCTCTTTGAACCCTGCCACCAGCATGTGAATAAGCCTGGGCTTGCCTGTTGGCAGATGAGAGACCAGGTGAAGAGACCTGATCTTGCTGAGGCCATCCTAGACTAGCCTAGAGCCAGCTGACCCCCAACCATGAAAGAGGGTCCAGCCAAGATCAGCAGAGTTCAGCTGACACATGAGTGGGACCAAGCAAGACCAGAAGAGTCCCAGCTCCCCATCTTGTGACTAATACTAAATGCTTATTATTTCAGGCACTGAGTTTGGAGTGGTATTTGTTATGCAACAACAGCTGATACAATAAGTGTATGGATTTGTGTTTTTTCTTTCACAAAGTGAACACACCCATTTAACCAGCACCCAGATCAGGAAAGAGACCATGACCAGCACTCAAGAAGCCTCCCTTTTGCCACCTTCCAATCACCTCATCCTGTCCCCAACCCAAGGTAGCTACCCTTTTAGCTTCCTATGAATGTAATAATATTGTGTATACTTTTGTATCTAGATCCTTTCATGCCATGTCTTGTTTGTGAAAAGCATCCATTATGTTGTGTACCATTGTGGATTGTCCATTCTCATGGCTGTACAGTATTCAATGGTGTGAATATATTACGCTCTATTTATCCATGTAACACTTGATAGACATCAGGCTGATTCCAATTTGGGGCTATTACAAACAGTGCACATTCTTGTAGGCGTCTTTTGGTGAATACATGTGCTCATTGCTATATAGTTATATAGTTTAGTGAAAAACATAGGTCTCAAGAGATTATATACAGTGTAATATTTCATTATGATACTTTTACCTATGTTATCATAGTTCAGTATGATACTTTTAAATTCATATTTTATAAAATTAAAAACTAAAACAAAAAAACTGTTATAGGAATATATGCATATGATGTAGACATGTGCATATATATGTATATACATGTACATACATGTATGTGTATAATGCATGTATGTATATCTATACCTATGTAAATATAAAAATACAACAATTACATATACAAGATTCAGATTCATGACTACCTTGGAGGATTGAGGGTGGGGAAAAAGAGGCAGTGGTACCAGAGGGGGGAAAAAGAAACAGTGTTCTAGTTTTTGTGTTGTGTAATTATTTCAAGGGTATTTATTATATTATAAATAGACCAATATGGTCTTGTACAAACCAGTGAGAAGGGTGTGTCATGAATTAAAGATTATTATTTATACAATACTGTACACCTGACATAATATCTATTAAAAAGTAGGTAGAGCTACCTAAAATGAAGTAGGCAGTTAGAACTGAAGGGTCCTGAAAAGTCACCAACCCATGTGGCAATTTTATATTTGAAAAGACCAAAGACCATGAAGTTTAAGTGACTTGGCCAAAGTCATTCAGATATTTTCATGACATGAATCCAGCGTGAAAAAGGACATTTCAAAGGTAGGTTGATTTTTTTTCCTCTATGGTTTATTCTTGGTATGAATTCTGTTTCCTTATAAACGCCAACTTCTGTTCTTGAAAATGTTGCCAACATAATCTAGCATTGTAGGTCTCAATTGCTTCTTAAAAGGTTCCTGCTTTCTTTCATTTAAAGAATATTCTTTCTTCAGATAAACTTTCTGAACTTTCCTTTTAAACTTGCTGGATTGAAGAATGAGGAAATTAGAAAAGTGGGTTGTTTTGTTTTGTTCTGTTTTGCCAGTACTGTCATTAATTGCAGCATATTTCTTACATTTCTTAGAAGTTGGAGGCAATCCTGGGTGGGGAAGCACTGGTGATTTGGAGTAAGTTCTGTTGCAGCTGGGTGAACTTGGCCTTTGTAGACTTCCCTCTCAAGTCTAGTTTAAATCAAGAAGATTTGGCCACAGAGTTACAATGGAAAACTGGCATCGTTTTCCCATTACTTGTCACTTACCTAAAAGCACAACTCAAAATATACCCTGGCCTTCATTTCTCTTATAAGAAAATCCCCTAGAATTGGTGGGGGTGGGTTGGGGGGAGGACCTGACCCCCCTCATCCCCCTTTTCTGAAATGTTTGAATCTTTCTCTCTTCTAATCACAAGCTCAAGAACGTCAATAGGGAAAGATTTCCAGATCAATTCTACATTTCGGTCACATCCCCTACTTAATCAGATGTTTTTGCTACTTCCGAAACAGACAGAAATTCTAAATTTCACCATGCACACATCATTTAAAATTTCCCCCTTCCTGTTAAGTTATTTAAACTTTTCCTACATATCAATTAGTTTGAAATAATAAGTCTTTAGGCTATCCATTAATTGCTGCACTGTAGACATGATCTGTATTTAAAATTACTCCAGGAAAATTAAGCTGCAGCACAAAGGAGTCTTGGCTAACAGAAAAGGCTTCTTAGCCCTTCGGAGAAGCAGAAGGAGATAACCGGGACAGTGAATACACAGGGGGCTCCTTTCTGAGTTTGTCATTCGCCAGCGTGAGATGTGAAAACAGACTGCTCCAGCTGTAGGCTCTTCTTCCTTGCTTTTCAGTTTTCATTTTGAATTCTTACTGTATTTGGTCATGCGAAGGCAGAAGAAAACGGTTGTCAGCCAAATGTCCTTTTCTAGTAGACATTCATTATAAATAGCCTAAAGGCAACTCGCCTTCATAATGAATTTCCCAACCTTTCCTCCCCCTGCAAAGACAACACATCTTGGTCTGTGATCTTGGTTAATTTTGTAGGAGGTAAAGGGGATGGAGAGAGGAGAGGTGTGGGCAGCTGGCAACCTTATCCACCAGTGCCTCAATTTTAGTAAACACTGTGGTTTTATTGGAAGAAATATTACTTATAAGGAAGAGGAGGTGGCAGGATTCCCTGTTGCTTGCTGAGAACGCCTAGTGCTTTGTGGGTTACGTAACCTTCCCCCATCCCTTCCTAATCAAGAATCTAGGTTGTGCTGAAAAATGCCCTTTGAGATCTGACTCACTCCCACCCTACTGAGTGGTAGTTTCAACAACTGAGGACAGTGGCATTGATTTTTTAAAAACGGAGGGTGAAAGGAAAGACGGAAAGAAAGTTAGAAAGTGACTCACGAGTGACATTTTTTCATATCCTCCCTACCCAGGAAAGTTTAAGTGTATGGGTGTTTATTTTGCCTTCGAGTGCTCACCTTTTTTCTCTGGTTTTTTGTTTTTGCCTCTCCGTGATTAATCATTTTGACTTCAGGTCTGGCAAAGGCAAGTGCTGCGGAGTCATTCTTGCCCTCTAGTGGTGAAATGGTACCTTAAATGGCAGGTCTCCCCGTTATCCGAAAGTAGAGCGGTCCTACGAAACCTTTGTAAGCAGAAATGGCCTAAAGCAAAGAAGCTTAGGACACATCTTGCTAACAGATGCACAAAATAAATCGAGATAAAGCACAGATGCTCACAGACACAGTTCACATCTCTGGCAGCTTGATGCTGAGATGCTGAGAGTAGTTCCCGGAGAAGGAGCTTGGCGGTGCCCCTCTCCTGGCTTGGGGTCCATTGTAAAACAGATGCTGAATGCTATTCTCGCCTTTTTTCAAAGTGGAAATCCTCTTCAGATTTCTTTTCTTTTCTTTTCTTTTTCTTTTTTTTGCGGTACTCGGGCCTCTCACTGTTGTGGCCTCTCCCGTTGCGGAGCACAGGCTCCGGACGCGCAGGCTCAGCGGCCATGGCTCACGGGCCCAGCCGTTCCGCTGCATGTGTGATCTTCCCGGACCGGGTCATGAACCCGTGTCCCCTGCATCGGCAGGCGGACTCTCAACCACTGTGCCACCAGGGAAGCCCAATTTCTTAAATATTTTATTATGTATGTATTTATTTATTTTTTCTGTGAGGGGTCTTCAGATTTTGTTAGCAAAACAGGTCCTAATATAGGTCTTTCATGAAAGTGCAGTGTCATAGAGTGAACTTTCAAAAAACAGGGGATTCTTTACTAGAAATGCTTTAAGACAAGTAATGTTTAGAGCTTGGGGGAAGCATTTTCTTAGTAGAATAATGCTTTGGCCAGAGCCCACCTAATCATATAAAATGTCTCAGCACAGGACATTGTTGAAGGGGCAGAAACATATCATTCTGGGTGTCATTGTTTAGGAGATTCACATCGAAGTAAGATAATATTTCTAGGGAAATGTTTTCATTCCCTTTCTTGTATTGAATTGATAACTTAGAGGCAGTTATCCTTAAGTCTTTACATTTTTCTCTGCAGTACAAGGGTTCACAGCAGCACTACTTATAATAGTCAAAAGCTAGAAACAACCCAAGCATCTATCAAGAGTGAAATGGGTAAGTAAATTGTGATGTATTCAAATACTGTATAATGATGAAAAATATCCAACTATGGCTACATACAACAAATAAATGATGCCAGATGCAGAAGACTACAGACTATGAGTATGTTAATATAGAGTCCCAAAACTTGTAGATAAAATAATCTCTATATTGACTGAAGGTGGAATGGTGGTTACTTCACGATGGAGGTAGTATCGATCAGACTGGTGCATGAGGAAAACTTCTAGGATGCTGATAATATTCCGTATCTTGATAAAGTGGTAATTTCATAACCGTTTAAATTTGTCAAGCTGTTCACTTATGACCTGGGTATTTAATGTTTTCTCCCTGGCTTTCACCTATGGACTAATAATGTATTTTACTTCTTATATGCCCATCATTTCTTTTAAATGTTCTTTTTCTTTCTTTTCTGGATAAGCTACTTTTCAGAAACTTCAATATGTATATGTTTTTGTGCCATCTTGAAACTCATGCGGTTGGTAGAGGTTGTTATTAGGGATATTTCCACTCACCAGCTGGGTGATGCTCACATTACCTCCCTGGTCCTCATCTCCCCATTGGTCTACGGACTGTTGCACTGTAAATGACAGTGTAATTTCTGGCCACCCAGGGGCCGTGATAAACTCAGAGCTCACTTTCAGGACACTGGGGGCTGTCTGGGGGCTGCTTAGATGTAATTGTGCTATTGTATTAAGCTTCCTCTGCCTGTGACATCTAGCACTAGGGAGATAGAAATGGCAGGTGAAGAGTATAAGAAAACAACAAACGTTACACAGAGGGGAAAGAGTGGAGAAAATCAGAAAGAAAATCAGAAAGAAAACAATGTTTCTGGAGGTTTGTGGGGACTTCTGGCACTTTCCCAAAAATCACCTGATTTTTGTAAATTTTTTTTTTTTTGCGGTACGCGGGCCTCTCACTGTTGTGGCCTCTCCCGTTGTGGAGCACAGGCTCAGGACGCGCAGGCTCAGAGGCCATGGCTCACGGGCCCAGCCGCTCCGCGGCATGTGGGATCTTCCTGGACCGGGGCACGAACCTGCGTCCCCCGCATCGGCAGGCAGACTCTCAACCACAGAGCCACCAGGGAAGCCCATCACCTGATTTTTAAAAGTTAGAGACCAATCAAAATGAAAATTATAGTAAAGAAAAAGCACTGTAACAATGTGTGAGTCAAATAAATTGTGTTGGCTGGTTATTGCAGCCTGGTTGTCTGTTTGCAATGTCTGGCTTATGGAGTTTGCTTGGAAGAGGAGTGTCAGAGACAGGCTCCAAGAGTAGGCTGGGGAATTTTTATTCCAATTTCTTCAGATACTTAGGATGACATTCACAAATCAGCTGCCCTGGGAAGTTTAGCCTTTTATCTCTTCCTGACCAAGTAAAGGGAGTCCAGTCTGGTTTCTAAGGAACGTTTGCCCCAGGAAGTTCCTGTGCATCTACGATTCGTGAGGACTATGGTACAACTACAGCCTCTTGAATGCCGATCACATTTCCTGGTTCCATAAGCACAAGTAGAAAATGTTCCTGTGGGTATCTCTGAGCAACTTGGTTCGCCCTGAAGCTACGAGGTCTGCTCTGGCTGCAACAAACATTAACCTTCACGGTGTCGTCTCCTTTGGCCTTTGGGGACAGAAACTCTGCTGGGAGTCACACAGCTCCCAGCTGAAAACGGTGGCACTTTTATACATGTGTGTTTTGGGGAGGCAGTGGATGGTGGTGGTTTGGAGAATGTGAGTTCCAGGGCCAGGTGCCCTGATTCACATCTCAACTCTGTCAGTGAGGAGCTGCAGGGGCTTGGGCCAGTGGCTGGTCTCTGTGTCTCAGTTTCTGTGCATAACGTGAGGATGCTGAGTCAGCCCTGCAGACACTATAGGGGATCACAGGAGATGGCTCAGTGCTTGGGCCCCTCAAAAGAACTCGCTCAAATAAGCTCTTATTATTCAAAATCCTGAAGCCAAGGAGGGCTTTACTTTCCGGGGGAGCATCCAGATGAAGGCAGTGCCCACTTGGCTGTTTGGCTTCTCTTGTATTTCTAAGTCCACACTTGACAACAGCATTCTATCAGAAAGAGCTCCCAGAAGCAGGGAGTGTAGCCAGCTTAAATCTCTAATTTTTCGAGGCCTGTGGCCACTCTCTTCAAATAAACTGTTTGGAGACTCTAACTCTGGCTTCAAAGCCCCCAAAGCATGATTCATCTGCAAAAGTATGATGAATTCCTGGTTTGACATTACGAGTGTGGTTTCCAGGATCTGATTTTTACGGAGGACTGTTGGGCAGAAAAGAAAAAAGAAGGAAAGCTGTTCTTCTTTAGCTATGATTCTCTTGCAGAGTTTGTCTTTCCCAGTGTACCCTGTGGACCATCTGCTTCGGAATCCCCTGGGCGAGACTATGTGAATAACTCTCAGACTCATCCTAGACCTCCCACGAGAGCACCCTTAGTTCTGGGCAGAGGGGCCCATTCCTTGGCCTTCATGACTCCTTCCGGTCCTCCATGCATGTGCTTCTCACTGCGCAAGCTCATCTGGAGACACGGCCTCCCCAGTGCTGGAATACGCAGGTGGGTTTTTGTCTCTGCTTCTTGCACAGAGCTCCTAAAACCCTTGGAATTTCCTAAGTGATAGGAATGTCTTTACACCTGACTTAATGCGAATGAGGTGACTTAGAATAGAGCCCTGGATAATCTCAGGATGGGGCTGAAGGACCAAGTGATGAGACAGTTGGAAATTTCAGCCCCCAGTACCAAGCACCAGGGAAGGAAGGACATAGCTGGAGACTGGGTTATAAAAACTCTTGAACAGCAGTGTTCAGAGAGTTTCTGGGTTGGAGAAAGCTTGCTGGGAGGATGGCACACCCCTAGATTCTGGGCACAGAAGGTCCTGCACTCAGGATCCTTCCAGACCTCACCCCACGTGCCTCTTTATCCATTGTTCATTTGTACCCTTTTTAATAAACTGATAAATGGAAGTGAAGTACTTTTCTGAGTTCTGTGAGCCATTCTAGCAAATTATCAAACATGAAAAGGGGGTTGTGGAAACCCCCAATTTATAGCTGGTTGGTCAGAAGTACAGGTAGCCCAAGACTTGTTGTGAGCATCTCAAGTTGGGGCAGACTTGTGGGACTGAACTCTTAAGCTGTGGGGTCTGTGCTAACTCTGAGTAGTATCAGAAATGAATTGTAGGACACCCAGCTGGTCTCAGAAAATTTTGGTTTCATGAAACACACCACTGGGATACCGGGATTCCCTTCCCAACTGGCCCCCAGCCCCCCTTCTAGTCCCTTTCAGTCTTCTTTCTCCAGTCAGTCCTCCTGAGAGCAGAACCTTGCTGCCATTTTGCATACACCTAAGTCTAAGGCATCACCAAGGGGGGGATGTTTGATGGGAGTAAGGACAGATCTTGGACACATGTGCTAGGGTGTCCACTTCTATGTACAGAAGATCCTCTATGGTGCAAGAAGAAACGGGGTGGGGTGGGGCCTTGGAAGGGAAGGGAGAAGGTCATGTGCTCAGAGCTTCCTTTTGTCTTAGGTCCTGCAAATATTAGGACGTAGGTGGTCCTGACCTTCTGAATCAGAATCTGAGGGTGGTGGCTGAGAATCTTGCTGGAATGTTTGCTAAATTTAAACAGAAGTTCTCAACCTGTGCTGTACATCAGAATCAACTGGAAGCTTTTAAAATCACCAGGCCTCATGAATTCCCTGGCAGTCCAGTGGTGAGGACTCCACACTTTCACTGTTGAGGGGCTGGGTTCAATCCCTGATTGGGGAACTAAGATCCCACAAGCCACAGAGTGCGGCCAAAAATGAAAAAAAAAAAAAAAAGACCAGGTCTCACCCAAAAACAATGACATGAGGATCTTCTGGGGTGGGACCAAGGCATCAGTAGTTCTCGAAGCTCCCCTGTGATTCCAACATTTAGCCAAGGTTGAGAGCCTCTGAGGTTTGGAAGGCAGATGAACAATGCGAAGGATCATGGGCAGGCGGTCAGTGTCACAGAGATGGGGATTGTCGCAGAGTGTAAATCATGGCGTCCCTAAAGTGACAACCTCTACTCGGCTCCAGCTGACTACTGCCATGCAGGGAAGAAGGCTCACTCTGGCCGGCTCTTCCCAATTTTCAAGGGAAGCTTCAGATGTTCATATGAAATTTCATACTTTGCATACATTAGTAACTAATTCCACACAGTAGTAGTGAAAGAACGACTGTCATGACTTGGTGTTTGGGCTGCCAGTTTGTGCTTCTGAGTTAGTCTTCCTACTCACAGTGTGGTCCATGGACCAGCAGCACTGGCATCACCTGGGAGCTTGTTATAAAGTCAGACTATAAAGGTAGACTTTTTATAAAGTCTACCCAGACCTACTAACTTAGAGCCTGCGTTTTAATAGGATTCCCCAGGTGATTTGCATCTATATTAAAGTTTGAGAATCACTGATTAACAGGTTAAACAGTATGGTGCCAGCAAAACCCAAACTGTAGGAGTGTTTCTTTTCTGTGCCACCAGTTATTCTGAGTTTCCTGATTGTAGAATTACATACCTCCTGCTGGGTGACGTCAACAATCAATGCCTGCCCTGTGGGGAGACCTGGCATCCAACTCTACCTACTGCTCTGCCCTGTCTCTTCTATTAAAACCAATATTCATGGTCTGTTGGTCAAGTCCTCCTAGCTGTCTGAAAGGTGAAATAGAAGAGAAGCTCTTTTTCATCTTTAAAAAATTAATATTTAATTGTTCTTCCTTCCCCACACTGTCCATTGAGGCCGTTAGAAAGACTTGTTTTAAATGTCACGCCCCCTGCCCTCATCAGGTTCAGATTTACTCAGCATTCTTTCCTCTCTCAGCACTTTTGTTATCCTGATTATGCTTTTATCATTATGATTCAATTTAACTGATGAAAAACAGGCTTTAAAAAGCTGTCATAATGGAAAGAGAATTGACTTGGATGGAAGTTTAGTAAATTATAATTTCAAAGTAAACTTCTTTGTATCTGGGCAACAAATGCAATTAACTTAGAGAGAAATCAGTCTTGGAGGGGGTGTTTATCAATTTTATTAATCATGTTAGACTAATAAACCAAACCTTTATCCCTATGGACTTTCTCTAATATTGCCTGTTTTCTGTTTTGCTGATTTCTGTTTTCATTTTTTGTATTTGCTTCCTTTTACTTTCTCTAGGTTTAAGGTGCTGTTTCCTTTCTACTTTCTTGAGATGGAAGCTTAGAGCTTGAGTTTCTTCCTTTCTTCTTTTCTAATATATGCATTTAAATTTATGCATTTCCCTCCAAACGCTGCATAAGCTTCATCTCATAAGTTTTGGTATGCTGTTCAGTTCAAAATATGTTCTCCTTTTAATTTTGATTTCTTCTCTGACCTCTAGGTTATTCAGAAGCATGTTGATTATTTTCCAGGTATTTGGAGGTTTTCTAGTTATCTTTCTGTTATTGATTTTCCAACTTAATTTCCACAATGGTCAAATAACACACTGCATGATTGAAATAATGTGAGGTTTTGAGACCTGCTTTATGACCTGGTACATGGCCCATGTTAGTAAATTTTCTGAGTGCTAAAGAGAGCAGGTATGGTCCTGTTGTTGGATGTAATGAATTAGACCATGCTAGTTAATTGTGTTACTCAAATCCTCTATATGCTTATTGATTTTTTCCCCTGCTTGTTCTGTAAGTAAAGGAGAGGGGTATGTTAAAATCTCCATCTGTGATTGCAGATTTGTCTAATTCTCCATGTAATCATCAACCAAAAAAAACGCTGCATGGCTGTTTTAATATCAGATGAAGTAGCTTTAAGATAGACCTGTCCAATAGAACTTTCTGAGATGATGGAAATGTTCTTTGCCCTATCCCATAGGGTAGCCACTAGCCATGTGGCTATTGAGCATTTGAAACATGAGTAGTACAATCGAGGAACTGAATATACAAGTTTATCTTTAATTAATTTGAATTTAAATAGACACACATAGCTAGTGGCTTCTCTATTGGACAGTATCACTTTAAGGCAAGAAAAATTACTAAAGGGGGACATTTCATATTGATAAAAGCATTAATTTAATAGGGAAGCATAACAATACTAAATATGTATGTACTCAATAATTCTACCCTCAAACCATATAAAGCAAAAAATTGACAAGCCTAATAGGCTTAGATATGGGAACTTCTAGTATATTTCTTGCCTACAAAATACCAGAACTCTCTAGTTACCGAAAGAATTCATGATCTGTTGTCTTGGCAAAAAAGAAAGCAATTTAATGCCCTAAACCTGTAGTCTTCAAAGAGGCATGTGTATGCTCAGAGGAGAAATGATCCATTGCAATATGGGAAAAGAGTACCAGAACTTCCATTTGCAAGAGCATTTAACTTCATTTATACCTTGTATAAAGTTCAACACTGGTGCCATATTGGTGTTTGTCTGATGGTTATGGATGCCACATAGTGCTGAAGGCCTTCTGAGGAAAGAGGAGGGTCTCACATCTTGAGGGCTAGACAGTGGTGCCCTTGCTTATACATTCACTTTCGGTTTCCTGCAACATGTTCTGTTCACATGTGGCCAAGTTACAGGCTACTTTACCTATTTTAACTAACAAACCCTCACCAGAAAGACTAAATCCCTGCAAAGAAATGGAGATGAACCATATTAGCAACAATGCAAGTGGAAAACAAAAGGAAACCGGGTTTTCATGTCCCCCTTTCATACATTAAAAGGTGAAAATAATCAGTTATCACAGGAGAATCAGTTTAAAAAAGAAAACTCTTTGAAATATAGATTTGCTTCCTCTATGGCTAACAACAAACCTTGCCTTAAGCCTATAGCATATTAATGAAAGTGCAAAGACATTGTAATTAACAGAGTACTTAAAAATTAATCATCCACCATAAAGTCAAACCTTTACAATTGGTGAATGGAATTGAATAAAAAGGGTGTAATAATGCAGTAAGCACAGCAAAGGATGCACTTCTTCCATTTCAATCTTCAAATCTATGTGAGGGCTCGTTTTTGTTTTTGTTTTTGTTTTCCAGCAGTGAGGGACGTTAAAGCCAAATATTGAAAAAAGCTAAACTTAGAGCCAGAGCTTTGGATTTCTGAATCAAAGAGTCAAACCAAGGGTTTTGAAAATAATGAAGTCAATCCAAACACATCTACTCTCACTTGGAGAGCAGAGAGGCATTTTGAATCATTAACAAATAAAATAAAACATGATTTTCATCTTTACCTCATCCTTTTTCATTATTTTTATTACATTATAATTTAAAAATATATTTATATATTACATATACATTCATTTATAATGAATGTGTTATTCTAAGCATACAATAACTAACCAAATATGCCTGTGTGTGAGTGCTCAGTTTCTAGGGGTAAAAAGTCAAAAAATTTGGATGCCACTAAAAAACTAAAGTACCCTAAACTATTGTCCTTAACATCTAATTCTGTTCCATCAGGAAAGTAAAAGTTTTTGGATTGCCAATGTCTAACTTTAATCTTCACAAAATGAAATTTTCCAAAGCCAGGTCCTAATTTTGAAATACTGCCTTATAGAGCTTCTATAGAATTATAATGTAGAAGTTTCTCAAAATTTATGTCTAGATGAGGCCATCAGGCCATGATTTATTCACAACTTGGTAAAATAAAAATGGATGAAATATTGTCATTCTCCAAATTCAAATATTCATAGTTTCATCACAGTAAACTTTATGTTTCCTGATATTTAAAAAACTTACTATGCAAGTTAACATAAATTAAAAAATACATATTTCGAATTTATGATTTCTTCTCTTCCACATTTTTGCCTGTTGTTATTCCAAAATCATTTCACTGTCAACTCCATGAATTAAACCTGATGGATGGATAAAGAAGATGTGGTATACATATACAATGGAATATTACTCAGCCATAAAAAAGAATGAAAATTTCATTCTTGCCATTTGCAGCAACATGATGGACTTGGAGGGCATTACACTAAGTTAAATAAGTCAGACAGAGAAGGACAAATACTGAATGATATCACTTATATGTGGAATCTAAAAATATACAACAAATTAGTGAACTTATATTTTTTGTTGTCAAAAAAGCAGACTCACGGATATAGAGAATAAACTGGTGGTTGCTGGTGGGGAGAGGGAGGAGGGACGGGCATGATGGGGAAGGAGAGTAGAAGGTACAAAACATTGGGTATAAAATAAGCTGCAAGGATGTATTGTGCAACACAGGTAATGTAGCCAGTATTTTGTAATAACTAAAAATGGAGTATAACCTTTAAAAATTGTGAATCACTATATTGTATACCTGTAACATATAATGTTGTACAGTAGCTATACGTCAATCAAAAAATAGGAGCACACAAAACAAAATGCTTCAGTAGAAGGTTTTGCATTGCCACAATGCACTTAATATGATCCAAAACCACATTTCTGACTAAATTGTAAGACAAAACCTACAGATGGTCAAAACCAGTACTTATTGGCAAGTAATGATAACAATAAATAACTCTGTTTATTTGATATAAGGTTGACCAAAACCACCAATATTGATAAAATATTGAAAATTCATATTAAAGATCTCATTATTTACTTTCTATGTAAGCTTTTTTACTGATTGTTTGCCTATCCTTGTGCATGAGGAAGCTGGCCCTGGCCATTTTCTCCAGGCTTTGAGAATGTTGTAAAGTAGGGTATTTCCGGTGGTCAAATTTCATTCTATTTTACAATGATGTCATCATTTCCTTGTTTTATCCTAATTTTATTACATTAGGCAACAGTGGCCACACAAGCCAAGATGCTTTCAAAACTACAAACAAAGGGTATTCATTCTAACTATGAGAAAGGTTGAACAATGTTAATGTCTTATTTACATTTACCCCCTTATTACTCCAAAACAGAGACCACATCAGATAACTAGCTCTTTGCACGAAGCAAAAGAATCAAGTTAAAGCCTCTCCAAACAAGTTCAGCATCCCTATAAAATGACTCCAAGGTGTTACCACAAGTATGAATCACACATTCAAGGACATGAGCTCAGTCAGTAGAGAACTTGAATTTGGAATTGTAGATCCTCATAGCCCCACGCATATAAATACAACCAATAGAAATCATGGCCTGCATAGTTCAGATTTATTGCCTTTATTGACACTTACCCTGGAATTTGATTTTAATATCTACTAGCACAAGTGTTAAGAGCGGAGATTACAAACAAGGAGGTGCCTGCACACGTTTACCCATGTGCTGCTGGAGAGCCCCTGCCAGCAAAAGGATTTGTCTTATGGAAGAATAGAGCTAGGAAGAGAGAAAAAACTCGGGATTCAACTGAACACAGAATCAAGAGAACTGTTGATCCCAGTTCCTATGATTGCGCTGATTTCTTGTTAATAAAGATTGGTTTTAGAAGGAAAAAGGCAAGCACATTAGCCTCATGATTACCACAAGGGGAAAAATAATTTGTCTGTATTTATAACAGTGATGAGAAGACGTTCTTTGCTTTAAAATACAGCCACAGCTTAAGGTAATTAAGGTAACGTGACAAAGTGTATTATTTTAGAAATGACTCCATACAATGACTTAATTGCCATTACTCACATATTTTAAGGAAATTGCCTCATGAGATAACACCAGGCTACTTCTGCATATAAATTGCAATCATAGAAAATGCTGATGGAAAGGTTTTTTATTGGTTTTTTTTGTTGTTTTTTTTTACTTATAATTGTTGTGGGATGCTATGCCTGCATATGAAATAAAAACTGATTGCAAATTTAAAAAGAAGGGGAAGTCATTCAGTACAATGGGTGGCTCAGGTCACATTATGCTTGATAAGATTTAGTCCAAAGAGGTCTCTGCTAAATTAAAAAAGAAAATGAAATCAACCAAGGGTTTCATGTTCAATTTGCTCTTACAGCATTTGTGAATTTATTGCCTCCAAAAAAAAAAGCATACTGGCCAAAGTCATCGGGAAGTTATTATGAAGTTATGAAAGTTTACAACTTTAAAAGAGGGAGTCCATGTTTCGCTCTGAGATAATTTGCTCAATTGCTCCGACCCTTTGCAGACTTCCCACCTTCCCTAGATCTTTGCAATATCCTTCTCCACTCAACTCACAATGTCCTTTCTCCTGTGCAGCTTCCACAGACTAATCACTCTTTTTTGTTGTTATTGAATTTTTGTCTACCTAAGGTCAATGTCACACAGCCTGGCCCTTATCTCATCTCATCATTTCACTTAGTTATATCACCCTAATGAGATTACCAGCGAACTGAAAGCAGGGATCGTGTCCTTTCATCTTTATATGCTCATGCTATTTTTGGATTGGCTGATTGAGGTGCAGAGCTGTGTGTGGGCTCAGATAGGAGGAGACCTATTAATGCTGCTTCAATTCAGTCCGTGAGATACTTTCAGGCCCTTTGGCAGCGGTGAAAATGCTGGAGGATTCTCAGCAGTTCTATGAAATGTGAACAGAACACTGGGGAAACTATGGAAGAAAAACAACACACAGATCAGCCTTGAATATTTTGGAGTCCACAGCTCTAGTAGTTTCTTTCAGAAGTATGAAAAAAATCTAATAAAATAATGGAAAGAAAGTAGGCTTTAGAATCTGCCATAATCATGCCTGATGCCTGGTTCTATTACCTGTGTGTTGTAAGACTAGTCACTTAGCTGGTTTGAGCTCTTTGTTCCTCCATGGTGTGTGCGTGCGTGTGTGTGAGTGTGTGTGTGTGTGTGTGTGTGTGTGTGTGGTGGTAATAACTATTTCCCAGGTTTATTAGGATACGATACATAATGTTAAACCTAGATCCCATTAGATCATCCAATCAGTTGAAGGCCTGAATAGAACTAAAGGTTGACTCTCCTACAAGTAAGAAAGAATTTTCCTGCCTAACGGCCTTTGGACTGAAACATCTTCCTGGTTCTACAGCAGCTTCTGGCTTTTGGACTTGAACTGGGACATCTGCTCTGCAGATTTTGGACTTGCCAGCCTCCATAAGCATGTGAACCAATTCTTTATAATAAATCCTTTTGTATCTCCTATTGGTTCAGTTTCTCTGGAGAGCCACCTCCTCAAGGTTACCGTCTCAGTTACACCTTCCCCAACCATCCTAGTAAGGATGCAGAACTTCTACTCCCCATCCCTCCTCTTCCTTTAATTTTCTCTGTAGTTTTTGTTTCCACCCATCATGTTATAATTTTATTTCACTTACTGCTTGCCTATGAACACTTCAGGGGAATAGGGATTTTTGTCCATTTTCTTCCCCAGTGTATCCCCACTACTGAGGACAATGCCTGATACATAATAGATGCTCAACAAATATTTGTTGAATGAATGAACTTAAGAAAGAAGCAATTCACTTGTTCAAGAGTTGCTTTTGATCAAATATTGTTTTTTGACCTCTGCAGATTTCACACATACAATCTATAAGAAATGTGGTTGTAATGGCTTAGACTACTGTCACAGAGTATATTCCAGATGGGTGTGCAAGAGCACGGAAAGGAAAAAGACCTTCAAGATAACCTCACCCAGAAAAGCAGACATTAGGGAGGGTACCAATAAATAGAGGGAACAGAATGCATTGGTAGCATATTAGTTTCTTGTGCAGGCTGTAACAAGTTACCATACACTGGGTAGCTTAAAACAACAGAAATTTATTCTCTTACAGTTCTGGAGGCCAGAAGCCTGAAATCAAGGTGTTGGGAGGACCATACCCCCTCCAAAGGCTCTTGGGGAGAATTGGTTCCTTGCTTCTTTCAACTTCTTGTTGCTGCCAGCATTCTTTGACTGGGGCCTATACAACTTCAGTCTCTGCCTCTGTGGTCACATCGCCTCCTCCTCTTCTCTCTGTGTCAAATGTGTCCTTGCCTCACTGTTATTTTGTTTTTTGTTTTTTTTTTTAATTTTTATTGGAGTATAGTTGATTCACCATGTTGTGTTAGTTTCAGGCATAAATTCGCTTTGCTCTATCCTTGTCTCACTCTTATAAGGACACGTGCTATTGGATTTAGGGACCACTTGGGAAATCCAGGATGACTTCCTCATCACAAAATCCTTCACTTAATTACTTCTTTGAAGGTCCTTTTTCCAAATAAGGTAATATTCATAGGTTCAGTGAATTAGATTGTGGACATATCTTTTAGGGGACCACCACCTCTCAACTCACTAGAGTTCTGAAAAGACCTGGAGTTCACTGTGATTCTACAAGACAATTCTTGATTGTATTTCCAGCTGCCAACAGGGGGTGCTTTCTAAGGGACGTGGGCCTTTGTCCACATCCTCTTGGGTTTCCCTAGGGACTAAGATTAATCCATGTGGCTAAATTTTAAACAATTACTTATTACAGATCTTTACTCAGGAAGCCATGTGCTGAAAGCAAGATCAAAAGTTTTCTTTAAAACAGGGAGTCATGAGTGGGTCAGGCTTTCAATCCGGATTTTCTCCTCTCATTTTCTGTAATCTTATGATAGGCATTCTTACAATCTGGCCCAAGGGCTATCATGTGCTTCAGTCCATGGAAAAGGAACACGTTGCACTTTGCACTCAAGTTTATAAAATGTCAGTGTTCATCAAGATCATCTTTTAAGCAATGATGCCGTACAAGGACATGCAAAGAAATCTAAGTTCATAATTTCTGGCTGTATTTCCTGGTGCTAGCCTTTATATCTCCTGACTGCATTTTCACCTTCCCCTGACATTCAGGAGACCTGAAACTTTTAAATAAAATTTAATTTGTTTAAAGTATTATAATGGGCACTTTTTAGGACCAAGTGATCCACAATTTATTTAAGTATCCTATATAACTCTCCATTTCCCTGAGTAAGTATAAACAACTGTTCTATTTAAATTTTAAGACCACTTAATTTTATTATAGCCAGAAATAGTTTCTTTTTTACTGTTAGAAATGGAACCACTTAAGCCTCAGTCCTTACCATCCCTAGGTCAATAAAATGTCTATTAAAAGATCATATACAGACGGTAAGTAATAGCTACTAGGTGAATTCATTAGCCTGACTTTTAAAGCCCCATGAGAATTACATTTTAACTGGAAGAAGGGGGAAGTATTCATGAAATTTATTTCACAAAATTCATTTATTAAAAAATAAGTTGCCATGTAAATTATTTTATTTCGGGGCTTAGCTTTCAAGATAAACAGGCACATTATAATAAAAGGAACTAGTGGGATTTATTCAACATCCCAATATCTAAGGTATGTCCTGAGGTCATTAGTGATGGACCCCACTCTTTTATAATGACCTGACCTTCATGTTGATAACCTGAAGGCACAGGAAGCCAAGGTCAAATCATGCAGTGATTTGGATAAATAGCAGGGATATTCTAAATAAATCTTGAGAGAAGGAAAGGTCACTGGTTAGCCTGTGGTCAACATCCTAATGAAACCTGATGGGATAGCTTATCATGTGGCAGACAGTCGTGTGGGCCAGTGAAAAAGCAGGGCTGCCCTCACCCAGGCTGCTCTGAACTTGAGCAGATGTAATATACTCTGAGAGTAGTGGAGGCCCCCGCCTGTGGAGAACAGCATTGCTTCTAAAGGTTATGTCTGGGACTCTGGTGTCATCCATGTGAAATCTGGGCTAGAATATACACGCTGCCTAGGTATATCAATGCCAGCCTTTGGATAGGTTTGATTACAATGAATACATGGAGATTTACATTCAAGGGGTAATCATGAGACTCTTAAATATTTTTTAAAAGTAACGATAAAGTTTAGTTTCATTTAGAAAGTGTACTTGAGCTGATACATAAAGGAAAATGGAGGTAATGAGTTAGCAGTCTCCTAATTGTGTTCTTTATCTTCCTTCATGATTGGTTGTGGAATATGCTACCAAACATACATTGAGTGATCCTTACCTATGCTTTCTTCTCAAGGACATAAACACAGAATATCACCATTTTATGGATTATAGGAATAGCCTTCTAATAAATCTCCTGGTTCTTTTTTCTCATTCATTTTCCAGTTCACAGAGAGATTCTACTAAAACAGAAATTAGACCATGTGTCTTCAACGGCTGCTACTGTCCCGTGGATAAAGCTTCAAGCCCTTATTGCTTCTCGCAATGATCTGCCTGTTCTGGCCCCATGTTCCTCCTCAGCCTCATCTCTATGGTAATGAACTTCCTCCATTTCCTCCAATGATCCCCTTGTCTCTGGGCAGCCATACCTGCTGTCCCTCTACCTGGAACCTCTTCCCACAACTTCTAGAGTTCTCACTCTTACTCACACATCTGTTATTGCCTTAGCACTCACATCCTCTAGAAATGATGCATGGTGAAGCTAAGACTCTGTTTCATTATTAACAGGCCATCATTTATTGGTCCAGTAGTTATACATCAAAGACCACTGATCAAATAAGCAGTTAAAAAGAGACTTAGGATTATAGATGTAGACAATTTGAAATAATTATCAAAGACAGGTTGGCTTCATGATATTTTCTGACAAAGCCATCCATCTGGCCTTAGGTACTCTAAGTGGTGAAAAAAGATCTAGTGCTTCCAAAACTGCCACTGTGTGCTCTAGGCATCTCAATAATAATTTCAAAATCCTTTCAGTCATGAAAATTTTTACTCTAGGTTTTCTTTGGTTTAAAAACCAAATGGCTAAAAAAAACCTAAATGGCTTATCCATTTCCAAACAGTTTGTTCTACTCTCCTCATTCTTTAATATTAAAAAGAATTAAATAAATCAGTTGCATGTCAATGAGAAATCTAAATGTCAAAATGGATGATTTTTACTACCTCCCTTTTGCTATTGAAGTGTTGGTCCAATGGCTCCTTCTAGGAGTGCTCCTCTTAACATTCCAACAAATCAGCGTCCTCAAATCCACCTACAAGACACTCGGAATACATCTACTGGCCAGAGGATGTAAAGAAAGAGTGCAAACTAAGGTAGGTATGTAAGGATCAGGCTCAGAAATCCTAGAGACTGAAGTATAAGTGCTCACGTTCTTTCCATTGCACCGTGGTCTTAGCCTGAATTCCCCCCAGCAGCCAACAAGTGGAAGGTCAGTGGGCACACATTCCTGAGGCGGGGACATGCACTTGTGCCTGAACCTGAGCCATGCCCAGGAAAACCTGGACAGCAATCCTTTGGGTCCTGGACTTTTCCTGATGAGTTATTCCTTTGAAGTCAGTTAGGCTTAACGCTAATGCCGAGGGGTTAGAGGCTTAAACTAGAAATGCATTTGCTGAGGACCTTTTCCCCCCGAGATATAACCTTGTCCAGCAGCATTATCAAATGGATTGGCTGGGCTCCCAAGGGTGATCTGTCGTGAACTAGTCAATTCACAGGTACAGAAGATACAATCCTAGTCCTACAGAAGTTCTCAATAGCCTTGTGGCATTTCTGATGGAGAATGACTTCATGAAGTTCTTGCATGGATTTAAGCATGGCCCAATAAAAGACGACATATTCGTAGTGAGCCCATTCTCAAGAGATAGGGAGGGATGGTAGAATGAGAGCAGATGGGTGCTGAGTTGGCTCAGGTCCCACTGCAAAATAATTTTTCATTTTCTCAGCCATTAGCCTAAGAGAAGGTTAAAAAGATAATTGGCATTGCTGTCAAGAGGGTAACTGACTTTCCTTGTTTCTTATTTTCAAGCCTTTGAGAGAACTTAATTTGCCTTTTGACAATGAGGAGGACAGTGAACCACAGAGAGTAGTGAGCTCTAGATAGTATCTTAAAAAAATTACAAAAAGACACTGAGAAAGCTGAGAGTTCTATGAAGCCCTTTGGATTCATGTTAAAGGCGACCTCCAGCGTTTCTGGAACCTTCACTCCACTCCACCATCAAATCCTAAAAGGCAGGGGGATGTCCCACAGCAGTCAAATCAGGGCAAGAGCTCTGGACACATGTTCTCTTCCCCTGATTTCCTTTTCCAAACCACAGAGAACAGTCACCAGTAAAGTGATCTGTGATCCTGCTACATTCCGTCCCTTAGCTCAAAGGTGGGCAAACTTTTCTATAAAGAGCCAGAGTAAATATTTTAGACGTTGCAGGCTATAAGGTCTCTGTCATTAATACTCAATGGGGCTGTTGCAGTATGAAAAGTCACAGATAGGATGTAAAGGAATGGGTGTGGCTGTGTTCAACAAAACTTTATTTAGTAACACTCAAATTTGAATTTCAAATGATTTTTGTGTGTTTTAAAATATTATTCTTCTGTTTTTCAATCATTTCAAAATGTAGCATCATTCTTAGTTCATGGGCTATGCAAAAACTGGCCACAGCCTGGATTTGATCCCAGCTTCAGTTCAGAGCTGTTCAATAGAACTTTCTGTGATGGTGGAAAAGTTGGATATTGGCACTGTCCAATACTGTAGACACTATTGAAATGTGGCCCGTGTGATGGAAGAATTTATTTCTAATTTTATTTAGTTTTAATTAATTTAAACTTGGATCACCACTTATGGTTAGTGGCTTCCCTGTTGGAAAGTGCAGCTCCATAATATTCTTTCATATTATCTTGAAAAACAGTCTTATTTCTTGCCTACATTAAAACAGACAGAAAAAAAAAATCCTTCTGTTTGCTGCTTAAGTTATATAGTTACTGCTCCTTTTGGGGAGATCACAGTTGATGTCTTGTTTTAATTACATAGTAAACATGGGCAAACACACAGAGAACATGCAAATTCCCATAGTGCACATGTGCACCCATGAACACAATGCAGCTCTTCCTTGGCATGCCATCACTACCCAGTGAACAAATAATCATGGAAAGAAAACCATGCTTATCAATAAGGATCTTTCCCTCTTATGCAATGTCTACTATGAAAACACAATATTGGACAATAATATGAACTTAAAATTTTCTGTTGGTTTCCTCAATTATCTGTTACAAACGCCTATACTTTCTTTAGCCATTGTTTGCAATAATGAACTGGCAAAACGGACTGAAGGGATGTCCTCTTCTAAAATATGCATAGTGATCATTTCTAAGTAAATGATATTGCAAGCCCTAGGTCATTTCAAATCAAATCTCAGAGCATCTCTGGGCAGCACCTCATGCTGATCTCACAGATGAAGGACAGAGTAACTGACCATTAAAAGACAAAAGCATAAAATCACTAACACTTAAATAGTTTTGGTAACAAGCATCATTTAGCACACATATAAAGTTCTATTCATTAAACTCTAACCCAAGTATAAAGTATTCTTCATCTTAATTAAGCCCTTTTATGGTGAAACTTCTCCTATCATCCCTGGCAGAGGCAATTTAGGGTTAACAAAGGAAATTCTAGAGTGAGAGATGGAGGATAGATGTCTATCCTTGGTAAAACAAAATAAAACAAAATAATAGGAAAGAAGTGTAAGTTAGTGGTGGAAACGAAAAGACTGGACCCTACAATCTTAGTGCTGTTTTCAGAATAATGCCAGGCCATTTAGCTCCTTGAAAGCTCTTCAAGGCTCCATCTGAGGCCTTTTCTTTCTCTTGTTATAGTCTTTCTCTTGGGAACCTCATCCATGCTTGTACTTTCCTCCTTCTATATCTATATCTATATCTATATCTATATCTATATCTGATTCACAAATCTTTTTTCTCCAGAAGACTTCTTTCAATTCCAAATTGGTATATCTCACCATCTACATGACTTCTCTACTTAGATGTCTCAAAGACATTTCAGTCACGCCATGTCCAACACTACCCTGCCCTCATTCCAAGTTTGGCTGTCTTCTGCAGTGATGGGTGACAATACCCATCCAGTTGCACACACTACACATTCAGGTCATTCCTTGACTCCTCCCTTGCCCTACACCCTATCATCAACCCAGTACTAAGTCCTACCTCTCACCTCCTTATACTTCTCTCCATCTCTAAGTCCATGCTGTGACTGTCTCTTGCCTGAACTAATATAATAGCCCTAACAAATCTCTTGCATCTTGTTTTCCCTTTCCTCCCTTCTATTTGTTCTCCACTTCAATCAATAGAAATCTTTTCAAAACTTAAATCTGGTCACATCACTACTTCCACTGTGGATTAAATCTTGTTAGGATAAAAACCAACACTGCTAAGGCGGCAACCAAGGCTGTTCGGGTTTCACTTCTGTCTAACTTTCTTTCCCCATTATATATTCTCTTCCTTGTTCTCTGTGCCCTATCCACCATAGGGCAGTTCAGTTCCTTAAACACACCACGGTCCCTGCTTCCACACCGTCTTTGCATGTACTATTTCTTCTCCCCTGAAGGGCTTCCTGCATCCATACACTCCTTCTCACTCCACTGGACCCCACATCATTTACTCAGTTATTTCCTACTCAGCTTCAGCTCTCAGTTCAACCATTACTTGCTCCAAGAAGTCCTGCCTGATCTTTACCTTTCTATACCTACCTCATCCAGACAATTCTGGATTTTTCTTCTTGGAACCATGTTCCTTTCCTACAGAGAAGGTATCTCAGTTTTTAGCTACACATTCATTTATGTGATTATTTTTGTCACCCCTGTCACTTCTCTGTAAGCTTCAGTAGATCAGGGACCATGTCTACTTTACAAACCATGGTTTCTCGAGAAGCTGGCATGGTTCTGGCACATTAATACATTAAGAACTATTTGAATGGATGAATGAGTACAACAATGAGGATCTGGGGATAGTATAAGTACATGGAGGCCTCTGGGTATGGGAAGGTGTATAATGCCAACCTTCTTTGCAAGCCCAAACTACTCCAAGGATTTTGCTCCTCTACAGCTAGTTTTGACCTATGGACTCTATGGCCCAACACCAACTAATATACAGGCTATTGTGGGGTGTGTGTTGTGTGTGGTTTACTAACTCATTCCTTCCTGCCTCTTAGTTACTTTTCTATTCTTATTTTCCCTTGATCTAATTTTCCTCACTTATTCTCTATTGATTTTTATCTTTCAATTCTGTACACACTACTGTCATCTGTGTTCCATCTAATTGGAAACATCTGTAATTATACTTATGAATCCCAATCCTAACTGTACCAGTAAAGCTCTGAAGTCCAAGTTGGGAACCAGTTCTGGCGGTTATGTGACAATCCAGTAGCCAGTTTGATATACAAGCTTCATTGTCTCAGTATTACTATTATTATTATTTTTGCCCTTGAGGCTACTTGTAGTTTCTGTCACACACTCTTCCTTATTCACTCCCTGCTGTCCTTGAATTCCCTTGAACTTCTGGGCATGCAATAAAATTAAGGTAAATGAAACAGAGATAGAGCTTATTCAGACTCTTAGCATCAAATGAAAATAATAGACAGTGAAATCATGCGGCCAGTATTTAAACCTGTGCTGTGATGTCTTTGGATTTACCTTGAAATCATTCTTCTGGGAGTAGGTAAATGTCCTGGGGTCTGTGCTTGGTATATCAGCAATGTTTCCCAAGGTCCTCTCTCAGAGATATATTTGCATCCATCTGACATTGATTCATGTAGCCAGATGGCAGAGGACGGAGCTGGATCACTTAACACAATGTGTGACCTACTTAGAGGTCCAACAATCTGTGGTTTAATATTAAATGAAAGAATTGAGGTTTTGAGTTAAAAAATACAGATTGATTTATTGGTTATCTTATACCAGCATATCTTATATCAGCATGAACAGTCTGAATGCTGAATGAATCAGTTTTTTGGTTTTTTTTTAACGTCTTTATTGGAGTATAATTGTTTTACAATGGTGTGTTTGTTTCTGCTTTATAACAAAGTGAATCAGCTATACATATACATATATTCCCATATCTCCTCCCTCTTGCGTCTCCCTCCCACCCTCCCTACCTCACCACTCTAGGTGGTCACAAAGCACGGAGCTGATCTCCCTGTGCTATGTGGCTGCTTCCCACCAGCTACCTATTTTACATTTGGTAGTGTATATACGCCCCTTGAACGCATCGGTTTTTAACAAGCAAGGAGGTAAGATGCAAAACTGATTCCCCAAGGATGGGTGATGCGACGTGTTGGTAGGTGTCATTGCCAACCTAGTGCGGTGGTAACAAAAGCCATTGAGAACCAGGATTGCCCATTTAGGCACCTAAGGAGCAAAAGGTCACTAGCAGACAATTGTGATGACCTTACAACATGGTCAGAAGTGTCCCATGGTAGTTAGAATGTGCAAATTCCTCAGGGTTTTCTGAACTATCTCAGAGAGATCGTAGAGGATAAGTTCACCCCTTATATAGAAAGCCTTCTTGCTTTGAACATGTTCTCTATTAGAAATGGTATAAATCAAAAGAATATGAATGAATCAGAGAGTCCCATAAAAACAAAGATACAACTGGGGCATGTGCCCCACATCAAGACATAACTGGTTCAAAATGGCCTTGTTCAAAACTGGCCACAAACATGTCAAATCAAATATCAATATTTCAGTATGATATAAAACTGGGTAAAGTGTATATTAATTGATTAGGAAGCTTATATAACATTGTATCAGGGAATATTATAGAGACATCTCTGTTCTCCCCAGTTCACTTCTCATTTTTCTTTCATTTGGTCTTTCTTACAGACCAAAAGTAGAAGCATTATTTCATTAATGAGTCTTGGGATTCAGAAGGGTTTTCCCAGCTGGGGGTTTCAATGACAATTATGAGGAAGTGTTTAGGGAGATGTAGGACCATTGTTTCAGAAACTGATCCAGCGACTCGTGTTTTGTTGCCACTTATTTTTTGCTTTCTGCTGGAAACTGGCATTGATGCAATGATGGCCTTTGTGTCCTAAAGCTTTCCTTACCTCTGATATTTTCATCCTTTAATCTTCATGCTGTCCTTAGGTATCACTATAGAACTAGTGAAGAGAAATACCCATAATCTTCCCCTTAGCTCTTCAGTATCTTGGCCTCCAAATTACTCCATTCTTGATTTTACTTTAACCTTCATAAGCCCCTGCACCTAACAGCTGGAGGCCCGTCCATTCCCAGTATGAGGTTACTGGCTACCTAACTGTTCACTCTGCATGCTGGCATCTAGCACAGGCCCTAACACATAGTAGACACTCAATAAATACTTGCTGAATGAATAAATGAAGTAAATGGCTCTTTGAAATGTATTGTTTTCCAAATTAAAAAAAAATTATACAGAGAAAGATAATATCATATGATATCACTTGTATGTGGAATCTAAAAAAAATGGTACTCATGAACTTATTTACAAAACAGAAATAGAGTCACAGATGTAGAAAACAAACTTATGGTTACCAAGGGGGAAAGGGGGATAAATGGGAGATTGGGTTGACATATACACACTACTATATATAAAATAGATAACCAATAAGAACCTACTGTATAGCACCGGGAACTCTATTCAATACTCTGTAATGACCTATAAAGGGAAAAGAATCTAAAAAAGAGTGGATATATGTATATATATATAACTTATTCACTTTGCTGTACAGCAGAAGCTAATACAATATTGTAAATCAACTATAATCCAATAAAAATTAATAAAAAAGAAAAAATAAATAAATGCTAGTTTTTCCCCCCAAATATTTAAGCAAAAAATATTAATTCATTCCATTATTTTTAATTGACTATATGTCAAGTACTTAGGGCAATAATAAAAGGGATGTGGCCCTTGTGTGGAAGTGGGGCAGGCAATAAACAAGTAACCACATGAATAGGATATTCTCAGAGTGAATGGTGCCACAAATAAAAGAAAACAGAGAAAGGAGGTTAGTCTATTCTGTAGTCTGGGAAGGTCCTTATATGAAGTTGATATTTGAACTGAGGACTGAAGAAAAAGGAACCAGCCACAGGGAAATCTGGAGGGATGGTGGTTGACAGCAGGAAGAGCAATCAAGAGCAGGACTTGACTTTTGTGTATGGTGCAAGGTAAGGATCCAATTTTGTTTCTTTTCCATATCAATAACCAATAGTCCTGACAGCATTTCTCAAAAAACCTGACTTTCTCCACTGATTTCCAGTGCCAACTTTATCATAAGTGGAGTTTTCACATCTCTGTGCATTTGCTTATGGACCATCTATTTGTGCCAATGTTCAATTTGCCAATATTCCACCAATATCTTAATTACTATATTTTCATAATGGTTCTTTTAAAAAATATTTTATTGAAGTATAGTTGATTTACAATGTTGCGTTAATTTCTGCTATACAGCGAAGGGATTCAGATATGTGTGTGTGTGTGTATTCTTTTTCATATTCTTTTCCATCATGGTTTATCACAGGGTATTGAATATAGTTCCCTGTGTTATACAGTAGGACCTTGTTTATCTTCATAATGATTCTTTATGTGTGTTAAGTCTTTACACTCTGTTCTGCTTCAGGAGTGTCTCAGCAATTTCTGGGCCTTTTATCCTTCATGTAAATTTTGGAATCACCTTGTCAAATTCTACAAATATTGAGGGGATTTTTAAGGCATTGCATTTAATCTATAGATCAATTTGGAAGAACTCATTTTTATGCTATCTACTCTTCTAATTCCTTGGCATATTATAATAGGTCTTTGATGTTTTTCAATAAAATGTTATGTATTTTCCCATAACCTTCAATACATGTTGCTAAAGTTATTAGTGGGTATAGTATATCTGCTATAATATTGTGAATTTTAAAGTTATGCTAGCTGCCTACTACTTATTTATAGAAATGCAACTGATTTCTGTATATTGATTTTTTAGTCAACAAATTTGCTAAACTCATTAATTAAAATACTTTTTCTGGAAATCCTTTCTAATAGAGATTCATAGCATTTGCAAATTATATTTTTCTTCACTTACTATTTAAATGTCATACCATTTTTTTCTTTTTCTTGGATAGAAGGGAATAACAGGGGGCATCTTTGTCTAATAGGAATATTTTAATTATGAGGTTTTCCTTGTATTTGCTTTCATTTTGTTGTACACACACATATACATATGTATGCACAAACATTAGTGAAGTTTCTAATTGTGTTGTCTTACCCAAATCTTGTATACTTTGATGATATTTTGGAGAGTTTGCTTGAAATATTGATTACTGAGAGAAATATAAATATTTTCTAGGAGAGGTAGATTCAATACTGTCAATATTTTTTGCTTTAACCATTGTAAGAGTACATTATCACGTGCACATAAGTTTATATTCTGTTTGAGAACTGAACATTTTATCATTACATAGCAGCCCTCTTTGCTTTTGCTTTAAAATCCATTTTATTTAATGTGAACATAGCTAAAGCAGGTTTCTTTCAGTTAGTATTTGCCTGATATATTTTTTTCTTTTCTTTCCTAACCCTTATTCTTCAGACATGTTCTTATTAAGCAAAGGAACTAAATAAAAAAACATTTTTTTAATAAAAAAAAAAACCCAACAAGCTGAGCTGACAATTTCTGTTATTTGTAAATGGAACATTTTGATGTATGTTGTATTTATTTAATTCCTCTGACTAGCATATAGATTTATTATTTCTTTTAGTGAATGTCTACTTGTGGCAAACTCTCAGCCCTTTCTGCCATACTCTCCCCCCACCGTCTCCAGTCATCCTGGGCAGGGCTGAAAATGCATTTATTGCTTTCACTCTAAAGTGATACTTTCTCTGGGTATAAAACTCTAGATTGGCAAAAATTTTCTTTCAGCACATTGTTGATATTATCCCACTATCTTCTTGCTTCCACTGTTAACTGCTGAGAAACCAATTATCTATCTAATTGTCATTTCTCTAAAAGTAATTTCTCTTTAGTTGCTTTTAAGATATTTGCTTTTTCCTTGGTCTTCGGAAATTTTGATATGATGTATTTAGATATAGAATTGTTTAAAATGTGTCTTGCTTAGGATTCCTGAATCTATGAGTTTGTGTCTTTCATCAATTCTGAAACATAACCTCTTCAAATATTTCAAATATTTTACTGCCCTAATTTTTGCTCACCTCTTCTCACTCTATCCTTCATGCCTTTTAATCTCTCTATCATATTTTCCATCTCTTTGACACTCTGCTATATTCTGGATAATATTATAGACCTTTTTAAAAAATTTACTACTTCTCTCTCTTTTGTTGGAATAATGCATTGAATTTTAAACATATATTCATTTATAGGAAATCAGTTTGTTTTCAAATATACATCATTTTTAAGTCAATTAATCTTTTATTGTCAGTCTTAAAAATATCAATACTTGTTTAACATTCTTTTTCTCATAATTCCAGAATATTAAGTTTTTACAGGGCTTTTTACACTATATTTTATTTCTGCTGGTTCTCACTTATGGACTTTCTTTATATTCATTGTAATTGCTTTGATAAGCTGACATTTCTCGGAACTTTAAATGTAGTAATAGCTTAAGCATGATTTGAAGACAGACTCCTTTACAGACAAACTAATTATGCCAGGAGATCAGAGGATTTCCAGGATGAGACAGATTTACACTAACTTCTGAGTTTGTCAGGTGGTGTGAATTGAATTCAGGCTTCAAGCCCACATGAGGGAGAGCTTGTAACCATGAATTCTCAGGAAGAATTTTTTCTACCTGTCTTCAACATCTAGTTTTGAAATCAACAATTTTCTTGCAGTTCTTTGAGATGATGGGTTTATTTTTTTATTCATGACTGCTCTGAGGTTGTGTGGCCCTTTGTGGTTCCAGGTTTATGTAGTGGGTCTCTTAATAGATTCCTCACTTTACTTCACTTTCTGTTTTCCCACTATCCACACATCATGAAAAATCTAAGCTCAATGTCAACTTGACAGATACTTTTAAGCTGAAAGACAACTTTACTGCCCTCTGGGTTCCTGCTTTCACTTGGAAATTGTCCTTTGAGCATTCCTTAATTTCTTTTCCATGGCTTGACTCATTTAAACATATTTTAAAAGTTATACAGAGTCTTTATTTGTTTTTATTGGAAACTCAGGTCTCTCCAGCTTGCTTTTTGATGTTTTCACATCTTAGATCCTATCAGCAACGGATGTAGGTTTTTATATGGCTGAGGAAAACAGGTGACTTCAGAATCACAGTAATTCTACTAAAAACCAATCAAGTTTGAAGGGCTCATTAGCAGAGATGCAATGATATCCAGGAACCATAATGGCTCCTTTTAGACTAAATTGGCTTTTTTAAAGCTAGAAATAGAAAGAAAGAGGGCACTTGAAAGAAGTGGATCCAGATGAACAGTTAGAGAAAAGCTTAAAATTTCAAACAATCTCCTATTTAGAACTAACTTTTAGCAGTAATGGAGACTTTTACATTAAAATTCAGAATATTTTTGATCACCCAGATAATATAGAGATACATTATTTCAAGAAACACATGCAAACACACAATATAGAAAGCTGTATAGTACCCCTTGACCACCTTTCCAATCCCAGCCCCTTCATCAAGTTTACCCACAGTTTAAAAGTTTGGTGTGTAAATGTCCAGAACTTCTCTATTCTTCATATTCATATCTATGCATATACACAGAGAGAAACATACAGTTTGTTCTGCATTTTAGAAAAATATATAGGTGGTATTCTATTTTGCATGTCTGCACATGTTTTTCAGTTCTACTCTCTTGCTTAAGAGTCCAGATATACAATTCTGCATTAAATCATTTAATAGAGACATTGCTTCACTCCCTTCAATTTTCCAAAGTTTCTGTAGAGAAGCTTGACCCTATTCTGACTTTCAACTTGTGACCTGTAGTTTTCTTTATGGAAACATTTAGAAGTTTCCCTCTGTTTCTGATGTTCCAAAACTTCCCAGCTTTGGGACTTACTGTGGATTCTTCCCTTCTTGGTGCTGAGGTTTTCGATCTGGTAACTAATGTCCTTCAGTTGTGAAAAATGTTTCTTATCATATTTCTTTGATAATTTGCTTCCTTCAGTTTTCTTTCTGGTGCCTCTCTCTGTTGGGATCTCCGGGCACTTAGCTTTCTCCTTCCTTCTTCTGCAAAATCAGTTACCTCCCTTCCATTTGCCTTCTATCTTCCAATTTTATATTGATCTTCTAAACACCGTTATCTCCTCTTTTGTATTCTTGGAGTCTTTTTTTTTTTCACTATTATTTTATGAGAAATCACTTAAATATCACTTCTAGGAATCTGTCCCACAGAAATCCACAAGACTCCTTAAGAATATCTATACATAGTTTACATAAATTTGTTTTTAAATATATGTTCTATATTTTATGGTTTCTGTGGTTTTAATTTTTACATAATTATTATATGTATATATATTATATATATAGGAGAGATTACTGCTGCTATAGAAGAAAACTTTTGACTTTTAATATTCAAATTTCATCCAGTGTCTAATAAAATTCTTTTTTCTTACACAAGTTTTCAGTTGTCCACCTGCAAGTGGACCTCTCTGGGCCTCTTTTCGCATCTGCTAAGTGAAGGTGTAGGTCAGTTTCTTTCAAAACCCCTTGCAATTCTTATTGTTTATATAATTTTCTAAAATTTTGTACCTTAGGATCACCAGGGTTAGCAATAGCTCTGTTATCCCACCTTTGGATGATTATAAATTTAATTTGTCCACAGCCCATCAACACATTTTTGTGTGAATAATGAGAATAACAAAGCATGACACCAGAGTCTGAACACATGATGTTGTCAGACCAGTGGAAAAATCCTCTATTAAGTCAGGGCAGATAAATCAATCAGGGGAAATGCCATTCCTGGACATGCAAGCAAATCCTCAAGGTTATGTAATCAAGTTTTCAATTAATATGCTTCCCTCCCCCTTTAACTGTGTATAAATTAATAGCAGCTGAAAACGAATAAAGAAAGGAACACAGAGGAAAGAAGACTGGAACAAACAATGCAATACAGCAGAAATCACATTTATCTGACATCTGCACAACAGAGAAGGGAAGCACGTGATCTGAAATTAAAGGGGAGTGGATTTTTAAAATAATGGACATTATACCTGGATAGCCAGTGTGATAGCTGTGAAGCAAGCCACAGGGAGGTGTGCTCATTTGAGGATCTGTTTGTTGGTGTCATAGTAGAGGATGTGTGTAATAACATTTACATGTGTTTTAAAAAAAAATTCAATGGATTAACAAATTTAAGAGATAGGTAATGCACATGGTGCAAAGCTCAAAGTGGGCAAGAGGCTATTTAGGGGCATTCATACCCTTATTGTATTGCATTGTAATACAACTTCACTGACAATAAACTATTAAGTACCAACACAGGCTTGTTTAGATTAGAGATATGTACCAAAACAATGAGTAAGTCTGCCTTTTAAATATGTTTACATATATATAAATATGTGCAATATAGATAAAATATATATTTTAAAATATATATAAAATATGTTTACATATATATGCAAGTATGTATCATGGATGGACAAATGGACAGATGAAGGATTGGAGAGCTACTTTCACTGCCTCCAGTTTCAAGAGATAAAAAAAATTAAAAACAAAACCTATATTCTATTTTACTCCTTGATAAGTGAGTACTATAATTTCAAGATTAGAAATCAACGTGATAAAACAGTTCTCAATATGCAATCTCTAGGTTTTCCAACTAAATTAGCTTTAATCCTTAGATAGAATGTTCCTGAAGGCCAGAATCCTGGTAACACAATGACAGCAGTGCAGTGCAGTTGAGGACCATCCTAGGTGTCTTTATGCTTCATCTTGGGCTCTTGTAAAATCTCACATAATAGCTTTTTCACATTTTAGTTTGCCAGTAGGATTTAAATATGCAGGAATTGTAGTTATGTAAATGATCATGATAAACTCTGCCAACACACTGAACAATATATTTAGGCACAAGGTTTAAAGAAAAGGAAGTGATTATTTCTGAAAGCCCCAGCTGAGCCTCAGTTCTAGGGGTCACGTCAGCATGGAGAGGAGACTGGCAGGTCACACGGAAAGCTTCGCTGGCTCTGTGCTCTCACAGGGACACACATTCACCTATGGATACACCTGTGGGATAAACCCATTGAAATAACACCAGAGCAGTGGCTGTCAAGAGCCAGTCTAATTAATCTGTCTATTAGGAATATTTTATTTTAGAGCTGCTCTTAACAGAAGGATATTCTGAGCTCTTACATGTGAAATGGACATTAAAAAACAAATTTCTGGTTATAGCTCAGCAGAACTGAGCATAATTTTCAGCCCTGAAACAGCAAAAAATCTTCTTCTAAAAATGTGTATTTAAAGGTTTTGACTAAAAGTCTTGCTGAAGTATTTGATCAAAGTTCAATTTGGTAGAGAAAATGATAGGAGAGAACAAGGAAAGGTGGGCGCCACCAGGGCAAGGGTGCCTTTTCTTCCCCTGTGACCCAATCTCCACAAAACTGTTTGTTATTCACCTCATTACAAACATCTGTGTCACAGCAGGTGTTGGGTCAGGAAAGGACACGGTGTCCAGGAAACCTGCAATCAGGTTAGAAAACTCCCAGGCGACCCATTCCCTTTCAATTGACTCTGAGTGGCTGGCACTGCCCACCGCAGTCCCTGAGCTGCCTGCCCGTGAAATGGTTGTCATTTAAGTCACAGTGGAAACACTTCCCCAAACCACTCTCCCTGGAGGTGTAGGAGCTGCTTTTCCAATGACAGCGAGGGGAACTGTCCTAGCCTTTCCAATGACAGCGAGGGGAGCTGTCCTAGCCTTTCTAACTATTAAAGGAAATAGACAATTTCTTTAGAGTTGCTTAAAAATTCCAGCTCCCTATAGGGTTGGTCTTAAAAGTTTCTTGCATAAATCAGTCTCTTTGGGTAAAGTGCAATCTTTCAAAGATGTCCTTCCCGTTTTTAGCTTCCCAAGATGGTGGCTAAGTCTCTATAGAACTCTGTGTCTTGAAAGTGGGAGAAGAGAGGGTAGCAGGCTTCCCTTACATCCTCACAGGTCTCTGCTGTGAAGGGGCTGTTCTAAAATTCTCCATGGACAAATGCCTACTGGCCATTTGGGGTGATTGATTGGTAGCCACTGCTTGAGTCCATGGTCTGGGCCAATGGACCTGGCGGGACGTCTGTCTTGTTCTTAGGCTTCCACCGGCCCCCTCACCACCACTGCTTCCCATCACTGGGGCACTCAGGAATGCTCCTGTCCCTTCTAAGGCACACATGATATGGGAGCCGTGAGCCCTGTCCAGAATCTTCCAGATTTTGGCCCAGAGAGTAGAAGTCAGAGAGGTACATACAAATCTTACCTCCTGCTCTATCCTCTCTCCCTTCTTTTCCCCACAATTCCTAGGGTTGGAAAAGGCAGGCTCTCCTCTTCCTCTTGTCACATCCTGAGTGCTAGGGTGGGTGTTTAGTAAGGCTTAGCCCTTCAGGCCTGGAGTTAAAAGAAACTAAAGAAATTTGGAGAAATCCTTTCCTCTCCTGAAATCTCACTTTTGCAAGATTTCTGCCCTGCTAATGAGGGTCTTCTCCTTAAGGGAGTCCCAGCCTTGCCTCTCCTGGAGCCATGACTCCACCAGGGCGGGGTGGGGTGGGGTGGATGGCAGAGAGGGAAGGAGGAAGCTTAAAAGGAAAAGAAAATATATCAGCTTATCATGTGCAAAATAATTTCACTGCTACACAAGGCGGAGTGAATTCTAATTACAGGATGGTAAATGCGAAAGTCTCTTGATCTATAGATGCTTTCGTGTGGCAGCCATGCAGGCTCTGTGCCCTTCTGGACCAGCTATGAAGATCACAATCAATGTACTAAATAGCAAGGGAAAACAACCTAACCTTTAAACAGTGTGTAGGGAAGCTCTTTATTGTTCTTGATGGTTCTGGATAATTGATGTTGCACACTCATTAAGATATTGTCCTTCTGCTGAATACTGATTCACCAGAGGAAAACATAACCCCGCCAACCAGTAAATGGGTGAAATCTCTTTTTCCCCATTCTTCCCTGGCAATCATGTTATTTAGTAATCTCATGATAAACTAGACTGGACCATAGGTTAGAAGTACTCATTCATCGCTCTTCAAATGGGTTTTCCCCCAATTCCTGACATCCCTCATTACTATTTCAGATTTCTGCTTCTCTTCAAGTCTAGGCTTCGAGAAGAGTGGTAGGTAAGCTATCTCCTATTCCTTGCCTCCTGTTCATTCCACTCTTGTTTTGCTCCACTCCCACATTTCCCGTGACCCCTCACTCACACCCAGGGCACCAATAACCTCCTGGTCGCTAAAGTCAAAGGACACGTGGTCACTAAAGTAGCGTCTACTGAGTCGTGTAGGCACTATGTATCATTGCCTTCATAGGAACGCCTTTTATTCTTCTTGGTTTCCCTCCCAACTCACAGGTTGTACCTTTTCTGTCCCTTTCAGGCTTTTTGTTCCTCTACCAGACTTCTTAAAATGAAGAGTTATCTGGAACTAAGTCCTGGGATCCTTTCTTTTTTCCCTCTCTATGCCAAGGATTTTATCCATCCTATGCTTCAATTCAACCTAGATTCATGATTCTCAATTTTTTGTGCATGTAAGTTACACCTGGAAAATGGGTGAAAACTTCAAGTCACTTAATCTTTTCTGCTTGAACATCTTCTTCTCTCATCACCCTCATAACAGCCTCATACAATATGATGATGATAAAAGAAATCATAAATGAACATGGTTGTAGTCAGAAAGCAAGAGGTACCGGGTGTCAGTCTGGAGTGAAAGATGTGGGCAGGCACTGAGTGCTGTCCCTCTGTGACCTCAGATAAGTCACTTTCACTTCCTGGGCTGCAGAGTTTAGAGAACACAGGTGTGGCTTGATTGTAGTTTTAATAAAAGATTGAATGAGAATTGGCATTTCATTTTCAAAGGCTGTGCCACTTTTTACTTGGAATAAAAGCAAACTTGGAGAGAAATGTTTCCTACAGAAAATAAAACTTCATCTGAAAACTGTTATTTACCCCAGCAATTTTCTATTCTATTTCATTTATTGTTACTTAAAACTTAGCAGAGAAAAAAAATGGCCTCTTTATGGGCTTCCCTGGTGGCACAGTGGTTGAGAGTCCGCCTGCCGATGCAGGGGACGTGGGTTTGTGCCCCGGTCGGGGAAGATCCCACATGCCGCGAAGCGGCTGGGCCCGTGAGCCATGGCCGCTGAGTCTGCGCGTCCGGAGCCAGTGCTCTGCAACGGGAGAGGCCACAACAGGGAGAGGCCCGTGTACAGCAAAAAAAAAAAAAAAAGGTTTAAAAAAGGTAATAAATTATGTTTCAGTAGAAAGTTTTGTATACAAAGGACGGGTAATAATGTTTGCAAAAGGAACTCTGCACAATTCTGGGAAAAACCTATGCCATAAAACAGTAAGGTTTGTGCCAGTGGTGTACTGGTGAATGTTGAATAGGCTGTTCTCCTAGGGAAAAAAAAGAGCCTGGTTTGTGGCATTTGTTGATTTCCATGGTGTAAATATACTCACTGTAGCCAATTTCAAGATACCAATGTGAGGACCCTGAACAAAGAGTTAGGAAGAGGTGTGTGGTAGGAATCCATTGCAGTGACCCTACCGGCACCACAGATGTAACTTACCTCCAGGGCACAGGCAATAGTGAAATGTCTTAATTAATTAGCAGTGGTGAGTTAGGGATATTTGTTACCTTTGTTTTTATTTTTTGTTTTATTTTCTTTTTCTTTTTTTTAAATTGAAGTATAGTTGATTTACAATGTTGTGTGAGTTTCAAGTGTACAGCAAAGTGATTCCATTTTATATGGATTCTTTTCCCTTATAGATCCCTTTGTTTTTAGTATGATATGTTTAATTGTAAATCTATATAATTTACTTTTCAATGGTGTCTGTGTTTAACAACTGGCTCACAGAATTCCTGGAAAATTTAAAAATGAGTTCCTCTGAGCTAGTATGACCAGCTCCAGCTCATCAATGGTTTGTCCTCAGAGAATAAAGGAAAATTATTACTGTTTGCTTAAGGAATATTTAATTACATTCGAGTTCTGAGAGGTGGACACTTTGCTTTTGATGTTTTTTTGCTTGTTAATTTTCCAGAACTCTGTGTTATCTATTAATAGACAAATAAAAAACAAGGATTAAAATCATTGGATGCTAGATCAGTAGGTGATAGTTTTCTATATATGTGTGTGAGCTGAGTGTGAGGTATATATCTCCTTTTCTCGGGGTAAAAAAAGAAAAACAGAAAAGAAGATATTTGCTTATTGAAACATGTTTTATGAACTGAATTGTGTCCCCTCAAAATTCATATGTTGAAGCCTCATTGTATGTGACTGTTTTGGGAGATGGAACCTTTAAGGAGGTTAAATGAGGTCATAAGGGTAGGGCCCTAATCTGATAGAACTGGTGTCCTTATAGGAAGAGGAAGATACACCAGAGTTTCTGTCTCTCTCTCTCCCTCTCTGTGCATGACTGCAGGTCAAAGGCCACGTAAGGACACAGCAAGAAGGCACCACCTGCCAGGAAGCGAGAAGCCTCACAGAAACCACCCTGCTGGCCCCTTGATCTTGGACTTCAGACTGCACAACTGTGAGAAAATAATTTTCTCTTGTTTAGGCCACCCAGTTGGAGATATTTTGTGATGGCAGCACAGACTAATAATACAACATGTGAATTATGAAATTACATGCAATTCCACAGCAGTAATGTGATCCTTGCACCTCAGGCTTTGTCACAATGTCATGAGGAATTCCTTCCTACCTGCTCCTCTGCTGGATAAACTTCCACTTCCTCCTGTAGGTCAAAGGTTACCAGCTCTGGGAAGCTTTCCTTGGTTTCCCCAAGAAGAGTCAGCCCTTCCTCCCCTGTAAAGAGCTCTATTATAATAATGATCATAGTGTTTGGTTCCAACACAAATCCTTTGTAGAAAGGTACATTACATTAGAAATTTAGATTCAGCATCTTATCTTCCTGGGCTGCCCATATGTTAGCCATACCGCTGTTACACTTAAATTTAAATGAAATTAAATATTCAATTCCTCAGTTGCACTAATCACATTTCAAATACTAAATAACTACCTGTGGCTACTGCATTGGACTCTCAGACAAGGAACATTTCCATCACTGCAGAAAGTTCTACTGACAGTGTTGCCCTAGACTGTAATTTGAGGTGGGGGGTTGGTAAGGTTGCATCTTTTTACATCCTTTTATTTTCCCAGCATGCAGCCTAGTACCTGCTATGCAGTAGCATTCAATAAATATTAGTTGATTTAAAGGAAAAAATTAACACTATTTATCTAGTTGTAGCTACTTAAGCATTCATGGTTCCTAGAGACCACAGGAATGAACACATATATAAAAATTTATTTTTATTACTGACAAGTAAAAGAAAACTAAGCAATTTTCATTTTCCCTGGGATGAGAAAACCAACATGCAGAATTAAGATATAATTATAGAATTTCCCTCTCAGGTGTTCATATAGCAATCTATAGTTGTTAACTCAGAAGCACAATATCGATTCTAATTTATTTTTTCTAGGTCATCTATGCTCCATTGTTCTATAACTGACCCTATGGACTCATTACATCTTTCAGCATGATATTTATGCAACCTTATTTAATGAGTCCTCCAACACCTTGAAATCTCTGGATCTCATACCTATTATTTTAGTGGCAAACTTCTGAGTTTAATTAACCGTATTCTTCATGGACTAAAGGAGATCATAAAAAGGTCACCCAGTTGGTACACAACTCCCTGCTTGCAGACAGCCTCTTTGTTGCCACATTTAAAGATCTTCAAAGAGACATAGAATAACCCTTGGGAATCCCTTTAGGTATTTGGATATTCTACCTCTCTCGGAAACTTTTGTTTCTTGCTTAAATCTTTAGTCCAAAGCAGTTCTCCTCACTCTAACTCCAGAGCAAAAGGAGAACAGAGTCATCTGTCACATGCTCCGGAGAAGCCCCTTTCTGTGCTTTAACTGAGATGTAGATACAATCTAAAAGGAGATATTGCTTTTCCTAATGTTCCTTTGGATTTCCTAGTAACCTCAGGGTAAATAGTAGGGCTGAGTAAATATTCTTTGAATGAAAAAACAAAAGCCATAAAAATAATCCCTTAACAAATACAAATAGACCATGGCACAGAGACTAGTGTGGACCCAAACTTCTTTCTCATAATCCAGGACAGGACTTTTCAAGTGGGAGAAGTAGGTGTTAGTTAACAAGGATGCTGTTCTAGAGCTGGGGGAGGAGAAGGATTTAAGAGGGGAGAATGTGGAGAGAATGTGGAGGGAAGGGGATCTCAAGAGAAGCAAGCCCACTGGGTCTCTGGTTGAGCTCAGCATCAGTACACGTAAGCTAGGTGCCTGTGAGTGGAGATGTGAGAGGAGAAGGCAAGTCAAGGTTGGGAGGAGGTGAGGGTGACTGACCTCAATCCCGATGCTTCACACAGGGGAGCAGTGCATGTTCAGCAGGTAGGGAAGAAGGTTGTGTCAAATCCTTTGAACCCACCCATGCAGGCACCACCACGCCTCAGAGTCCCCCCTCTGCTTGGCAGTGCTTTCCCGCTGGATGCGGTGAACACAGAAAACAGCTGCCCACCTCTCAAGTACAGGCTTCCTGGAGGTAAGGTCTGTTTTCACTGGGCTGGAAGTTTTCTAACATCTAGTCCTGAGAGATGTTCTTCTCCCAGATGTTTGTTAAAAACAAGTGATTTTGAGAAACTTGAACATCCTGCCCATGATGGTTAATTCCTTTGCTCCTGTGACCAGTCTGGGGGCTAAATCCCTGGAAAGATTTGGTCATGATATTGTGGAGGCCGGGGTGTCCCACCAGCAAACAAAACAGACTTTGTTATATGTGACAGGTGTCTACCCCTTCTCACCACTCAGAGACCTGCCTCCTTCAACAGAAAGGCTGGGAGTCTCTCCACTCTACATATGAGTGTACGGAGGCACAGACGGTGGACCCTTATTGCTTGCCTGCCCACGAAATGTGAGAAAGTGATCTCACACCCCTGACAACTAGATCACAAAATCATAGCTTCTGATATTTACTGAGAAAACTGAAGGATACAAAACATGGGGTCTCCAAGGTTTGGCACTTCTTGTATGACTTTAGTAAAGTAATTAACCTTTAAAAACTTTAGTTCCCTCAACTGCACAATGGCAAGAATAAGATGACACATGTAATGTGCTTAGAAGGTGCTTGTCAACATAGTAAGTGCTCAGTAAATGTTAGTTCTTCTTGTTCTTATTATTTAAGTGTCAGGAAAAAAATGTTAATGTCCTTCTATGGCCTTGAATTGCTCTTTATTTGTTTTACTGATTGTAGGAACTGTGGTTTTCATGCATTTGTACTCCCTATTGAAATAGGTATAGCTTAGAATAAAGCAAGCACTTAATACTTGACATACATTTATGATTTTCCAAAGCTATACCAATAGCATTTTTAGAAATTGGTCATTTTATTTATTTATTTATTTTTATTACCTTTTTTTTTTTTTTTTTTGCCTCTCACTGTCGTGGCCTCTCCCGCTGCGGAGCACAGGCTCTGGACGTGCAGGCTCAGCAGCCATGGCTCACGGGCCCAGCCGCTCCACGGCATGTGGGATCCTCCCAGACCGGGGCAAGAACCCGTGTCCCCTGCATCGGCAGGCAGACTCTCAACCACTGCACCACCAGGGAAGCCCACCATTATTTTTTTAATTGGTCATTTTATAGCTCTTTACCTAAAGGTTAATACATATGCACAATGAGCAAACATCCCTGTATGTTTTTTTTTAATCTTGCTCTACAGTAATTTGTATTTATTAAAAAATAGAAGTTACCAGGGTTAAAAGTATGACTAAGCTGTTCAGCTTCACCTATTAATCTTTAGTTGATAACAAGGAATATATTTTTATCCCTGAAGGTTTGCATTCACAAATTAAAAAATGTGAAATTTCAAGTATTTATATGATGAGTATTCTTGGGATCAATTTTACAGTAAAAACTCATTCTTTTCTGGCAAATGTGCGATGGCTTTATGTACAATTACTTTTTATTCATTCATTTTGTTTTCAGGTTTAGTCTATCAATGGAGATGTCTAAGGTGTGGAAGGAGCATTTGGGGAAATATTAAATATGGTATGAACTATACTTTCTGTACACTGCTATAAAAGAAGAATATTTTGTTCTTTTTCAAATACAAAATAGTGTAATTATTTTTTTTCTATTTTAGCAATGAGACCTATTTTTCCATGGAAAATGTGAAATTGGTTTATTTTTATGTTGTCTTTTTATATGTGGGAAGCTAAAGGGGTCAAACTAACTATGTGACTAAAGAATTTTTTATAATGTCCAGGTATTGTGGGAATATCTATCTCTTTTGAAAATAATTTTTTGCTAAGTAGGAAGGTCAGTTGACATTCTGAATGGAAAACAAGTTGTGAACCAGCCATCACAAGCCTTATGGAGTACAGTGACCCAAATGTAACCTTTACGTCTCTATTGCATTTTTTTTGAAAGACAAAACCCAAGTCATGTGTCTGAGCTCCACTGTCATTTACCTCTTCTGAGAGAATTCAATACTCTACCTGGGTTGTTAAATGTTTCACAATAACTCTCAAAAATACCAGGACAGGAACAGCAAGTGCAGCAAAACACAATCCGATGATGCTTATAATGGATGACTTAAAAGGTAGCCTAAACATTGATAGCCCAATGAGGAAGACAGCTTCAAAGTCCCCCTGACATCTTCCTGGGGAAATTGATAGTACTCGCCCCTCCTCCACCCCACCTTCCAATGTGAGTTTTATGACAAGGTCACCACAGGGACGAGATCATCACTGCTGGGAGGACATGGACAGAATTCATAGCTAAAAGCTAAGGGCGTGGCTTAGCTCTCAAATGACATTCTCTGCTTCTCTTTCTAGTATAATAATCCATAGTACAAAATAAAAAGATATCAAAGGGTCAGGCTCTTGATTAGGCAAAAAAATTAAAATACAATAAAACACCATGAAGGCAGCTTAAAGCTTTTCCTTCCAGGTGCTCCAGCCAGGAGGAAGGAATATACTAGATCCCTGCTAGTCAAATGTGGTCCCTGGAGATGTGGCATCCAGGACATTCCCTGGGAGCGAGTCAGAAATACAAATCTCAGGTGCCATCCAGACCTCCTGAAGCAGAATCTGTATTTTCATAGGATCTCCAGGTAATTCATTTTTTCATTCAAAATGAAAATAATTGAGCTAGAGCATCACTGTATGTGGCAATTGATATAAAGGATGAGAAAGAACTTACACCTCTTTCTCAGTAAAATTGTTGTTTTCACTAATTCTTCAACATGTTTCTGAACTGCACTGCTTCACAAGTCAACAAGTGCTTGAAGACAAAAACATTATAAATCTCACTACAACCCTGTTTTCAATATATCAGAATAGAAGTTTTTTTTTTTTAGAATCACTATAAAGCCTCTTTTCTCCCTGAAATATACACCCATTGCAATGGCATAGTCCAGTTTTCTTATTAGCAAAGGAATCCAATAGATTTCATGATGTATTATTTCCTCTAGCAAGTTAAAGTCCTCTTTAATTTTCAAGCTTCAATTTGCTCTAGCCAGCAGCCCTTGGCCCAAGCATCCCTATTGGTTAGATATTTTCAAGAGCTCTTGATTCTAGAGAATCAGGAACTCCTGAGCTATCCCCTTAACTCAAAATACCGTTTAGGAATACAATGACTTTTACTGTAGTTTTAAAAGGAGGGGTGTGGTAAATTGAGTGGAGTGAGTCAAGAAGACTCCCTGAGGGTTAATTTAATCCCATTGGATTTTAAGGTAATATGATTGGAAACCAGTACTGTGAGAAGGAGGAATTTTAAAAATGTTTCAAAAGTGGAAATAATAGTGTGAGTGTAAGAGAGAAAGATCAAGGTCAAAGGGGAAGCCAATTTAGCAAAGAGAGAAACAAAAAGACAAACGAAGAAGAAGAAAATATGGAAGAATGGAATTTATGTCAGGAGGAGAGAGAACAATGATGAAGCAATAAATACCTGAGGAAGACACGTAAAGATGAGGGATGCATCACCCACCCGAACTATAGCAGGAAAAAGATGGGAATGTAAAGAAAGGGGGGGTGAAGAACAAAGGAGCAAGTCCACGATGCCTGTAAACCGGATGGCTACACGCCACCCTTCTCTCAAAAGCGACCCCTCCCATCCTGTCCTACCTGGCCGGAAGGACACCGGTCTCACTGGTCATCACTTGAGAGCTTGAGGGTTGGGGGGAGTAAAGTTGGGGGAAACAGAGGGATCCTCATGGCAAGTTTCCGACAAGAATGAGGAGGAACCGTCCCCCTGTGTGGAAAAAAAGGGAGGCTGTCATTTTTGTGACATTGAAACTGATTTCTGAGTCATCTTCTGTTTCAAATTATCTGTCTGGGAGTTCTCTTGGAATGCCTTTTAGTATGGAGATTTAAAACCTCAAGCTCCTTTATCTACTCCAACATTTCCCATCACAAATGCAATGGAATTGGCAATTGAATTCTCTTTGGTTCTTCTCTACCTTTGTAGGAATTAGATGTTAAATATGATCACAACTACTACTTTTGAGAAATTCTCCACAAAATCCCACTACTGTCAAGAAACCTGAGAAAAGACTGCACTGAGTCGTGGACAGCAATTGAACAATGCAGCCCGATGAGTCTCGGCTTAATGGCTTTACTTTTCTTTCTCCAAGAAAGAGAACTATTTTTTAACACACAAAATTAGTTTTGTTAGCCCTCAACATGTTTCATTCAAAAAATATGTATTGAACACCAACTACGAACCAGGAATTTCTCCTGGATGCTTAGAACTCAAGAGCACCAGTGAACAAAACAGTCAAAGCCCCTGCTATCATGGAGCTTACATTCTAATGGGAAGGGACCAACGCTGAGTGACACACTTAAGAAAGAATTCAATGACCTAATGAGAGGTGACAAATGCTATAAACACCAGAAAGTAGAGCAGAATAAAAGGGAAAGGAGATGCCAGGGATGGGAGAGTGGTGGAGGGTGGTGTAAACTTAATAGTGGTCATGGAAGGCCTTTTTGAGAAGACAGATTTGAGCAAAGACTTGAAAGACAGGAGAGAGTTGCCCAAGCATACACTTGGGCAATGAACATTTTGGGCAGAGGAAAGAGTCTGTGCAATAGCCCAAGGTGGCACTGTCCTGGCTTATTGGGGCCCAGCAGGGAGCCCAGGATGGCCTGAGCAGAGAATATGTCAACAAGGAGATAAAGAGGGGCCGCAGCTGAGTGGGGTCAGATCATGTCAGACCTTGAGGACTTTTATTCTGAAAAATATGGGAGCCATGGAAGGGTCTTGAAGAGAGGAGTGGTCTGATTTATGTTCTCAAAGGATGACTCTGGCTGCCACGTTGAGAATTGATTGTGAGTGTCCACACGTGGAAGCAGGGAGACCCCTTAGGAGGCTATTTAGAAATCCAGGTGAGAGATGGCGGTGGCTTTGGCTAGGATGGTTTACCTGCAGTTGGCAGCTTAACAATTATAAAGATGTCCTAACTGCTTCATAATATTTTGCAAGTCCTAGGGTTGCTTTGATTCCATTGAAAACAAAGACCCCTGTAAAAAATTTAAGAATTAAAACAGCTCATTTTGTATTTCCCAAAACCTAGTGAAATCCTTTTCAACTAAAGCTAGAAGTTAACATATTTCCTGTTTTCTGTATGTCACAAAAAACATGTACATTCTGCTGGCTACTATCTTAGACATGAATTTCCATATACTAGCATGATTAACTAGGTCAAAATCTATTTTGATGCCCAAATGGTTAAACACTCTAAGATTCCCCCCAAGTGTATCAAGTTGTGTGTTTGTGTGTGTGTGTGTGTGTGTGTGAAATGGCCATAGAGAATATGTAGTGGAGAATCTATCTAAACTATCAGAAATGTGATGAACTGTTTACTATTCTATCATAAATATTAGCAAAAGATAAAACCAACTCTATTGATAAAACTCTTTGAAATATTAAAATATTATTTGTATTGCTTTCAGCTACAAATTCAAATTCCTTGTCAAATTCAAAGATTATCCTCAGCAAATGATTATAATAAATGCAAAAGCTTGTGTCAATTGATTTTTGCTGACAGAAGATGTATAATCAGGACTCTAAGTTGTAGATTTGTTACATTAATTTGGCTTTAGACATAATACATGGAAAATAGAGAAAGTGACTCTTGCTCTGAGAAATTGCTTTCCTATTTTGAACTGAAACTTTCTTCAGCATATGCCCTTTTGCATTAGACTTTTCTCTAGTCTCCACATACTGCTTCATCAAATATTTCAAAGCACTAATACATTTCCTCTTTGGAGATTCTACAGGTAAATATTTCTCTTGGTTTGAGTTTGGCCATTCCTCCCCTTAAAATGTTGAAGGTCATAGAAAAATCAGATAGTGGTTTCCTGAGATCAATTAAATTTTTACATTTAATAATGTGTTTGACTATTTTTGTTATGCTGGTTATACCAAAGCAGGGGTTTAAAAACAAACTAGAGATACATTTGGAACAAGACATCTAACGTGTGTTGGTAAAATTCATATAAATTGTGCACAATGACAGGCACACGGAGTAGAAACAGAAGTAAATCCCAAAGGTTTTGTGGGCTATCCATAGTTGTGGACTTCCAGTTTATGGTGGGAAGGCAGATGAAAGTCAGTGAGATTGAAGTCCATCTCATCCTATCCCTGATGCTAAACTCAGTGCTTGTTGGGAAGACTCAACCCCATCAACACAAACACTGGTTACTCTAGCAGGTTGTGGGTATTGTCTTTGGATCCCCTCCCCTCCATCCAATACGCCCATCACCATACTCCCATATTTTCTCATCTTTAGGAAAGGAAAATAAAGACAAAAGAAGGGGAAAGAAAGTTAATGGGATGGAGAAAAGGGGGAGGAATCAATGGCATACATGGGAATCTCAGTTCCAATTCTATTTAAATCTCAAACTCAGTTGTCTTGCAGGGACCAACAGATAACAGAATTCCATGAAGCAGCCTGGGGAATGCCCTACAGGCCTAAGGAGCAGCCTCTTCTCCACTCTAGAGATTTGTTTCCATGTTGGATCCCTGTAATCATATAATCTAATTTTTAAAAAGAAAACAAATTAATAAGAAAATTTCTGATTTAAAAATAATAGTGTGATGATTTTGTAATGTGCCAACTTGGCTAGGCTGGACATATGCCAGGGTTTCCTTCCTGTATGTTCCCCGTTAGAGTGGGTTACAAGGAAGACTCTCCCAAGAGTTGGAGGGCTGATGAGAGAGGCAGCATCCACTTTGTAACACACATGCACTGTTGCTGATCTGTTGACTTGTCTTGTTGGGGTGAAGCAGCAACTGGGTCTGTAATCACTTTTCCTTCTCCTTGGGTCTTCCTTTAGTTTTTCTGACTCCTGGGTCAGGTGTGTGTGTGTGTGTGTGTGTGTGTGTGTGTGTGTGTGTATTCAGCTCTGTGACAGAATTTCAGCTTCTGCAGGTTATCCTAGTTGCCAAGCCCACGCATGGTCTTCTCTTCCAGACTGCCTGCGTGCCTGCCTGCCAGGGTCCAGCATTAGATGGAGAGATGGCCTTGTGGAGATTGCATAGCCTGCTCCCACAATTACATGAGCCAATTCCCTGTAACACACACACATAATCTGCTACTGGCTCTGCTTCTCTAGTTGAACCCTGACTGATACAGATGTTCAAATGATGTCCAAACTGACACTATGTGGGAATTTTATATTTCTGTTAATGGCTGGTTAGGTTATTTGGGCCATCTTTCTCACTGAAAGCAACTAGAAAAGATGAACTTGATATTAAAAACTATATTCTTTAAAGAAACTAAGAATCACAAAAATTTAAAGAATGATCAGGCCCAAACTCCAAGGAACATCAAACCTAGACAGGTAACAGGCAGGGAAGCTGCTTTTGTCCTGACAGCCTTTTGCTAATGCTGGATATTTTTATTTCATCTTTTGACAGCCTTCTAGGATGAGGACAAAATTCAAAGCCTGTGGCTGGCCAGGAATGAGGAATCTCACAGGAAAATTTCCTTACTATAAGCCAGACACACAAATTGTAGATTTGAAAATAAACCAAATAGAACTTCTAGAATTACATAAAATACAAAAGCTGTATATAATTAACTCAGTGGATGAGTGAAGTAGCAGTATAAACAAAGAATTAGGGAATTAGAATAAAGGTCAGAAAGAAAATTGTCCACAGGGTACCATAGAGAGGCAAAAAGATGGAGTATGCTAGAACGAGTTAAAAGAGGAGATGGAATAAGAAGGTCCATTTTATTTTATATGTAAATAATGTGATGGAAGGAAATTTTTAGAAAGTGTGATGGAAGCCAATTTGCTGACATGATAGCTGAGTTTTTACAGAACTGATGAAAGCTATCCATCCAGCCACCTCAAATGCATATTTAGATACATTATAGAAATTTGCATAAAACATAAGAAAAAATTCTAAATGCAAGCAAAGGAGTAAAAATACAAGATATCACCAAAAGAATTACACTAAGACTCACAATTAACTTCTCAATAACAAGAGAGACCAGAGGACAGTAGACTCTCGTCTTCAATGTGCTAAAAGAAAATAGCTGCCAACCTAAAATTTTATACCCAGTGAAAATACCATTCCAGAATAAAGCTAAAATAAAGACATTTTCAGAAAGAAACGAAAACAAACCAAAAAACCCAAGGAGTTTACCACCAGTAGACTGTATAAAAGGAACTTCCAAAGGATGTAGAAGATAATGATCCCAAATGGATGATCTGAGACACAAGAAAGAATATCTAGCTAAGAAGCCTGTGAATGAATACTGCCTGTATAACATAGAATAATAATGTCTTATGGGTTTAGAAATCTATAGAATTAAAGTAAATTTCAAAAATAAATCAAGAGGAGAAAAATGGAGTTAAAAAAACTGTTTTAATATTTGAGTATTTCCTGAAGGAAATCAAGCATGTGTAAGTTTTACTTTCAAGAAAATAGTGAATGACTATATATTTTTTAAAAGGCAATTCTTCACACTGAAACAAAGGAAAAGGAAATTTCTTACACACACACACACACACAAACAAACAAAAAAACAAACCACTGGGTAGGCCAGCCAAGCCTTGACAAAGAGTAGAACATAAAAGGTAAGCAGCCAGTTAGCACTCTGTGGTCTGGCTTTTAAGAGAGGGTCCAGTGGTTGTTGGCAGGGAGAATGCACGTTTCCCCATCAAGCAGCAGAGGATTAGAGGAGGCACAAATGAATCATGGAAAAGAGAAGCATCTACTTTAAATCCCCAAGGTAGTCTCTTTCTCCCTGAGCACTGGGAAGGCAGTACTGAAATAGTTGCATTTAGGGTTCTGTCTCAGGACCCAGCGGTGGGTCTGACAAGACTAACTTCACGCAGAGGGATGAGTCACTCATCCTGTTACAAAGATGTCGGCAGGGAAAGGAGGAAGATCAGTCTATATTCCCCTGGTGGAGGAAAAAATAAAGCCAGTAGCTACATGATGAAATGTTTTTTGGGTAGAAATTAAAATGCCCTAAAGCTTCTTGGAATTCTCTCTTGCTGATGAGCTATATAAAAACAGAAAACCTGTGTGCTAAGAAGCATCAAAGACAAATTAAGTGTCAGAGAAAAAGTAAATTACACATTTATTGACTGTTTTATGAGGTTATGGAGATGGTTCATTAAAAAGTCCCCTCAAAAGATGATTCTTCTTGTAATGAGAGCCCGTAGCTGCAAAGTGATCAATAGACATTGGAATATTCTCAGCAGATTCAGGGAAACTCCTGATTAACGATGTTTCAACATGTTAAAATAAATCTCTTTGAAGTGTTCAGGAAAAAGGCAGAACGTCCTTTTTATAATGAATTAATTCTGAGTTGAACACAACCACAAAAGGTGTGTTTCTTTGCAGTGGCAGTTGGGTCCTTCAGTTTTTTCTAACACCATTTGTACACATAAACCCTTTCCTATTGGCTTTGGCAAACCCAGGTATGGAAATCCCAATGAAACCAATTATGTCACTGAGTTGAAAGACTGGTTAGAGTTTATTGCGTTCATCTTAAGAACTCTGAAGCTATGGATTTCATAGCTTTGAACAAAGCTGAAAACAGCATACACTCAGGGACTGAATCAAATATCTCACTGCTAAGGAACATGCAGCTGAACATTTCTCCAGGATTTAGAACTCTACTGAAAAGGAGCTGAGTATTCCCTTTTAAGGACTTTATAAATTTCAGTGGCACTTATGTACAGGAATGCACGACATAATTTTATGTCAAATTGAGAGACAAAATGTTTATCTATTGTATAAGTTGCCTCTAAGGATCACCTACGTCCAATTTCTTCAACTCCTTTAAAAATTACATACAAAAGGAAAAGATTCACTGAATCTCTTTTTGAATGGGAAAAATGGACTCTACACATAAACTTTCACATTGTGGGGTTGGTCCAATTTGGTCCCCTACCAAATACAGACCAGCAGGATGGAAGTTCTTCGTCCATGTGTGTAAATGAAATGGACTTTTAACCTGGTTTTGATTGAGGCACTTTGTTCTGTTCCGTAGCATCATGGTAAAAATGTTTGGAACTTGAGTTAATCCTTCCAGATCATAAGTATGGTTGAGTAAAAAACTACCCTTTCAATTAATCTACATCTGTTAACTTGCTCTAAATCTAGCCAGAACTCCTTGCCAGTGAAGAACTATTGTGTTTCACCAATTGGATTTTCAAATTTCTTTGGTTAAAAAAATTTTTTATACTTGTTTGTTCACTTTTAAGCAAACAAGTTGTTCGGTTACCAAATGCTTGGAAAATCACACAGATTGTGATTGGGGTTCAGGACAACTGCAAATAGTGACACTAGGAGAAAATAGGAATGGAAAAAGAGCACCCTCTTGTTTAAGAGGAGGTTAGGAACATAAAACACATGATCACATTAGTTAGAATAAGTGGATAAAGAGGAAGTAAATGTTATAATCGACAGTAAGGTGAAAGATACTGATGAATGGGAAGAGACATGATGCCATATAGTGTATGTTTTTGCCATAAGTGAAAGATTAGCCTTTCTTGGTTTCTAGTTAAAAACTGCTTATCCCACCTAAAAAACACTTGAAGGAGGAACTCTATTCCCCTCGGCAACTTCTGGCAAAGTTTGGCATGCTTTCCTCTTCATAAGAAGATTGCAACTATCTTTAATATTACCTACTACAGTGTCAACTCAATTTCCTTGTCCAACATTGAATGATGGAACAGTTCATAAATTTCTAGATGTCATAAAATCACCCCGTCTTCTCATCCTTCTGACTGAATGGAACTCACTCGGTTAACCTCTTTTATAGGTACTGCTGGTCATTCATTTCCTTGAGTTGCTCCTCTTTCTATTTTGTTTCTACTTCTGTTAATTTCCCTCATATCTATGTCAGGTATCAAAGGCTACTCCAATACTGATGTGAGGAGGGATTATTTCAAAGCCAGTGCTGTTCTATTTCTAGTCCACATCCAGTAATTATAGGAGCACAGATAACTGCTCTGCTGGCCTGGCCTTTCATTTGCTCAGTTTTGCCATCCCGTGTTTTGGTCTTTCTCTACATGACCTACACTTGATCTTATTGTTTTATTTCACTGTTTATTATTCCTCTTTCTGGTCACGGTCATTTCCCTTTATTAGCCACTGTGTCTTACAATATTAACAGTCATGGTTTCTTATTATATTATTAAAGTCATGGTTCCAAAGCACAAAATTTTTAAGCCCTGAAGAAAACCTCTCAATAAATGCTTTAGTTTGATGTGGAACCAACAATCTTCAAGGGCAGCCTTCAAATCCAGACACAATAAGATGGTCATTAAAAGCAGCCTCATGGGTGAAAAGCAAAGAGAAATCATTGTGGTACCTATTTACAGTCAAAAATAAAGGCAACAGAATGACTAAAAATTCATAGAAACACTTCAGATCTCTTTCTCAGGGGCCAAAAAAGAAATGGAAAATTGCTATACATATGGTAGGGTGCACACTGTTAATTACCTACCCAACTATTATCTCTCCTCTATTTTTTTGATAAGAAAACATCAGTTTTGTTCAGGTACCTGGTGATCATGGAATTGAAGAGAAGGTGAAATCCCTCTACCCTTTTGAGTAAGTCTTAATTACTCTAAGCCAATCATGAAAATTACATTCTTATGCTCATAATTGGTTTAGGAATGGACATGGACACAATTCTAGCCAATGAGGGGAGGTCTATTGAGGAGATTTAGGAAAGTTTTCCTCAAACCTATAATCAGTTACAAGATGAAGGTTATGATGCATGGAGCTAAGGCAGACGTCTTGTGACTGCGGGTTTACAGCCTGGGGATGAAAGGCAATTAACTGAGATAACACTGTGGAAATTCTGAAAAATACCCTGATTCTTGATGAGGTTATTGAACCACTAAATTAACTATTCTTCAAGTTTCAATACCTCTGAACTTCCAGTAATGTGACTTACTAAATGATATTACTGCTTAAGCCAGTTTTAATTGGGTTTTCTGTAAAGCTGCTGCTGAATACATCTGACTGATAAATTATCCAACAGTTATTAGTTCTTCTAATGTTTGGTTATATCCAGTGAAGAAATGTACTACTAAATTTGATTTTAATCATGGTAAGCTAGAGCAGTAACATAAAATCTTTGTAGGGTTGTTTATACTGAGATTTATGTAATTTAAACACATTTGTGATCACATTTTATTTATGAGTAAAGTAGCTGACATTTTTGAACAAAAATGAAAACAAAACAAAAATTGTGGGAATAGCAATATTTTCCAAGAGAGATGTTTTAGAAATATAAAAACTGGCTAATGAAATATCAACCATAAGCTAAATATACCATACCAGTGTACAAAGTAATGACAAATTGAAATTCAGACAACATGGATTGAAAACGTATGTATTTGAATATATCACTCATTATTCTTAAGGTGTTTCTGAAATTTCAGTCAAACCTGGATCTTTGGCTCCAAACCTTTGAGCATTTAAAAAAAAAATCAATCCTAAATGGAAAATACTCCAAAGGCTAAAATTATGTTAAAATGTATTCTACCTTCCTAATGCATAATCAACTTGAGAGGGTGGCTAAGAATATTTAAATTGTATTTATAAAAAAAATTTAAAAATGTATTTTATATAAAAATTAAAAACATAATTTATTTATATAAAAAACATAAAAATGAGCAGCATAGCTCAATAATGATTAATTCTTAGATTTTCACTACTGTTTGAGAATCTGTATTCCCAAGCCTAAAAACTTCGTGTAAAAAATATTAAATAAACGTTCTGCCCAATAAATAATAGCAGAAACAACCACAAAAATATATTTTAAATTAGCCACAAGCAATCTATAAGAAGTATATTGAACAGACTATACAATGAAACAAAACTAACATTTGATCTTTGCAGAAATGTAATAGCCGTGCCTTTTAGAGTAGATATTTTAAACTGCAGATGGAAGAACAGGAAAACAGAAAAGCACGTTTTTCACAACAGAAAAATATTCAATGATGAATCAAAATGGATAGAATGATCTAAAACTGAGATTATGCTAACCTGAAAGTATTTGATTTACAGATATTCAGTTGGTTTAAAGTTAATATTCAAGGAATGATTGATTTTGACCAAATAAGCATAAGGTAATTTTAAGGTGGAGCCCCAATAAACTATTATTATGGGGGAAAAACATTTGTTTTCTTCTGGTTTATGAAAATATTTTGTTAAATTAAAAACCAGGGTGACTTTGGTACAAGACATCCTCTGCTGGACAGAGTCTGCCATTACAATATTACATCATCTATTTAGAGCTGAAGAAACTTGTCTAATTTCTCTCTTTCCTGGTGGGGAGGTGGTAGTGGTGGTGGTGGGGAGGTATGTTTTAAAAATATCTATGCCTGAGCTACATCCCAGACCAACTGAAACCAAATCTCAGGATCTGGGTTTCATGCATTTGCAATTTTTAAAGATGACCGATGATGAGTGCTTACTGAATATTGCTATCAAGATTTTTACCATCATTGAGAAAGTTACATGAGTTTCACATGCAAGAACTGGTCTGAGACTGTGTGAGACATACCTGAACTAGGGAGGTTTTATTCTAATTAAATGGAAAGAAAATGAAATCACTGTGTATTATTATTCCGTTCAGTTTACCTTGGGCTTTTCGTCCAGGATCTGCTGACGTATCTCTTTGTGTTTCTCCACGAGTTTTTCTTGCCGTTTACTTTGTGCCTCTTCTAACTATAAGAAAGTTACAAATAAAGTCATTTTCATCTAAACATTCAAGTGAATGTTTTCAGAAAAAATTAAAACCTTTTCAGATCTGTGACATATGTTTATTTCATATCCTGGTCAAGAACTGACCTTATAAGGGTAGGAGACTGCAAGTATTAAAGCTGGGTGATGGGTACACAGAGGGTGGGAGTGAGGTGATCGATGGATTATACCATTCTCATATTTTTGTTAATGTTTGAAAATGTCCATAATACCAATTTAAAAATTAATGAAAAACCTTTGGAGGTTGCCACCTCTCTACTGTTGGTGACAACTAAAGGTTCTTTTGTGGAAGGTCCCCTTGACATCATGTTTCTGGGTTCCTGACTCTAGAAATGATTCTTAATGTCTATCTTCAGATGAACCTTTCTACATAGAGGTTTGCAATTAAATTTGCAGAAACACTGATTACGACTGGCTGCTCTGGGAAGTAGCTCTGCTGGGTGCTGATGATAAAGAGTTACAACGAAGCATGGCTTTTCTCTCCATAGGCTCACATGGTATTTATCAAACATTCATACATGGTTTGCAAAAGAGAAAGATACTCATCGGCATGACATACCCTCTTGATGTACTGCACCACCTCCTGGATGTATGACCGGATCATCTCTGTCTTTTCCCTGAAAGCAAATGACAAAAAGATCATTATATGAACTCATCCATCATCAACAAACATGGGAACCTCAGGCTTCCAGATGAAAGTTTACAGAACTCTCAACATCCTGCTTACTGCTGCAAGGAAGGTACCAATCTGCCAGCTCTGAACAAAGGTCAGGTTCCACCCAAGGCACAAGCTCTGTTTTCACTAAATGCCAGGAGGGTTGTCTGACAATATCAGAAGTGAAGATTTAGCCTTTCCCTTAGGGTGGGTCTTTACTCAGCCTTTACCTACAGGCCCTGTGGGCACCTCAATCCTTTATTGAACTGCTCTTTGAGTTCACTATGAAAAACCTTATAAAAGGGATCTTCAAAAAGGTTAATTAGAGGAGAAATTTCACAGATGGGTCTTTGTATGGTTGGGAGCTGTTATTCTGCTGTAGAATAATTCCCAGGTAAAAGGTGGGAGAAAGGGGGTTCTTTCTACTTACTCTTCCATCTGGCTTTTGTCTTTGGATTTAGCTTCTGTTATCTTCTCCTGCCTCTTTTTATCCATTTTCTTCTTTAATTCCTTCTTCTCTCTGAAGGAAAAATGGAAGTAAAAGGGAAAAATGGTCAAGCAAATAGCAATTGGTGTTTAATACATTTACATACACAAATCCATTGTAATGAGAATGAAGGCTTACTTCTCACAAATTTCTTTAAGCTTCTTTAACTGATTATTCTGACATTCTTCAGCAACATCTGTCAATTTTTGAATAAGCTGAGGAAAGAAAATGCAAGTTGGTTATTTTACATTATCACAAACAAAGCACCTTTTCCCTTCCTCCCCCTCCACATCAAACAACAGTATCTGAGGTTAGAAAATCTGATGTTTAACAATAGTTAAGGGACTTCCCTCATGGCGCAGCAGTTAGGAATCCGCCTGCCAGTGCAGGGGACACGGGTTCAAGCCCTAGTCCGGGAAGATCCCACATGCACGGAGCAACTAAGCCCATGCACCACAGCTACTGAGCCTGTACTCTGGAGCCCATGAGCCACAACTACTGAAGCCCTCACGCCTAGATTCCATGCTCCACAACAAGAGAAGCCACCACGATGAGAAGCCCACACACCACAACGAAGAGTAGCCCCCACTAGCCGTAACTAGAGAAAGCCCGCACGCAGCAATGAAGACCCAATGGAGCCAAAAATAAATTAATTAATTTTAACAAAAAACAATAGTTAAAATTATCAGACATCTTACATAGGCAATAAGGACATAATTTTCAACCATTACATTATCTAGGTTTTAATATGAAATTCTTCTTCTTATCTGTTTCTAATTAAACAGGATTTCTTAAATTATTGGGTTAGTTACTGCAACTTGTCTTTGCCAAGTGCAAAGACAACGAACAGTGTGGACCCAGGTACCAATCCCCACTCTATGACTCACTACAACTATGACTTTGGTCATGGAGCCTATATTTTCTGAACCTACATTTTCTTGGTTATAAATGAGATAATCAATGCCTTTATGTCTTGGAGGTACTATGAAGCTTAAAATAAAACTGAGTGTGATACAAATGTAAGATGTAATCAACTGTAAATTATAATTCTTGGTTTCCAGCTTTCATTCCTTGCTTAATTGCTTCAAGAATGACATGAGTTACCCATCTTAGAAACTGATGTTTGTGTCCTGTGTGGGTAACTTCCAGTCGCTTCTCTTTCTTTATTCTACATGAAGAACTTATGGAACCTTCTGCCATTGCTCAGGCAGCAATAGCAACTGGACTCAACCCTTCTTACTGGAGCATCAAATAGATGGTGTGGGCTTCCTACGAAAGGTCCATTCTGTTCCCCAGAGATGGAGATTCTCACATATAGCAGACTGAGTTAACCCGTGTCCTATGAGTGCTGCCACCCCTATATATATATATATATATATAGTAGCTATGACAATACCAAGGCAATATAATCATAACACTAGCAAACTTTCATTGGTAATTTACACATGCCAGGCATAGTTTGAAGAGTTTTAAACGTATTAACTTATTCAATTCTAAGAATTGTCCTGTGAGGTAAGAGCTACTGTCCTCATTTTACATATGAAGATACTGACGCAGGGGACTCAAGTTCTGGGCTCTTGTACTTGGTGGTACTTGGCAGAGCTGGGTACAAACCCAGATAAATCAGCCTCCGCAGCTTGTGGCCTTCACCACTCTCCCAAGCTGCCTTTTGTTATGATTTTAGAAATTGTTTTAAAAACCTCTTCTTATCTAAGAGAATAAAAGAAATCGAGGGAGAAATTCTCTCACAGAATTACCATAAAGAATCCACATTAACTTGACATTAACATGAAATTTGATGCACTCATCTGTGAAGTGGATTAAATCTGAACAAATATTAACTGGAGCTTGGGCCAGCAGAAAGCCTATTTGAAACCATTGAAAATCATTCAAAAGAGGTTGCCTGATCATGACTGTCACAATTAAAGAAATCATGAAATACTGCAGTTTAGTAATGCCATTTATCAAACCGTCTAGATGTAAAATCCTGCTGTGCAAAGACTCTGACCATTTCCTTGAGGATTCCTGCAGCACCTCTTTGCTAGCTGAGGGGTACACACAGGGCCTTCGCCTCCCCAGAGGACCTTTCTCCTCCCCCGTCCAGCCTAAAGATTTAGAGGGTTATCAGGGGAGCCCCAACCTTGGTGGCAACATCAGAATCCCTTGTGAGCAACTTCTTAAAAATACACATTCCAGGACCTGTTCCTAGGCCTATGGACTCCACATGTGTAGGGGCAGGGCCTGGGAATCAGTGTTTTCAAAATCTCCTCAGATGATGTGGATTCTTTGCCAGATTTAGGGAGTCTCAGTGAGCTCGCCCTCCTTCTATAGCCACTGCTAAGTCTCCCAGCAACACTTCTGAATTCAGTGACATTCATGCTTCTGTTTCCGTGTTCTCATCTCCATCATTCACCCTAGTCCAGAATCGTTTCTTGATTATGGCAGCTCCTGTTCACATTTACAGCTTTCCTCCCCACTCCTGCCCTCTTCCTCAGCAACATCAACATCCAGGCAATGAAGCCACTGAGCTTGAGATCTCCCAGCCCTCTACCCACTTGATTCTGAGTTTTATTTCCATTTGTTTTCAGCCCCCACACAACTGCCAACACCAACTTCCCTCAAGGTTCTGCAAAAGTTTCCTGTCTGCTGCATCCCCTGGCCTTCCTTTTTGCCCCTCCCTTGCACCATCTGTACTTGTTTTTTATTCTTCTCAGAACTAATTCCCACCTCCTTTGCTCCCAGAACACACACCTTTATCTAAATTATTCAAGTTAGCCACAATTCAACAAATATTTATCAAATGCCTACTAAAGACCTGGCATTATTCTAGAAACACTGAGCTGATGAGTTGGCTTTCTAGATCTTGCTACTCAAAATATAGTCCAGGAGCCAGCAGCATTGGCATTACCAGGGAACACAGCAGAAATGCAAATTCTTAGGCCCTAACACAATGGACTAAACAAAAATCTGCATTATAACAAAATTCCCAGGAAATTCATGTGCACATTATTGGGGAAGATGGAGACAGTTTAGAAGAAGCCCTCTGTTATGCACTGAATGTTTGTGTTCCCCCAAAATAAATATATTGAAATCCTGACCCCCTGTGTAATGGTATTAGGAGGTGGGACCTTTGGGTGATTTGGTCATGAGGGTGGAGCCCTCATGAATGGGATTAGTGCCCATAATTGTAAAAGAAACCACAAGAGCTCTCTCACCCTTTCCACCACGTGAGGACACAGTTAGAAGAAAGCTCTCTATAAACTGGGAAGTGGGCTCTCACCAGACACCAAATCTACTGGTGCCTTAATTTTGGACTTCTCAGCCTTCAGAACCGTCAGAAATAAATATTCATTGTTTAAGCCACCCAGTCTCTATGGCACCCTCTCAAATTCCCTCTTTTCTGTCTCAAAAGAGCTGCAGAACTTTATGTGCATTGTCTTCATTACCCAAGACTCAGCTTCCTCACCTCTGAGTCAGGGATAATGTTTCCTTCCTGGGGTGGTTGTGAAAGCTGGAAGAGAAGACACATGTGTGATTCCTAATAAACCAGGTCATAGGTTCTTAGCTTGGTTTCCTTACCCTTCCTTCCCACAGGAAGGTTTTCCTTTGCTTTTTGTCCCATCTTCTTCTCCCTGTGGGAGGATCACCATTTCACTTCCTTCTCTCAAACTTTCTTCTGCACTGGATACATTCATTCCCTTTGCCTAAAAACACATCTCTATTTTCTTATCCTCCCAGAACCCTGAACTTTTGTTCTACCTTTGACCTTCCTCTCCTTTCCATCCCTAAAATGGAAGACCAATGGCTGCTTCCACAGCTGCAATGCCCCACTGCCACAGTCTTCAACCCCACCATCTCTTCCATTCCAACTACTGGCATTTATCTGATTTTGCTTTAAGATTACAAAAAATTTTTTGTTACTAAACTCGTTGGCCATGTCTCAGGATGAACTTTCATTATTCTAGAGATTCATAAATTTTCTTAGCTCATTGTATCCTTAGGATCTCAGTAATTTTATCATGGCACCCCCTAGGCCAAAAGAAATAAAAGAACAGTTCCATTTATTTATTAAATGGTTAGGTCCAAATAATAGTAGTACTTTGCACAGAATCCAACAGATGTTGCTCTGTTTCCTTCAAAAACATAAAATATCCCACAATACCCCTGTGAGTTCAACGTGGTGCTTCAGAGTGACGTGGCACATGGTTTGGGAATCGTGACTTTATCCTTTTGATAGGATGCCAGCTGCCAACCACTCTCATAAGAAGCTCTCTTTCCTTCATTTACAGTATCTCCAGCAATTCCCACACTCACTCTTCTCTGATTCTTTTAAGTGCTTCAATTCATTTCTGCATCAACTGCCTTTGACCGTCTCTGGCTGAGGATGGCTCACCAGCATCTCAACATCTTTCACAGAAGGCAAGTCATCGTATTTTCCCATTAAGTATCATCACTCAGGTTAAAAGTGTGCATTACATTTGACTGCCCTCTTGGGTGCTTTCCCCATCTGTTGAGTCCTGGAGAATTGTCACCATGTTATCTCTTGGCTTTGTGTTAACAGCGCTCTGGTGTAGATCCTCATTAACTCCTGTCTGGACTTGGCAAGTATTCTCTCCCTGCCCTCAGCCTCTCCTTAGTCTTTCTGCTCCATATCACAAATAGTATTTTTTGTATGTCCCGAGCCTTAACTGGCTCTGTATCCTCAAATACGTTACACTCCAGCTCTAAATTTCCTTTCCTGATTAGCATTCAGCACACTCAATAAACTAGGCTGTATTTTACTCTCAGACTGTCTGGGCATATACCTGCTTCTATACTTTTTCTCATGTTATTTTTCCACCTGGATGATATTCCCATTTGAATGAGAGACAGCACAGATGTAGGGCATTCCCATGGTTGCAGAAATCCCACTGGACTGTGCTGCTCAACTCCTGATAAGGGAGTAGGCACCAGACAGTGGTTTTTTGGACACCAGGCTCTACATAAAATAGGCACTCAAAAATTATTGTGGGGCTTCCCTGGTGGCGCAGTGGTTGAGAGTACGCCTGCCGATGCAGGGGACGCGGGTTCGTGCCCCGGTCCGGGAAGATCCCACATGCCGCAGAGCGGCTGGGCCCGTGAGCCATGACCGCTGAGCCTGCGCGTCCAGAGCCTGTGCTCCGCAACGGGAGGGGCCACAGTAGTGAGAGGCCCGCGTACCGCACAAAAAAAAAAAAAAAAAAAAAAAAAAAAAAATCTGTTAAGTTTAAGAACCACATTGACCCGGACCTTGGTTATGGCTATGGTGCATCATGTCCAAGCCATGGGCTGTCTTATTGAAAATACTTCTTAAACTACATAATTTTGATATTTAACAAGCTAAGTTTTGTTCCTTTAAGAACAAATGCCTTATTGTGAAATCCAGGCATGTGTTTTTTTTTTAATGTGGCTTTTGCATGAAACTAATGAAAATAGTGTCTCCATAGAATCCCAAAGAATATGTTTAAAAAAGGACAATATCTCTGTGTTTAATATGACAAATGTTCTTCCACTCTACTCAGCTCCCCTTGGTCTCCCCAACTCTCTCATACAACAGACCCCTCCCTGTAACATTCTGCCCTTTTCAACTATTTTCAAAAGATCACTCTTACTATAATTCTGCTCTTACAGCATTTACTGTTTTCATTTAAACTTCCTCTACTTAAAGTCCAGGAGGCAGAGTGATTAATGTTATGATTTTGTTAATAATATGACACTATTGTCAGACTCGCATTAAACTGGCAATGAGATTATGTCTAGGCGTTAATAATTTATCTCTTTCTTACCCTAGAAAGAGAGAGTGTGGGGCTCAACTATAGTTTTCTCTACCCAATACTACTTCAGAAAGAACTTCCTCTGCTTTCTGAGAACTGGCTCTGTGCCTAATGTGATTTCCATGGAGCTGCTGTGTTCTTTATGCCCATCCCTGGGCCAAGGTAACTGGTCCGGGGAGGCATAGATCCAAGTAGGACCAGTCATACCCCGACTCTAGCCACAGGTGATTGGTCTATGGTTGCAAGCTTGGCCAATCATATCACACTAAAAAGGCTTGCCCCAAGATTTTTCCAACCTGTCATTAGTGAAAGAAATATAACTTGGAAGCGGTTGATGCCTATATTTTCTGACAAGGGGAAGCCTGTGTGCTGCTTTGGACAAAAATAATACTGACATGCAGAGAAAATCAGGAGAGAAAGGGAGAGAGACAGAGACAGACAAACATAGGAAGTGCTGTGAGTGGTTTCTGGTAGGCATCTCTTTATCCCTTCCCTTCTCCAGTGTGGATGGTCAACCCTTCCTTACATGGCCTTCCCCTATGTATTTTTCTAGTATATACTATTCTTGTCTAAGTTAGTCTAGGTTTTTGTCACTTGTAACCAAGGGAATCCCGACAAACAAACAAAAAAACAAAAATAAAAAATTTTACTCCTTAATCCCCAAATAAGATGAAAGAACCTGTGAGCATTGGGTCCGGGGTTTCTATTTCATGAAGTGTGAAAATCTGACCCAGAAGAGGGATTTTTCACACAATAATTGAAGTGTCTTCTAACTGACCTAAGGGTACTCTCACTTTGGTGTATTTATTAGCAGACAGGCTCTACTCAAAGAACCGTTCAATGATATATTAGCCACAAGACTCACTGAAGATAGAAAAGAACAAAAAATTAGTTTAGAATTCCTAGGGGGAAAAAAGTCGAGAGTACATGGTAAACTGAAATGCAGTAAACAACATTTAATTTTAACTTTTAATATGATTTCTTTTTCTGGCCCAAAGGAATGGACATTTCAATTATTTTGCTTGTTTGTTTACCACTCATGACAACTCTCCTAGTTAAATGTTCCAAACCTTTTATGGAATGAAAAAGAAAAGCTCTGGGGAATATAATTTCATGCTTGTTCTCAGCTCCATGCTGAATTTCACTTGGTTTAGTCATTTGAGGGTGAGGGAATGGTTTCCAAGGAAGAGACTAATTCCTTGACTCTAACTTAAAAGGGATAGAAAAATATGTGGACAGAAATTGTCATGTTTAGAGCCTCTTATAAGAAGGACAATTTGGGAAAATATGCAAAGAGCCAAGTGTAGTGTGTACATACTTCAGGCAAACTCATCTTCCTTCTCCCTTCACTCATAAGTGGAGAAGATAGCACCTTCTTTTCTGCTAGTCAAAGCATCCACTCTGAGTTTTCACCATAAATTGCTTGTTTATCTTCTACAAAGTATTAATTTATGATGCTTCTAAACTAAGAAATGATCTACTGATTAAACGCATTACTGATAATTTAAAAACTAGGTGGATTTTTATACTGGCGTGTTTCCTGTCCATTCAAATTGAAAAATATTTATTCATTCATTCCACCAATATTTACTGAGCACCTGTGATGTGCTGGGTACTGTGTATTGAGGGTCCAACTGAGAGTTGGCAGCGAAGTCCTGCCCAGGTGGAGCTCATGTTCCCCACCAGCTCACTTCTTTTCTCAGAAGCAGCAGAAAGTCTTGGACTAAAAGACCAACCACCTTGATTCTTTTCTGAGATAGTCTTTCATACCTATGAAATTCATTTCTTTTAAAATTTCCATATCTAAACAGAATTCATAGCTGCTTATTTGAATCTAAAGGTTTAAGGAATCCTTGAAATTTTCTTTTTACTTGCTGGGCAAAGCAATAAATGAACGTGAAAATCTGAGCACGACTCCTAGTCAATGTCAACAAGTTGGCCCAATGAATCTACAGCATTTAAAATTGTTTTTCACTTTTAAAATATGCCAAAGTAAATGTCAGCTTCTTAGCTTTCTGGGAAATATAAATGGGTCAATGTAGCATACGCCCTTGAATGATATTTCTGGTATTCTTTTATAAGGCTCTCAACTGGAAATATCTTCAAACTTTAAAAAACAATCAAGAAAGTTGGTAAAGGAAGCTCTAGTAAATGTGTTTTATCATCCTAGATGATGCCTGGGTTTTTCCATCTTAATTCTTGGGCCTTGTTTCCTGACCAGTAAAATATAGCAAAATTTTAAAATTATATTATGTGTGTTTTTAAATTTTTTAAATTGTTTAAAAATTCAATTTTTAAATGTCCTGAAAATCATAAAAAGTAGATATTTATGGCCATGAAATATTTATTTTAGTGATAACTGGAATTCATTTTTATGATAAAAGAAGTTTCACTTAAAATGATTCATATATAGTTTTAAGTACAAATTTATAACAGGCAAAGAATTACCCCTTTGTAATTATAAAAGGTTAATAAAGTTACTCGTAGGAGTTTTTTTAAAAGTTGGTGTAGTATCACATATGACACAATTATGGATTTTTGATTAAGTTAAAAGAAAATGAGAAAATGGTTGTATAGGATCAAGTTAGTTGAGATCATTATATCTGATTAAACCAATTGCAAACAAAAATCCAAACCACCAAAATTTCAGGATCAGGCTTCATAATTCTGAAAGATATCAAGACCATTTAATTTAGAATAGATGAAATAAATATTGCTTATCACTCAGATGTGGGAAAATAACTATACTGTTCAAACTGGAGGTTTTCAAATTATTAAGAAAGGAGACCTGACTAAAAGAGACATGATTTGTCCTGTGGTTTGTAACTGAAATAGTGCAATAAATCAAGGGCTTAATATTCAATAGTCTGTTTGAAAGCTAGAACCAGAAGAGCTGCCCATGAAGATGAGTAGCACAGCATGTCAGCTTCTTCTTTCCTTAATGCAAAATCTATCGTTTCAAGCATCTTGAAACTTACCAGATGGAGTGCAATGAGTCTTGTAATTCCAGAGGGCACAAACTAAATTGTCAGACTTGTGAATTCTATTTTGGAATTTTCCTTTCAGCAGAATTTCTTCTGTTCTTTAAGCTTCTTTAGGTTGATGCAAGTCAAAACTATTATTTTCTTTGCCTTTGGGGATAGGTTTTGTTTACTGACTCTTTTCCCTCAATCTTATCTAAATAGTTATCAATTAACACAAAAAATATACTAAGACATACTGTGTGCACACAAAAGTAAAAACAAGATTTTTTTATTGCTTTAAACTGAAATCCTTAATTATTATTTTAATAGATCTGAGAGTTGAATCATCTCTGCATTCTCTGCAAACTAAGTTAAACTAGCATTATAGTTAGAGGGAAACGTTACAAGCACTCTTGCACAAATTTTTATTTAGAAACAAGGATACAAACACTCAAAGAGGTGAAATGATTTAGCTAAAGTTACGTAACTAAAAGTGAAAGTCATGTCTCCTCACTTTAAATCCTGTACAAATTGTCCTTTGATAAAGAGTGATGACTATGTTCTAGGCACTGTGTTAAGTTTCCATGGATTATTTTATTGAATCTCACATCCAAACTGTGAGGGCTATGTGTTGATTCTTGCAAAAAAAAAAAAAAAAAAAAAAGGCTTAATTCTCCACCATTCCCTGCATTCACACTCTTTGCAATGTGACTTGTGGTTCCTCTAAACAAGAGATAGTCTATTTCCCTATCCCTTGTATCCAGCCAAGTCTTACTACTTGCTTGGAGATAGATCTGTTGAGTCTTTACCTAATTCTGCTTGCTCTCATTTGGAATCCTTTCCAAATTCCACATGGACAAGCCCAGGCTAGCCTTGCTGGATGATGAGAGATGTGTATCAGTTATCTGCCTGGACCAGTTGACAGTCAGCCAACCTTCAGGAGCAGAGCCTCTAAGTAACTGGCAACTGAACCACAGACACATGAATGAGCCCAGCCAGGACTAGAAGATACATCCAGTTGAGTCAAGCTCATATTGCTACACATAGAAACATGAGCTAAGTAAATAGTTGTTATTTTAAGGCAATAAGTTTTGAGGCATTTGTTATGCAACAAAGCTAATGGATAAAGATGGGTATACTATTACTAGGTCCATCTGACTTCACAACCTGTGTTCTCAACCACGGTAAGCCCTTGAGGGAAGAGACAACATTTAGGCTTGGTCTAAAGGAATCCCCCCACCAGTATGAGGACCACAGGAGGCCTTCAATAACTTTGACTTAAACAATTATATAAGCATATTTTATGCTGTCTAAATTGCCCAACCTCCCAAAAACAATAAACTAAAAGATAGCATAAACTCTGTGGGTCAAAAGAACAAGACAATCCAACAGAAAAGTAGGCAATGGATATAAACAGTTTGTAGAAAAAAGGAATGCAAATGGGCAATACACACATGGACATATGCTCATTTTTTTTTAAACATTTTTATTGGAGTATAATTGCTTTACAATGGTGTGTTAGTTTCTGCTTTACAACAAAGTGAATCAGTTATACATCTACATATATCCCCATATCTCTTCCCTCTTGTGTCTCCCTCCCTCCTACCCTCCCTATCCCACCCTTCTAGCTGGTCACAAAGCACCAAGCTGATCTCCCTGTGCTATGCCACTGCTTCCCACTAGCTATCTATTTTATATTTGGTAGTGTATATATGTCCATACATACACTACCACTCTCTCACTTTGTCCCAGCTTACCCTTCCCCCTCCCCATGTCCTCAAGTCCATTCTCTAGTAGGTCTGCATCTTTATTCCCGTCTTGCCCTTAGGTTCTTCATGACCTTTTTTTTTTTTAAATTCCATATATATGTGTTAGCATACGGTATTTGTTTTTCTCTTTCTGACTTACTTCACTCTGTATGACAGACTCTAGGTCCATCTACCTCAATACAAATAACTCAATTTCCTTTCATTTTATGGCTGAGTAATATTCCATTGTACATATGTGCCACATCTTCTTTATCCATTCATCTGTCGATGGACATTTAGGTTGCTTCCATGTCCTGGCTATTGTAAATAGAGCTGCAATGAGCATTGTGGTACATGACTGTTTCTGAATTATGGTTTTCTCAGAGTATATGCCCAGTAGTGGGTTTGCTGGGTCATGTGGTAGCTCTATCTGTAGTTTTTTAAGGAATCTCCATACTGTTCTCCATAGTGGCTGTATCAATTTACATTCCCACCAACAGTGCAAGAGGGTTCCCTTTCTCCACACCCTCTCCAGCATTTATTGTTTGTAGATTTTTTGATGATGGCCATTCTGACTGGTGTGAGATGATATCACATTGTAGTTTTGATTTACATTTCTCTAATGATTAATGATGTTGAGCATCCTTTCATGTGTTTGTTGGCAATCTGTATATCTTCTTTGGAGAAATGTCTATTTAGGTCTTCTGCCCACATATGCTCATTTTTGATCATAATTACATCAATAGAAATGAAGATAAATATCATTTCTATCTATATATCCATATCTATCTACCTATCTCTAGAACAAATCAATTCTATTAGGGTTACCCAATGATGATTAGGAAAATTAACAAATAAGAACACATTTTGACAAATTGTTTCATTCTTTATTTCATTACTAAAGTCTTGTATTGATTTGTCATTTCTTGTTTGGTAGAGAATGTAAAGTTTTCAGAAAAGCTAAATCATTTATTTCTCAAGAAAGATGATCCTGCCTTAAAGTCAGAATATTGGAGGAAGACAGATCACACTACCGTAGAGTTAGTTACTTCCTGACACTGCAATTACTCCTGGCACATATACTTCAGCTGAGCGACCATAGAAGTGAGAAAATTCATGGCTGGCTCTCAGACAGGCTGCAGCAGCAAATGGTGCTAATAGAAATCATCAAAAAGGAAGATGGTGAGCACCCTCAGGCTGTAGCAGGATGTCAAAAACTGCAAATACACATTTATATTTGAGCTTAAGATTTCCTAGCCAATTCATGTATTGTAAGAAAAAAAGCGGAGGTGGGGGGCTTTCATTAAAAACAATGATTTGTGCACATTATCTCATTATTCCTCCTTAAAGTTCAATAAAGTGAGGATTATTCTTATCTTCATTGGAAAGATGAGAAAACAGAAATTCTGAGTGGTCACACAGCTACTCTGGGTGAGCAGTGGCCAGAAATGAGGACATTTGACTGCAGACCCTCACTCATCACCACTCACATCTGATGGGCCATTCCATTAGTAGCTGGTCAGTATCCACCCACAGCTTTCACTGTGAAACACAACTTTCATTCCCCAGGATTGGCAGGGAATTGGAAGCACTCAGCTCAACAGGTACTAGTGTTGGTTTGAGGCCCAGGAATGATTGCTGGTGGGACAGGCAGGAGTATGTATAAGAAGAATCCCAACCATTAAGGTCTATGTGAAGGAAAGGAGAAATGAATGGGCTTGGAACACGTGGGAGACTAAATACCAGAAAGAGGAGAAAAGGTAGGAAGTAAAGCAAAACAAAACAAGCCTCTGCAGAGGATAAATAGTATGGTGCTGTGAGACAGAATGAGGAAATCTTTTCTTGACGCCACTGAAAAGGAGAAAGAAGAGAGAAGACAAAATGGTGGGTCAAACCCTGCAGCAACTGAGAAGCGACCCCATGGATGTCACCACAAAACCTCCTCTCCCTAGGCGGTGGATGTTGAGCCTTGAACGTGATGTTGGGGCTGATTCTGAGAGTGGTTGAGAACCCTCAGAGGGACCCCCTAAGAATTTCTATAACTTACCAAACTCACATTTAAAATTAAGACCTTACCCTAATGGTATGACAAAACCCAGGGTCAACCTATGGCAGTTGATGAAAAACAGGTAAGTTAGAGCAGATTCCCCAACCATAGAGTTCTTTCCTGGAACAGACATCCTTCACTGGGTTCCACAGACCCCCAAGATATCTATGAGGAGATTTCAGGGGGTGCAAGAACTTCAGTGGGGTTGGGGAACTACATCTTTATTTTCACTCACCCTTAACTGAAAGTAACTGTTTCCTTCTATAATGAACACAGGCAGGAAATCACAGGAGTGATTTCCATAGAACCTGTGCCTTTGTCACCAAGAGATAACCATCCAGCTTGATGGTCAAGCTATGAAGAGCGGAGAGCACGATGTATTTCCTATTTCAACCAAGAGGAAATTTACACTTATTTTAAAATGCATTTTGAACAGAGATAAGGATCAATGGCTCTAAAACCTGATTCTTCAATGTGAATGTGCAACACATCACCTGGGACTCCTATCAAAATGCAAATTGTGATTTAGCAGGTCTGGGGTGGGACCTGAGACTCTGCATGTCTAACAGGCTGGCTCTCAGGTGATTTGGGGACCACACTTTGAGTAACTGGGCTGCAGAGCTGCTTGGATGTAGAGTTTTAAAGATGATGGTTCTTATTTAGACAGGTAGAACAAGTCCTTTGAGTCCTTTGAGCTATAGAGTCTATGAAGCTTGGTGTGCATTTAACACCTCCTATGATAACATGAAAAGTTATCTCAAAAATATTCTCTTGGTGTTTATTAATTTCTATGGTTAGGAAAATTGTTCCCACATCTGTGTCTCCATAGCAGTTTGCTGATGGCTGTCTATGGTTTCATTTATCACATGGTATTAATGACTGTAGTACATGCTCCCTGTGCATGTGCTGACCACGCCTTCCTCATCTTTACCTCCAGTGTCTATCACAGGGTTTGACAGATATTAAGTTGTAATGCACATTTGGCAGGGAGTTTATTGATGCCATGGTTTCTTTCTCAATCCTTGAACTGCGGGTTCATATTTGCATTTAATTCCCAAAGCAATTTTGGGAGATAAAATATCTTCTGCCTAATTCTCTGCATCACCCAAATACTCCATTTTACCTGGGGCCTACTTGCTTTTTAATTACACTTCCACTTGTCTAATTTAGCCTAAGAGGCTTGTTGGTAATTCAGAACCACAACCAAAGATAGAACTGACACTTCTAGGTGCCTTTCAGCCAAAAGACTTCCTGGCAGAACAATTTGTAGTTATTACAAATAGGGTTTATAGAAAGTTCTGCCACATGTTAGCTAAAGGCATGTAGTGTAAGTTGTGGATGCCCTGAAATGGCCATACAATAAACTCTGTGTGGTTCTAAATCCCAGGTGTTTGGGTCTTAGCCTTCTTAACAAAGGCCCATACAGGTATGTTCAAGGGCACTGGCACTTTATCTAAACCCAAATCCACAATCACAGAGGCGAAGGATGGAGCATTTTGAGTAGGTTGCTTATATTTGGCCTGAACGGGCCAGTCTGGCTTGGATGTATATGTATGTTTTTCTGAAAACGCTTTCAAGCTTTCATCGTGGACACACTCATTCCTTCTTGGGGAAAAGGAGGCAGAGGCACATGTTCTGAGATTGTCACCTCGAGTGGCAGTTCCAACAGCTCTCCTGCTCCAGTGGCCCTTCGGGTGGGATTTTCCCACCTATAACTTCAGCTTGGTTTTCCCCAGTTCCCCGCCAACCTCCTCCTTCAGGGGAAAATCTGTTGCGCAGCTTTTCATGCCCCCATCTGGTGGGATTTAATGTGGTGCTCACCCTCACGTATGCCTCCCAGAACTCTGAGACTGTGTAGCTATTGCCTGTGATTTCTGAATCTAATTTCTGAAGCTCAAGTCTCCTTCTTCCCAGGAGGCCTTTCTGGGATGTCTGGGCTTCTGTGTTAATTCACACTCTTAATTCTTTTTTCAGGAATGTTCTGTGAGTACTGGTCTTCCCTCTTATTCTGCCATGTCTCTTATGAATTGCCATGTTTCTTTCCTTGGGGAATGGTTCTTGCCAGAGGTTGGCACTCTGAGGAAGCTTCAGATGATTATGGCTGGATTGCCTCGTCTTTGAAGTAACATTGACCCTGTTAGTCAACTTCAGTAATCTGCGGGAGAACCCCAGGACTTCTAACCCTCAGGTTGCTATTCCTCTGAACTGTGCTTCTGGATGGCACTTTCCTGGGGCCCCATTCCTCACCATGTACTCCCAGCTCAGCCCCAGAGCCGTCCTTGTGAAAGTTACTTCAGATCACATCGCTCCTCTGCTCAGAACCCTCCACTGGCTCCCATTGTGCTCTGAGTGGAACACAGAGGCCACAAAGGGCCTACAAGACCTGAGAGATCTTTCTCCAGCCCCAGAAGTCCCATCTCTCTGACCTAAGACCCTATAGTCCTCCTCAAACACGGTCACCCTACTGTTCCAACACACAGGCCCATTCCCAGCCCAGGGTCTTTGCATTTGCTAATCCTTCTCCCTGGGAAAATCTTGCCCCATATGTTTGCATGGGCCCATCCTTCTCCTCCTCACTCAGATGCTGGCTTCTCAGTGAGTACCTCTCTGGTTACTCTATGTAAAATTTCAAACCACGTTCCTCATCCTTCCCCCACACCCACTCCCTAGTTTTCCACTTGGGATTGATTTTTTTTCCCCTAAACCCTTATTACCAACTGACATATTTTACCAACTTATTGTGTTTATGGTCTCACCCCCACATCTAGAATGTAAGCTCCGTAAAGGCTAGGATTGTAATTTTTATCCTCTACTATTTAAAAGTATTTGCTGAGTGGCTGTCTATTAAGTATTTGTTGACTAGATGAATGAATGAATCAGGATTTCTTTCTGAGGTGATGAAAATGTTCTAAAATTGGTGATGGCTGTACATATTTATGAATATACATAAGCTAAAAACCATTGAACTGTACACTTTAAATACATGAATTGCAAGGAATGTGAAATAAAGCTTTTTAAAAAGAGAGAGGCAGGTATCTCAGCCATCCTAATGCAGGAGTTGGCTTGTGTGTGCTCTGTGCTCTGTGTGAGTAGATGTGAGGTCGTCTGAGAACATTGGTGTGAGATCTGAATTAGGAGGCATCTGAACAATGGTTATAAAGTAGGGGTTCTAGAGTCTGAGAACCAAATTCAAATCCCAACTACTCCATTTTCTGGTTGTGGAAACTTGGGAAAGTCACTACATTTCTCTGTAAGTTTTTAATCTGCAAAATGGGCTGAAAAGAGTACCAAATGCCAGTGTTATGAGATTAAATCAGACAATTTCTGCAAATGGTTTAGCACAGCATACGGTCCCATTGGGTGTGTTCAATACACAGTTGCTATTTTAATTTTTATTATTGTTATTATTTTCTGGAGTCCTAGGGATGGGGTACTGAGAAAGAAAGATGGCAGTGGTTGTAGCTCCCAAAGCTATTATCTCCCATTAAAATTCACTTGGATTTTCTCAGGTCTGTCAAGGTAATCCCCGGGTTACACTAAACCTGACCTCTGCCCGCATGTTCTTTCACTGCTTGATCTTACTTCAGTAGTTCACAAACAAGGCAGCCCATCAAAAGCATATGGAGCTTTTAAAACTAAGTCCCTGAGCCTCACATTTAGGTATAGAGCAGTGGGTCTCAAAGTGTGGGCATGGGACCAGAAGCATCAGCATCGCCAGCCCTACACAAGGCCTGTTGAGTTGGAAATTCAGTGTAGGGCCCAACAATCTGTATTTTAACCAGTCCTCCAGGTGATTCTGATGCATGCTCAAGTCGACAGTACCTGACCAAGGGGAATCTGATTTTTGATAAGCTCCTCTTGTGATTTTGACCTGCTCATTTGCATACTGTCATTGGGAACCAGTACTACAATGACAGCAATACCCTGATCCATCTATTACATAGTCATGACTAAACCATTCACTGTTTGCAACCTATTAGCAGAAACAGCCTCAGAATTCTCTTACATGGACAGGCCTTCAGCAATGAAATGAACAGGTCATGTAAACAGCTTTGAGAACCCATTTCCCCTGGGTACACTACTTTAATTTCTGTTAAGCTTACTCACTTGTTTTTGGCACAAGCTTGTTTTCAAGGCTACTTTATTGCTTGATTCATTTAATTTATCTGTCACCAAACATTTATCATGTCCCTACTCTGTGTCAAGCCATCAACAACAATGCAACATATGTTGGTGAAGCCACTATGGGAAACAGTATGGAGGCTCCTCAAAAAAGTGAAAGTAGACTTGCCATATGATCTAGCAATCCCATTCCTGGGCATATATCTGGACAAAACTATAATTCAAAAAAATACAGGCACCACTATGTTCATAGCCGATGGCTAAAGGCTATTCACAATAGCCAAGACATGGAAGCAACTTAAATGTCCACTGACAGATGAATGTATAAAGAAGATGTGGTACATATATACAATGGAATATTACTCAGCCATAAAAAGAATGCAATCACACCATTTACAGCAAAATGGATGGACCTAGAGATTATCATACTAAGTGAAGTAAGTCAGAAAGAGAAAGATAAATACCATATGATATCACTTATATGTGGAATCTAATATATGACACAGGGACTTCCCTGGTGGTCCAGTGGCTAAGACTTCGCACTCCCAATGCAGGGGGCCTGGGTTCGATCCCTGGTCAGGGAACTAGATCCCACATGCTGCAACTAAGAGTTTGCATGCCACAACTAAGACCCGGCAGAGCCAAGTAAATACATAAATTAAAATATTTTAAAAAATAAAAATTAAAATAAATAAATAAATAAATAAATAAATAAAATATGACACAAAGGAACCTATCTATGAAACAAAAACCAACTCACAGACATAGAGAACAGACTTGTGGTTGACAATGGTGGGTGGGGAAGGGACGGATTGAGAGTTTGGGACTAGCAGATGAAAAGTATTATATAGAGAATGGTTAAACAACGAGGTCCTATTGTATAGCACAGGGAACTATATTCAATATCCTGTGATAAACCATAATTGAAAATAATTTTAAAAAGAATATATATATGTATATATATACATATATATATATGACTGAATCACTTTTATGTACAGCAGAAATTAACACAACATTGTAAATCAATGATATTTCAATTAAAAAAACAATGGATTGTCACATTTCCTGAGAAAACATTTTGGAGGACAAAACTGATCATTCATGGAGATGATGGCATTTCCTTTCATAGGGAGCCTCAGGAATTGGGTAGACAACATTCCATACAGGCCACTTAAATAAATACTGACTTTTCTAAATGTAGGAGAGTGGACTGTACAGTTCTCTTTGTATCACTGCAAAGCTACACTACTACATAAAAAGTGAACATTTATTTGCAGCATGTTCTTAGTTTTCTTAAAGATAAGTGTGTAATTATCTTGTGCGATTTCAAAAATCCCAAAAAACTACTATAGCCCAAACATGAGTTAGTGAAAATAAAAATAATAAAACATAGCTTCACTGGAGAACAGAGAGGAACTTGGTAAAGATTCTGGAATAGTGGGGCTTGTAAGATATCAGTATGGTGGATACTATTTGGCCTATGCAATTTCCATTTCTAAGAAATGATGATTTTATTGCTTTTTAAAACCGAAGTACTGGGGTTTGATCCTGCTTTTAAGTTAAGCACGTGTTAAATCACATGTCACAATACGGATCTGAGAAATGCCTCTTATCTCCCTCTACAACCTGGCATCAAAATAAGATTATTCAGTCAGGAAGTGAAATGAAAGTGCCAGCCAGAACTGCTGCTGTCTCCTGTTATGTTATCCAAGGGCATCAAAATTTTTCTATAGAAAAGAGGCTTCCAGCTATAGAAAGAGAAATCACATTTCTCAGGCTTACCAGTTTAATATGTTCTCGCTTCTGGTATTTTTCACTGTAATACTGTTCTTGTCGAAGATTAAGCAGCTGCTGCTGTTGTTTGTCCTTCAAGTCTATTAACTTTTGGGTCATTTCGGCATCCAGGGCAGCAAGGTCTTGCTCAATTGTTGACGAACCATGGTCAGGGCTGCTGGGTTCCGATCTGCAGAGACACAGAGCTTGACTCACAAAACATGTAGGTCAGAGCAAGGTGGAGGGAGGGCTGCTCACCAGAGTCCCTCCTAGAGACTCTGTTTGGAAATAAATATTTCGATAAACCACTTGAGACAGAAGCTGATACCCCAAGGACAAGCTTAGCAGCAGAAGGTCTCCAAACACAGAAAGTAGATGAAATTTGTGCTGCTCTAGAAAGAGGTAGTGGCAGAATAGGAAAGCCAAGAGGCTGGGGGCCCTGGCAGTGGTGGTGAAGAGAATGACAATCCCCCCTTAGGAAAAACAATGTCTAATAAGGACTTTTTAAGGCTTTTATTTTTTAACGTAGCATGTATAATGTAATTTCCACCTACATTTCTCCTGTACACTCTGCTGCATTGATGATTCTGTAGGGGGAGTTGAAGAGGTGATGAATTTTGCATCTGTGTGATGTAGACTGACAACAGAGAGCATGTGCAGACGTCACGGGCCAGCAACACTCCCAGCTGACATGTTCTGTTTCTTGACATCTTTTAATAGCAAGATTTGTTATTAAAATAAGTTTCTTTGGGGGCTGAACCAACTTCATTGATATCTCCACCCAAAATGGCACTTTGGTTCCAAGAGAAAGGAGGATGAATTGGGTTTATTCTAAAATATTTATCAAGTGCTCACTCTGTGCAGGGGGACTTTCTTTGAGTTATTCATAAAGAATTATATAGCTATTTTGACGTTTAGGACTAATGTTGAAATAAAACAAAGCAATTCTCACTAACATTATTGTGTTAAAACATACGGTGTGATTCTTTCAAATTTTGTGCTCTTACTTCTTGTAGGACAAATAGAATGAGAGACAGTGTTGGAAACGGGGTACCAAGAGCAGGTCTGTTCTTTTCATTTATATGGAAACTGCTGCAGAAACAACCACCTAAGATACGCAACACATCAGATTCTGTCTCCATGTTTTCACTTGTGGCCAAGTGGAACGAGTAGAAGAGGTTTCTTGAATCAGCTGGTGCTAATTCCTCTTACTTTCTCTTTCAATTAGGCCAACACAATGGTGCCACATGGAGAGGCAGTTGGTAGAAGCTAGTGTTAGGATCCTATTTTGTCAAATAAGGGATGCAGAATTCCCTCAAAGGTTTCTAAACATCAAAATCACATGGCAGCACTGAGGTGGCCCTCCATCCTGGCATGAGTACAAGTCTATTTATCAACATCAGAGGAGAGGAGCATTGGAGGGGTGACCTCCGTCTTGGCATGAACACGAGATACATTTGTAATCTGCTGCAGCAGGAAGTTGGTGTAGCCAGACATAAAGTGTTGCTTCAGTGAGCCACAATCACCATAGCAGAGGCAACAGGGCAACATTTCTTGACCACTCAGCAGGTGCCAGGGACTTTCTGCTTTACTTCTGGCAACAACCCAGCTAGCAGGTGTGACAATCTCCTGTTTACATTTGAGGAAACTGAGTTTCAGTGAGACAATTTTCCTAAGGACACAGTATGGGGGAGCAGCAGTGCAGCTTACCCAAGGACAGACATCTAGAAAACAGCAAAGTCTGTGCTCTGAGAACAACACAGTGTGTGACAGAAACCATCTTTGAATGATCTACCCTTCACATTATGTGAAAACTCAGTTGAGACTACGGATATTTGAATAAGAAACTGATCTAATATAACATTGTACATATGAAATATATAATGTTATAAACAAATGTTACCTCAATAAAAAATAGATCTAAAAATTATTTATTAATTCATTAGAAAATATAAGCCCATTACATATTAATATATTTTGTGAAAAATAATTATACTTTCAAAACAAGAAGAAAATCAGTGAGATTAAAAAAATCTCACTGGCAAAAAAAAAAAATGAATATAATGGACATTATGTCCATTTATTACTCTGAGGAGTTTTCAGGATTTTAATGTGTATCATGGGGGGATGGGAAATGGACAGACATAATCAGACCTCAGTGTCTTTGCCTCTTGAAGAAAATTTTCTCCTGATGTATTTTTTGACACAAGATGCTTAGGGATTTTTGTTTGTTTGTTTTTTGAGGGAAGTAAAGAAAAATAACCAAGGGACGAATGTTTCTGCATCTTCTCCAAAAACAGTGTTGAAGATATTATCCCCTGTTGCCTAATGTTGCCTGTGTATGATCCAAGAGATGAATTCTTTTGTAATTTAATACCAGGAAAATGTTTGTCCCTCTTGGAAATGCAAGTTTCCTTTAATCAGATAAGGAGAATTATCTAACCCGTATTTCCTTTTCTCAGAAGCTAAGAGCTAGTTTTAGTGTTCAAGGACAGAAATTACATTAAATGATTACTTCTGTCCAGTTGAAATACAACACGGGTCACATATTTGATTTTTTTCCACATATGTGATTTGAAATTTTTAGTAGCCATCTTAAAAAGTAAAAATAAATGAGTGAAATTAATTTTAATAATATATTTTACATAGCTTGATTATCAAAAATATTATCATTTCAACATGTAATTAAAATCAATACACATCAATATAAAAATGTGAGATTCTTTTTTTTTTTTTGTGAAGTCTGAATTCTAGTGTGTTATTTTATACTTGAAGCACATTTCAATTCCAATGAGTCACTGTTTGTGGTTAGTGACTCATGTATTGGACAGCAGATCTGGTAACTGGCAGACAGTCTGTGTGCATATGTATGTGTGTACATTTTTTTTTCTATTTTTATAGGACTTTTTTACATATCGTCTATGAATTTACTTTAACATTCTATTGGAAGTTTTCAGGATATGATTTATAAATAAATGAATACAGGAATAAACAAATGACTACATACATATCACTAAGATCAAAATTTAGAAGTTTTAGGCCAAGCTTTGCCTGAACTGTTTTGTAACTGTGGGTAAATGTTAAGCCTTTAGTTTTCAGATTCCTCCTTGAAGAAGTGATAACAGTTCACCTAGATGGCTTCTAAGGCTGCTCCAGGTCTAAACAATGATGCTTTTGCTGCTTTTAAAAGCCCAGGTACTGGGTTTTGATTGTGCTTTTAAGTTAAGCACATGTTAAATCATATGTCACAAGAATCATATGTTTCAGATTCATATGAATCTGAAAAATGCCTCTTACCTTTCTCTCTAACCTGATCGGATTATTGAATAAGGAAGTGAAGGGAAGGATGGAAGGATGTGGTACAGCCTGCCTGACTCTTAGCTTCTATGCTCACATAGTTTCCCCACGTTACCACGTTAGGCACTTTGGGGTGATAACTGAGTAGGTTGTACTCACTGCTGTGTCCCCAGGGCACACAGAAAGCGCTCAATAAATATTGGTTGAATGAATGTGTGAGAAACGCTTCTCCCCAGCACGGTCTGAGTACATGGGGCTGTGGGGACTCTTAGGCCCCAAACAAGGATTATCTGTACAGGGCTTTGTGGGTTTCAGATAGAACAGCAAAGGGCAGTAGAGGTTTTCTTTTCAATAAGACAAGTTGCCTCTTCAGCTTGGTTCTAGTCCACAGCAAAATGTCAGACCCCCCAGGTTGGCAGCTGCAATATGGCAAGTCAGCCAGTTGGTCCTGGGCCTACAGGCTAGAACTCAATGGTAGGACTTCCTGCATATCTAGTCTCAGAATTTGGTCAAATAAAGAAATTCAGTCTATAATCAAAAGTGAGCTGAGAGGACACAAAAGCTGTAGAGAGTGGAGGGAGTTGGGTGGCTTTCCTTCTTACAGTGGTGTAGATCCAAAACATGGTGCAAAACACTGAAAATTCATCAACTAAACTTCAATTAAAAGAAAAAAAGAACTATCAAGCCAAGACTGTGATATGACAATTTTCAAAGGAATAAATATAAATTGACAATAAATATGCCAAAAAATTCAACTTAATAAGGAAATGCAAATTAAGATACTAATGACATCACTTTTTTCTCCATCAGTTTGCACTTTCATATCTTGCTGATACTTACAAACTAAAACAGAAAAGTCTTTAAATTGATCTAGGGATCCCACTTTTAAAATTTTAAGAAAATAGGAATATATGAAAAAATTTATACATACATATTTATTAACACATTTCTTATAATAGCAAATAATCAAAAACAACATGTTCATCAATAAAAAATCATTTAAATTAATTGTAGTTTGTCCATTCAAAAAAAAAAAACACTGAAAATCCATGTAAATGACTCTCCTCCTTTATACTATAAAACAAACAAAAAATACCCCTTCAACTTACTTTTTCTTACTATCCTTTTTGGCTGTCTTTTCCAAAGCTGCCCTCCTTCGCAAGTAGTCATTCTGGATTTCATTATATTTTGTAGTGTGCTCTTTGATAAGGTCGGTGGTTTTCTTGTGGTGTCTCTTAACCAGGTCTTTCATTTCTTTGTAGTGCTTCTTTTGAAGTTTCACAAACGACTTCTGTTGCTTCAGCTCTTCAATTGTCTGCGCTTCTACTTCTGCAACAAATGGGTATGAGAGCTGAGAGGCCTGGAAGGGCTGAGAGGACAGAGCAGTTGCTGTTGAGCAGTATTTTTCTGACCCCAGCCCACTGGACCTTGAGAGCAGAGCTTGGAAGTCAAACGTGTGTTCCAGGCTGGCTTTATGGCTTGCTAACTTTGTGACTATGTTACCAAATTTCTCAAAGACCCAATTTCTTTACTTATAATTTTTAAAAAAGTTTGGGTTCCCTAGAAACAGAGCCCAAGAGAGGGATTCAGGTACATGTGATTTACCAAGGGGGGCTCTCAGTAGGAGGGGAGTGAGGGCAGAAGATACAGAAGAAGTAGCTAAACAAGGATGTGGTCTCGGCTGGAGTCCGGCTTCTGCCTGATCCCACGGGGAGCTCTGGAGCATGAACTGTACTACAGAGTTAGTTTCACCTTGAGGCAAGAAAGCCAGCTTTTTGCCTGTTTGGGAATGTCAGTTGTGGGGAGGCATAAGCTCCTGGAGAGGGGGCTTCCTTTTGGCTGAGGGCAATTTTCTTTCTTTCTTTCTTTCTTTTTTTTATAAAAGATCTCCCACACAATCTTCAGCTAACCCTGTGGTTTGCTAATATGTTTGCAAATGGCACTGCACCTGCTTTTATATAAATTTTTGATGCCTAGAGCATCAAATGTATCAGGGCATTGTCAGAGACATAGCTGTGTAATAAATAGCTCAAATGGATATAATGAGATATGCTCCATGACCAACAGAGTAGCAAGACATTTATCAGATAAGAAATCCCTCTTCATGATCAGTGTGCCTTCCATGAGGGCAATTTTCAAAAGCAGAGGAAGCTATGAGCTGTTAGTAGCCAACGTTTACTATCGCTGGGAGCTGGGTGCCACAGATGGTAAAGGGGATTTTGGTGGGCACTAACAGGATCCACTTTAAAGATCACACAATTTCTACTTTTTAGGGTCGTTATGGTGATGATGAAATAAAAGAATTAATGCAAAGTTTTTAACATAGTTTCTGGCAGTGTGCCTGTTAGAGGCTTAACAAATGATTGTACAGGTTCTACAGCACCATTTCTAAGGGGCACTATTCACAGTATAGATATTGTAGGTTTGCATATTTATCACAACATTGCTCCAGTATAGATCAGTAAGGTGAGGGAAGGTCCTTGCTGTGATTTACCCAAAGGCACCATAGGGTTGGTGCTAGTTTATATCACTACATAGTGTTTTATTTAATGCCAAGAAAACATTTAATGTGACAGAGCTTGATTTTAAAACAGTCTGTGTTTTACTGACTTGTTTAATCAATTGTAAAAATATGCACTTAAAAAATATGTTAACATTTCTAAAACTACGATGCATCACGTAGTCAATGGAGTGCCACAATTTGTTGGTGCTTTTCTTTCTTGGCCATCCATGAGTAGTGAGGTACCTTAAAAAGGATGGTGCCTTAAATTCAATTAATTATCATTTATTTAGACCTAGATTAAGTCATAGTTCACATGTTTTCATCCTTTGATGTGAACTTTCCGCTTCTGGGAACAAAAATAAGTTATCATAAATATTTAGAACTGTCAAGAGACTCAGAAATAATATATGCCATGAATAACAACAGACCTGGATAGCAAATGATATATCTAGTGGATAAATGTTGAAATCAGAATAACAATTTATGTTCTTAAATGATAAGGTCTTTAAGCAATTGAAGTATGTTTCCCTTTTTAATAATGTATCTATTCTCGATTCCTTTTGAGAAAGAGGCCAGGGAGAGAATCAGGTACATTTATTTAATGGTTTCCCTCAGGCTCAGATGGACTCATTACGGTTGCATAATGACTGATTATATTAAAATTTATAATCCTAAGGAATTGCTGCAGTTTTGGTGACAGATTCAACCTCACTTCTTTAAAAATGGTGTGCAGCACATCAGCTGTGGCAAGTTTAGCAACAGGGTTCAAGATGTTCCAACCTATGACTAAAAATAATTCCACGGAAAGTATCATTTTTTAAAAAGTCTGTGGATGAAAGGCTATTGTTTGAATACGTCCTTAAGCATAAAGGTAATGTCCATTTATATAAGGAAACAAATACCACTCATAAACCAACCAGAGATAATCACTGCCACCTTTCATCTATGCATTTGTGTATTTTTAAATAATGTTGGAATCATGCTCTTATTTACACTTCTGTCTCTTGTTTTAGGTGTGAACATTGTATTGTTTCCCATGGGATTAAATCTTTAAACACATGTTTTCTTTTCATACATTCCTAAAATAAGTTTTTGATGCATATTTTATGTATTATATTGGTGAAATCATAAATACACATCCCTCTCAATTTTCACAAAGTGAAGAGGTTTCTGTAGCCACCACTTAGATCAAAATCAGAATATTATCAGCACCCCAGACACCCTCTTTTCGGTTCCAGCCTTCCCTCCCACCCCCTAAGTATAATCCAAATCCATGTTTCTAAGAACACAAATTACTTTTGCCTGTTTTTGAACTTTGTGTAGCTGGCATCATAAAGAATGTGCTCTTTGGTGTCTGTCCTCTTTTCTTCAACATTATGCTGTGAATTTTATCCATGCAGTTGTGTGTAACTGTAGTTTATTTCTACAGCTGTATCCTATTTTATTCTGTGACTATACCATAATTTATCCACTCTACTGTTTATGGATATTTAGGTTCTTTGCAGTTTCTGGTTCTTGTCCATAGTGCTGTTTTTTGTGTACATTTCTGTTGTATGTTGGGCCAACATGTTATACACTGCTACATACTTCTAATTGTATTAAAGAAAGCTGGTACCAATTTTAGTCCCACTAGCTTAACAAATTAACCAAATATAAAATATTCCCAAACTGTATCATCATTCTTAAACTCTGTGTATTCTATGGTCACAAACAGTTCACATTCTGCATTTCTAAAATATGCTTTATTGTGGGCACTTTGGGAAGATTGCATTCCTGTTCACTGGGTCACATTTCCAGTATGAAACTATTCCTTGATTCCAAAATACATCTTGTGAAATTATGTTATTTTTTTATACCAGTAGGGTCCTATTTGCCAAGTATGGTTACTTCTCTGGGATTATATTGTGTAACATGGCTTGAAGTAGGATGTATCTGTAGATGGTTTTAGAAGAGAAATATTAATGATGTTATATTTTAGAGATGAAATCTCCTCTCCTCTAAATACTTACCCTGCGTAATATTCAGCTGCCTAATTCCATAGGGAAAAAAGTGGTATTTACCTGTTAAAACACTCTGAATAAGATCTTCTGTTTTGGCAGGTGCCTTTACAGAGCCTGAAAAAAAAATAGCCTCTTTTAACTTTTGAAATTGTTTTCTTCCTGTAAAACAATGTTTGGCTCTTGACCCTAAGTCTCTTTATGGAGAAATTACAAATTGTGGGAGAAAATTATCCTAAAAATATTCTAAGAAATGTCTTCATTTTTTAACTTTGGGGCAGACATAATTAAATGTGAATCTATATGCTCCAGTTATAGAAAGGCCATTCCTCCACTTTGAATCAAAACTCTGTCAACAAATTCAGTTTAGGCTACTGCTACCTTCTGGCCATAACAGGAATGACAAGTGATCTTTTAAAAGATATACAGACTGCCAACAAACACATGAAAGAATGCTCAACATCACTAATCATTAGAGAAATGCAAATCAAAACTACAATAAGATATCATCTCACACCAGTCAGAATGGCCATCATCAAAAAATCTAGAAACAATAAATGCTGGAGAGGGTGTGGAGAAAAGGGAACCCTCTTGCACTGTTGGTGGGAATGTAAATTGATACAGCCACTGTGGAGGACAGTATGGAGGTTCCTTTAAAAACTCCAAATAGAACTACCATATGACCCAGCAATCCCACTACTGGGCATATACCCTGAGAAAACCAGAATTCAAAGAGTCATGTACCACAATGCTCATTGCAGCTCTAGTTACAATAGCCCGGAGATGGAAACAACCTAAGTGTCCATCATCGGATGAATGGATAAAGAAGATGTGGCACATATATACAATGGAATATTACTCAGCCATAAAAAGAAACGAAATTGAGCTACTTGTAATGAGGTGGATAGACCTAGAGTCTGTCATACAGAGTGAAGTAAGTCAGAAAGAGAGAGACAAATACCGTATGCTAACACATATATATGGAATTTAAGAAAAAAAATGTCATGAAGAACCTAGGGGTAAGACAGGAATAAAGACACAGACCTACTAGAGAATGGACTTGAGGATATGGGGAGGGGGCAGGGTAAGCTGTGACAAAGCGAGAGAGAGGCATGGACGTATATACACTACCAAACGTAAGGTAGATAGCTAGTGGGAAGCAGCCGCATAGCACAGGGAGATCAGCTCGGTGCTTTGTGATCACCTGGAGGGGTGGGATAGGGAGGGTGGGAGGGAGGGAGACACAAGAGGGAAGAGATATGGGAACATATGTATATATATCTGATTCATTTTGTTGTGAAGCAGAAACTAACATACCATTGTAAAGCAATTATACTCCAATAAAGATGTTAAAAAAAAAAAAAAAGCAAAGGCTGACCAGCAGGCAGGAATAATGTTGCAGGCATGATCCATTAGAGGGTGCCAAAATCACCAGACAAACGTTTAAGGAGAAACAGGATAGTTGCATAGTCTCAAAGTGTCTCCACTAAGATATCAATTAACTATAAAGGGGAAAATTGTAACTTTCAGTGGAGAAACCTGGTAGATGGCACCTTAACCAAGTGATCCAACATCCCTGATGATGAGACACAGCAACATCAGATACCCCTGACATAATGCTCTCAGAACAGCATTGCTTCTGTGATGTTCTCGCCAAAAATGTGTAATTTTAGTTTAATCATGAGAAAACATCAGGCCAACCCAAATTGAAGGATAATCTACAAAATAACAGACTCTTCAGAAGTGTCAAGGGCATGAAAGACAGGACAGACTGAGGGACTGTCACAGATTCAAGGAGGCTAAGGAGACATGACAATAAGTACAATGTGGGATCCTGAGCTGGAACCTGAGACAATCAAAGGCATTAGTGGAAAGCAGGTGAAGTTCAAACAACATCTGTGGTTTAGTTCAGGGTATTGTGCCATTGTTAATTTCCTGGTGTGACTCTGACAGATGTTAATGCCAGAGAAGAGGGGTCCAGTTTTGCAATGTATTCTGTGCTATTTTAAAAATTATTCTGTAAGTCAAATGATTCCAAAGCACCCAGGTAAAAACATCAAATGCTAAATTCTCTTCTACTCTCAAAAGCACAAGGTTATATTCACTATTTAAATTAATTATTCATATTCTAGAAACACACTAAATGTTTGTATTTGGTATATAAAAACTTCATTTGAAAATATCACTTCTTTTTATACACAGGTTATCTCCTTATTACTATTAATCTCAACAACCTCCTTTCTTAAGTAGTCTCAGTAGGAGCATAGAAGCTAAAGGGAAGAATTTTAGGATCGTGGAGAACTGGTGTCAGTCTTGTCTTCACTCTTCAATAGCGACATGGCCTTCAAGAAGTACCTTGTCATTTCAAAACTGCAATTTATTCATCTGCACCATGGGGGCAGTGGTAGAATCAACCCTCAGAAGCCTGGTTTAAGAGTTACACGAGATAATCCACGTGAAGCATTTAGCCGCGTGCTCATGACAGGCACTTAAAATTGGTGAAAGGAAGTGGAGAGAGATGCGAAGGAATTCTTGGCAGAAACGTAACTTAGTGAGGTAGAACTAAGAATGTGCTTCTAAAGCATAGCTGCATATAAGGTGCTTGAAGAACCCTTCACACACCCTGCCAGCAGATGGACCATAATCCATCACTAAATAAAGACATGGGAAATCTGGGTGATATTTTGTTGTGGCTTCGTAAATTGTCAGCAGAGCCAGATGAGCACTTATGAGTCTCTTGGCCTTCCTTCATTCCTTCCTTCCTTCCCTCATTCATTCCCTCATCACATGTTTCTGGAGCATCTCCTAAGTCCATGCATTTTTGCCCATGTGATGTTTTCGCTAAGTCAATCATGCTACCTCCTTCAGTGGTACATATAAACTAGAGGCTACTAGTCATGTAGCACAGCTCTCTCATCAGAGTGTTTACCTGGAGCTGGTTGGCTGTGGAGAGCCTGGGAGGGTGGTTTGGGTGTCAGGGATGTAGTGTGATTCATCCCGTTTTCTGCTGGAGTTGTCCTGGCTTCACTTGGAGCTTCTGACTGTGTTTCCCCAGGATCAGCCTAAAATCATAAACATCCTTTAATTTTTCACACTTCTTATGGTTCTTTTGTGATCTTCCTAAACCCAAAAAGCTACATTTGATAGCATTTTCACAACTCATTTGGACTCTGAAATATCACATCTGAAACTGTGCAGAAAGCAGGGTAAAAACAGCATGGTGTTGAACCATGATTCTGGCCAGTTAATTGTATTAAAGGACCCGATATTTATGCTTTTCTATGCCCACTGCTCTTGGACGTGTTCTCCAGCACTGACTCTGGACCTGAGCATGTGATTTGCTTTGGTAAAATGAGAGACTAGCAAACTAGATATAAGCAGTGGATTGAAAAGCCATTTGCAAATGTTTCTTCTCTTTCTCAGACCCCTGCTATAGCCATGGAGGATGAGAGCCCACATGGAGGAGAGCTGAGTCATGTAGACAAGGATGTCCTGGACCAGCCAGCCCTGAGCTGACAACATACACTTAAGTGAGTCTACCTAAGATTAGCTGAACCTGGTCCAGATCAACAGAACTGCTCAGCTGACCAAATGACTCATGAACAATAATAAGTAGTTGATGTTGTAAGCCACTAAGTTGGGGATTGTTTGTTATGCAGCAGTAGCTAATTGATACACTGGTTATAAACATCGATTTTGGAGCCAGACTTACCTGGGTTCAATTTCTGGCCCTGCCACTTATTAGTATTGTGATATTGGGCAAGTCACTTAACTGTCTGTCCCTCACTTTCCTCATCTTTATAGATGGGGATACGTATGTACTGGGGATCATAATATTATCTATATTGTAAGGTTGTTTAGAGGATCAAATAAGTTACTATTCATAAAGTGCTTAGAATAATTCCTGGCACAGAGTAAATTTGTGCATGTTAAATAAATAGATAAAACATTTAAGCTTGTATAATACTACCAATAAATAATAATAACAGATACATTAAAACTTATGAAATCTCTACTCCATTCCCTCCAGCAGCTAGTCTGCTATGCCCTGTGCAGAGCAAACATTTAATGTTTGATGAGTAAATGTTGATCTTTATAAAATAATTGCCTCAGTGATTATATACCATTTTAGCGATGCTTTTCAGGGTTCTGCAACTCTTGTCTCAGAATTGCCTTCTGAGTCCAAGGCAGATTTTACTGACAACGAGGCTATCCTGATGCTCTACTTTGTTGTACATTAAGAAAATATATTAGGAAATGGCCAAGAGTCATTTGGAGCTCAATGTTGTGACATTTTGTTATGTAATTACAGACAGCAGATTGCCTTATGATAACATTTTTAGAAAATGTAAGATGAGAATGAAAATAATGACACATTGTCACAAGTGGCTTTTAATCTGTCCCCCCAAAGCATCTTTAAAACACAAGTTCCAACACTGCTTTTGGTGATGACAGAACTTATTTTAATTCAACAAACAATCCCTGTTTACCTACCACAGGCTGCTCTGCTCAGAGCTGATGGTATTGAGATGTAAGGGATGAGCCTGGGGTCAGTGGCGGGGCAGGGGGCAGAGTGGGGGCTAAGGAACCTAGGCCAGTGACCTTGGCAGCCTGTAGAGCTCACGATGCAGAACTCTGTCTTCTGAAAAATGGCTACTTTGAATGGGGAAGTTCTGGTATGTTTGTGTTATTCAGTTACATCCATCAGGAAAAGTCTCCCTAGAATCATTATGCCAAGGGGAGGGATTTCATATTTTTTGTTCGGCAAGAGATTGCAAACTGGAGGCTTAGGGTCCAAATGGAGTGCATTGAAATGTTCTAGGGTCCAAATGGAGTGCATCAAAATGTTCACCCAATGCTGCCAGATTTTAAAAATGAGGAGATTTTACATTAATAAAATGGATCTCTTGCTTCAGTTGAAAAATCAGATTGGGCAACACTGGGCCTGCTTTCCCGCTCTGGATGAGAACGGAGGGGTTTCTGCCTCTTTAAGGACACTCCCCTGTGACTCATTTAGACTTTACCTGCCTCAGTCCTGTAGGCATTTGGGTTTGCAGGAGGTACTTGAGAAGACTGAACTATCATAGATGTTTGACCACACAATTCATAAAGGAAATGCATTTACATTGCACAGGAGAGACTGAAGTAAAGAGAGTGCTGGACAGAGCACTGGGTCATCAGCAAAGTTACCCATTGGCCTTGGTCCTCTGGCTTGAGTACAGTGGGGGTAAAACTTCCCAGCCTCCCAGCCATAGGGGCGCCCATGGTCACCAAACTCAGCTGCCGGGAAAACAGGAACAGAAGGTGCTCCTGTTCTGTGGGCGGCTGATCTTGCCCATTTTTTATATCCAGGCAGGTTTCTGGAAACAGGTGGGGATGAATCAGATTCTTCCCGGTGTGATAGCTGGCTGAAATTAGCCCTCTGGAAGAGGATAGGGAAGAAGAAACTTTTGATGGAGGAAAGCATGGAGGTGATGGAAAGCCAGCTTCCATGAAGGCAATACTGTGTGGCTTCTTTTTGGCAACTAGGTGTAGTGCCCTGGGGGTCTCAGGCTGGAGGTGTATTCAAAATGAACCCAGTAAGCTTATTTTGTCTGTACCAGGTTTGCAGGCATTCCATGGGGCTGTGTGCCCTTGGGAAATCAAGTTCAGTCATTAACTTGAATCAAGATGCAGGAAATAGAAGCTCTGCTTATCAAGGGTACGTAAGACAAAGCCCTTTACATTGCAGAAACTGATATAATGTATGAATTCAAATACATTTTTTTAAAAATAGATAAATGTTGAGGAAATGCACTGGCAAACACTTCGTAGTTACGACTGAGGATCAAGAGATCACCAAAGTTTGGTGCTGGATTTGAGGTAAGCTTTGGAGAAATCTTGGTCCAGGGGTCCTGGGGATGCCTCCAGGCAGGGTGGATGGCACCACATAACCCTGGGGGGTGCAGGGGCACCCTTGGCACTGTACAGTAACAGGCAGTCAATAGAAATGATGGAAATGAGCGAAATGGACTAGATTTCACGCAATAGGGCAAAGCGAGGCTGTGCCCAGACCTGGAGGGGGAGCTCCTGGGAATTCCAGCCAATTATTGCCTAGGCTGCGAGGAAAGCTGGGAAACTGAATTTTTGGTGCAATATCTCCCAATTTAAAACACTGAGATGCCAAACAAAGCACATCTTCAGAGCGCAAGTGGTCCAGAAGCTGCCCATCTGTACCCTCTGCTCAGAGGAGAGAGTTTGCCTGGATTTTCGGGATTGTGTCAGTCAGCAATGTACCCAGAGCCACCGCTGGAAACGCAGTGGGCGGGGCCAATTGTTCTGCAGCCCAGCCCCGCCCCCCACCTCCTCGCCCCAGGGACCCAGCAAAAGTGGAGAGAAAAGAGCGGGTAAGGAGGACCCTGAATGCTGGGCTAAGGAATTTGGGGCTCCTTGTGTAGACTGACCCTTGTCAGGGACCTCTTAGGATTTTCTGGAAACAGATTTTATTAATTTAGTGAGAATCTATAGTGGCAAATATATCGGACTGATGCTTAAAATATGTTGCTAACAAAGGGCAGTATATACAGATTTGAATTGGCTGTTCCCTATTGGAGATTGACCATAGTAGCAGCTGTAGATCACCGCGTGCCAGACACCGTTACACACGCCAGCTTCGTCGCAGCCAGACAGCGAAGGCAGCCGCTCAACTCCATTATACAGCAAAGAAGTCAGAGGCGTTATTAAAGTCTTTACTAAAGACTTGCTAGAAGGCACACCGTTAAGGGTGCGACTGGTGTTTGAATATATGTCATAGTCTAAAGTTTGAACTTTTCTACTGCACTAGTTCACCCTGTATTCTATGATAATAGCAACTTAAGGAACCACAATAGTAACTTACGTTACTGCGGAGATACAGAGATGTATAAATGTAAAGACCATTCTCAAAGAGCTTACTCTGTTGCACTAAAAAGGCATTCAGGTATTAAAAATTAAATTTTTGATATCATCACTGAAAGGTTGAATAATTCCCACTCTGTGGATATGTGAGATGAAATGCAAAAACCAAATTCTTTGCCCCACTCACAAGCATCAGTGGAAGTCAATACTTGTGACTTGCTTTCTCCCCAGTCTTTGTCCAAATATTCTTTTTAATGTGCTTGAATGAAATAAGCCTGAAATTCTTTCGCATTGCACTGGAAATTACAATAGAAACAAAAGAACTAGAAATATCAGTTTTCTCAATTTAATGGTGACTCTTGGGATCCAATTAAACAAATTTCAAGGAAAGAAGGTTCAGAAATTGATATTTCACTTGCACCAAGTTTTGCTTAGCTGGGTAGAGAAAAATCAACTACAGCAGAGGTAGGTCACTGCCCTCCAGTGGCCAAATGAAAGCATTACACTATTTTTCCTTCAAAACATGAAACAGTGGACTTTTTAAAGCCAAGATTTTATAAAAAAAATAATATTTATAACCTTACTATATCAAAAATAAACAGAAGCGCCTTAAAATATAACACAAGTGGATCAGTAAAAGTATAACTGGAAAGGCCATTTTTACAAGTTTTAGAGAAGGAGGAGATGCCATTTGGTATGCTAGTTGAAAAGATTTCTATCCCAGGCACTGAAATTTTGGATCTGATGATGAAGCAAGAGAGAGCTCAAATTTGGGGAATTTAGTGGGGTGGTTAAGATGGTAAGTTAAGGGTCTTCCAAACACCAGAATGTGTTGACTGAGCTACTGGAGGTGTCGGTGTCCTTCCTGAGTCATCTAAAAAGTACAGTCCCTTCCAGGTAGTGGTTAGGATGACAGCATCTTGACTCGGATACTAGATGGGTGAGGGCAAGGGCAAGGTCATCAGTGTTTCCAGAATATTGAGGGCAAGACTCATAATTTCATCATGCAGAAATCCAGTCCACTCAGGGCAAATGTGGGCAGTGGATGTGGCTTCATCAAAACTAGCCTTTCCCTTAAGAAAGAGCTTGCTTAAACACACGTACAACTGGTACCTTAAATTTATATTACCTGAATGAAATTAGATGATACATCTACCCCACATTTCTAAAAATTCCAGAACATTTCTAAAAACTATATCCTGATGTATGTGTTCTGAAGCATTGAGGGATGAAGTATGCTAATATTTGCAGTCTACTTTGAAATGCATCAAAAATCAGTTGCAATAATGAAAGGATAGAGGGATTTATAGATGGATATATATGTGATAAAGAAAGTGCATCAAAATTGGAATTGTGGAATCCAGGTGATTGATATATGGGTGTTCTTTTTCAACATCTGTGTATGTTTGAAAATTTTTATAATAAATTATGGCAAAACTCTGATATTTTTAAGAGTTTACCAAAGTGAGTTAAAGCAAAAGACAGCTTTAAGGAGCTGAATAAATTCATCTGTTGACTTCAGTTTTTGTCATCATATGTGTCATCATACAAAGAAATCATCAGCATTCACATGGTGTCTCTTTGTTGAAGCCTTAGTGACAGCTGCAAGTTACAAACATTTGTGTAAATTTTTATTACAGTCTTTCTCCAGACTTTAAGGACTACGAGAGCATCTGATTTTTCTCATCATTATATCTCTATATTGCCCAGCATGGTGACTGATGCAGCGTGTTAAAAAAAGCTTTTATTAAATGAATGCATTGAGACATCCACAGTTTGTTTCCTCCTCATGTATAATCAATAGATGTAGTATCAGTGACAAAATCCTGAAACTAAAGAACCATCTAAATGTTATGTTAAAAAATATTTTTGAATGAATGAATCAATGGGTGAAAAATATGAAGATGCTGCTCTTTCTGTGTCTGTGGCTAGAGAATCTGCATTTAGTTCATAATTGCAACAGCTTATTTAGAAAGAGATTAAAGGGTGACAGCTCTGCTGACTATTTTGTGTTGCCTATGTTACCATTCCTACCAGCTTTAATTTGTTGGAAATATTTTGATACAGTCTCCAAAGAAATCAGCAGAAATGAATTCTTTGAGTTAGGCAGAAATCAAGGGTTCCTCCTTTAAAGAAAACATGGGCCAAACACCCTTCACATTCATCTTTTGGAAATGTATCTTTTATATTAACTAAGCAAATCATTTGTCAAAGACTATCCTCAATCACTCACAGAACAGATTCTGGACAATCCCCCAAGGAGAGTTTCTCCTGTAGCTCTTCCCAGGTTCCTGAGATTGAACTGACATTTTAGAGTGGATGGAATTAATGGCTATTCAATTCCATGTGGGGAGAGCCAGGTGCTTGTGGGAGACAGATGCAGGGCTCCAAAGCATTGGTTCTCAATGTGTGGTCCCTGGACCAGCATCATTAGCATCGCTACAAACTTAGAAATGCCAATTCTTGGTCTACCTCAGACCTACTGAACCAGAAACTCTGGGGTTGGGCCCAGCAATCTGTGCTTTTAGGAGCCATCCAGGTGATCCCGATACATACTAAAATCTGAGAGCTTTGCTACTCAAAATATCGTCCAGCCCAGCAGTGTCAGCGTCACCTGGAATCTTGTCAGAAATGCAGAAGTTTGTGCCCTGCTACAGACCGATTAAATCTGAATCCGTATTGAAACAAGATCCCTGAGTGATCCGTATGCACATTAAAATTTGAGAAACCTTGCTGTAAAGCAGAGTGAAAAACTTTGTCATTTAGTCATGCTTTTATAATCCCTATGGTATTGGTCATGGCATGGATTCTGGATTCATCGCTGTTTTAGGCAGATGAACCCAAAGCCCCTCATTAGAATCCATTGAAATTTTAAAAATTGTTATGGAGGAGGTCTGTAAAAGCAGTGGAATTGAACTGTTCATTGAGTAGTTTTAACTCAAGTGAATATATGGTCTTCTCTTGAGATCTCATTTAAAAAGACCCTGGTTCCTCCATTTATTGGCCATTGATACTAAGCAAGTCACTCTATCATTATAAGCAACTGTTCCCTCTTCTAAAAATGGGGACTATATGTTTGTGCTAGTTCAGGCCCAGTTTTACCCAGGGTATCCAATCAAAGTGCCTTGTAAACTCCAAAACTGTGTAGAAATGAAAGGGACAGGGTCATTATCTAAAGGCCGTTACCTAAAAGGCAAACTTTCTCTTCCTACTTTATTGGATGCTTTAAAGTTCAGGGATGGTGAGAAACTATTGTTTCTGTAAGTTGGTATTTTTTTTCTTTTCTTTCAAATTTTTATTTTAGATCATAGCACGTCTGTATTTGACTTAAACCTGGAATACTACACTTAGGAGTCTTTGCAGAAAATAAATTCATGTGACTCCATAAAAATTTTCTTTAAAATAACATGACATTACTTCTGTGATATATGTGGCATATTTTTATACATATGCAAGTGAAAAATTAGAATGAAATGGTCCTTGATCTATAATTTAAAAATATTAAAAGAGAAAATTTCTTAATATTTTTTATCAGACTATGGGACTATCACCATCATTATCAAGAAACATTTATTTAGTGTATGTATTTTTCTAAGTACAGAGGTTTTTTTGAGATATAATTGACAGATAACATTATATTAGTTTCAGATGTACAACATAATGACTCCATACTTGTATATATTATGAAATGATCACCACAGTAAGTCTAGTTAACATCCATCACCACACATAGTTACAAACATTTTCTTGTGATGAGACCCCTTAAGACCTACTCTCCTGGAAACTTTCAAGTATACACATGGTATTATTAACTATAGTCACCATGCTGCACATTACACCCCTAGGACTTAGAGCTTTTTTATAAGCTAAAGTATAACCCCTCCCACCTCCCCAACTACCTCTAATATTTGTTTCTCTTTTATGTAAGTTGGTATTTTGCTAAATCATTATTTGAGGAGGAAGAGAATCCAAAATGACCACTAAACCTCATCTTTGATTTTAGTGCCAAGTTCTTGGACAGTGGGTAAAGCGTCAAGCTCCCATCTTGGAAAATTTAAATGACACCCAAGGCCTTATTAAGTTTAAACACTCTAACTTTTTGAGAGCACCACCTTGGATTTTTTTCTGTTGGATTATCCTACTGGTAAAGTTCATACCATACCATAGGATCTTTTTCTTTTCAAATAATCAATCCCATTGAAGATGCCCACAGTGCCATACACAGAATTAGGAAATACATTATTTTAGATAAATTTCAGTTCACTTATAAGAGCATATGAATCTGACAACTTAAAAAAGTAGGCCTGGGCTTCCCTGGTGGCGCAGTGGTTGAGAGTCTGCCCTCCGATGTAGGGGACACAGGTTCGTGCCCTGGTCCGGGAAGATCCCACATGCCGCGGAGCGGCTAGGCCCGTGAGCCATGGCCGCTGAGCCTGCGCGTCTGGAGCCTGTGCTCCACAACAGGAGAGGCCACAACAGTAAGGGGCCCGCATACCGCAAAAAAATAAAATAAAATAAATAAATAAATAAAATAATAATAAAATAAATAAATAAAGTAGGCCTCTTGGAATAAATGAAATTTGAATACTACCAAACAGCTTTCTCTTTTCAACATCAAAAGAATGTGAAGACCACTCACACACCTTCACTTGTATCATGAACACACAGGTGATAGAGGGCCAGCAGGCAGTGTACAAACTAGCCGAATAGATCCCTAACTTATATAAACCTAACTTACTGAAGAACAAGTTCTAATAATATCCAGTGATTTAAAGAGAGAAATCTTGACATTTGATTCAACAGAAAATTCAATTCAAAGGATTATTATTTAAAGTAAAGGTCTTATATTCTGTGGTCAGTCATCCAGGTGACCTGCTACAGAGGACAGAAAGATGCAAAAGGGCTAGTCCTTATTAAAGGTTAGTAGAAAATTACAGTTTTGTTATTGAGGTAGTGAGATGTGGTGTAGTGTAGACCCTTGCTACTCAAGGTGTGGACCATGGAAGTGTTATCCCATCGCCTGGGGCTGGTCAGAGATGTTGAGCCTCAGGCCCTAGTCCAGACCTATGTTATTAGATGGGATCAGCGTGTTATTATGATGCCTTGGTCTGCACATTAAACCTCTAGAAGTGTTGGTGTGGAACATGAGTTCTGGAGCTAGATTGCTTGGATTTCAATCCCAACTCTGCTCCTTAGTAGTTGTGTGGCACTGGACAAGGAACAGAATCTCTCAGTGCCTCAGTTTCTTCATCTGTTAAACAGCAATAAAAATAGTCGTTAAGAAATACGGATGTTTTAGGACTTAATGTGTTAATAAACATTAAAAGGCTCAGAATGGTGCCAGGTACATTGTAAGCACTCAGTAAAATGTTTCTGCACTCCTTGACGTGCTAAAAACAAGTCATGTTCAAATATTGCATTTGGAATATCACATAATATTTTGCAGTCAGTACATTGGATATTTACTTTATTCTCTTTAGAGGTGTGTTTTATTTTATTATTTTTATTTATTTATTTATTTATTTATTTTTTTTTGCGGTATGCGGGCCTCTCACTGCTGTGGCCTCTCCCGTTGCGGAGCACAGGCTCCAGACGTGCAGGCTCAGCGGCCATGGCCCACGGGCCCAGCCACTCCACGGCATGTGGGATCCCCCCGGACCGGGGCACGAACCCGTGTCCCCTGCATCGGCAGGCGGACCCCCAACCACTGCGCCACCAGGGAAGCCCTAGAGGTGTATTTTAAAAATAGAAAATAAAAATGTTACTGATGTCTCATTAGTCATCTGTATTAACCACATTAAACTATTAGGGCTGTGGAACATTTTCTTTTAAATTAAGAACTTTTGTAAAGAAAAATATATATACATAGAAAACATGCTAGAAGGACATACACCAAAAGTGTTAACAGTATCTGCAAGATTACTGAGAAGCCTTTTTGTTTCTTTGTTTTTAAACAATATTTTATTTAGAGAAATAACTATAAATATGATAAAGCCTTTGTTATGATTCAGATTAGGCAAACTTCTATGACTTTACTAACACATCATCCTGAATTGTGACTTTAAAAGAGACAAAATAAATCCAGCAACTCAAATCTCTGTTATCCCTTAACTTCCAATTATATACTGGAATTATATATATATTTGTAATTCTATCTACCTATCTATCTATCTATTTCACATGATCTGAAACAAATGCCTGCTGTTCAAAGCATGGGGGAATTTTCAACTTTCCTACTTATTTGGTTTGCAAAGTACTCTATGAAGATAATTTAGTAGACTGTTTCAATTCTGGGAATATTTTGTAGTCCAACAAAGTCTTTCATTTTCAAATAGAAATGACCTTTATAACTACCAAGTTAAAAGGATTATACTAAAAAAGTCTTTGCTGCTAAAATAGTGTCTCCAGTGCCTGCCATGTCCTAGATAGAATTTTCTTTTGAGAAAACCAGTTACTTATTTTCAGTGGCCTCATTCAAACAAACTTACATTATCACAAGACAAGATAAAGGGCATACTGGTGTTCAAAGGTGTGAAATGACTTTCCTCTCCCAGCATTACATGGTAGGGCAAATGACTTTTTTCTCAAGCTTTAAAAATGAGGTCAGTTAAGGGTTTAGACATTTCAAAGGAAAAAAATGTATTTTCTCTATTGCCATATGGAATCTATGTGATTCAGTGCCTCTAAAATTATTTCTAAAATTGCAAATGTTCAAATATTCTTTGAGTTTAATCAGCATTACTGAAAATCCTTATGACCATCATTTTTAGAGGAGAAACAAAAAAATGTTGACCTAAAATTCTACTTCTGTATTTTTATAACCATTAGTATTACATTCTCCCCAAATAGCTTTTTTTTAAAAAAAAAAATTGAAGTATAGTTGATTTACAATGTTGTGTTAGTTCCAGGTGTACAGCAAAGTGATTCAGTTATACATATACATGTATATGTATATATATATTCTTTTTCAGATTCTTTTCCACTATAGGTTGTTAAAAGATATTGAATTCTCTGGGCTATACAGTAGGTCCTTGTTGATTATCTATTTTGTATATAATAGGGTGTATCTGTTAATCCCAAACTCCTAATTTGGAAGTAAATTCATGTCTACCATTAGGCATAATTTTCCAGCAGTGTAAAATTTCCCTATAATACTGCATACAACAGAAAGCATTATTTATAAAACTTTCCAGTCTAACTTTAAATTTCATCAGAGAGGATGATATGTATTTATTGGTTCTATAGGATATGATGCCTGCAGTATAAATAAGAGCCCAGAAAATTTTACTGATGTTAAATATTTTTCTTTTTTACATTTCATTTTCTCTCATGTTCAATTAACTCAACATCTTAGATCAAAAATTTCTAAAATTCTATACAAAAAACAAGGAAATAATCATAAATGTGCTCAAAAACATATTTATGTTATGTTCACTGAAGATCTGTTTAAAATAGTGAAGCATTCAAGATATCCAACAATAGGAGATTGGAAAAATAAATTATGTACATATGTACGATAGAACATTATGAAGTTATTAAAAGTCATGTAGAAGAATATTTTAAGGCATGAAGAATGTTTGCATTAAGTGAAAATAAAAGGTTAAAACACAGATTGTGAATATTATCCCATTTTATGAAAAAGTATTAATTGTGCATAAAAAGATGAGCTACATATATACCCCATATTTACAGTGTTATCTCTGGGTGGCTTGGGTGTTTGGATTATAGGTGAATTATTTGGGATTTTCTTTTCTCATTTTTATTTTAAAAATTTTCTATGATAAGCCTAGGTTTCTTTATTCATTTGGAATAAGAAAAAAGATGATTTAATAAATAACGTCAACTTTAACGGACTTGCTATTAGTTATAGTTACCCAAACAATTTTCAAGGTTTTCTTTTCTATACTGATAACTCTCCATTTTTCTCATGTTTCCCTGAATTTAACCTCTGAACATTCAAATGAAATATGAAAATAGCTAGTTTCTATCATTATTTGTAATATTGCTGTCATCTCCAATAATCATTAAATTCTATTTCAGTCTACACAGAGGCTCCATATTTTTAAACTTACTTCTATTATTTCTAGAACCTTCCTTAATTATTCTTTGCATAGTGACATCTAATTTAGAATAATACACCAATTATTTTGGGAATATGTATTATAATACATATATATACAGTAATAATAGTAATGACTTTATGGCTCACACTACACACCAGGCACTGTGTTAAGTAACTTATGTATTGTAAGAAATCACAAAAACACTTTGAAAACCCTGTACTTTAAATTAAAGACAAAAGAAAACACCAAATAACTTGATGATCATCTTCTTTTTTAAGTGCCTTATTCACCTTTAATCAACATGAAATTATCTAGAAACTTTCCCCTGAAACAGCAAGATGTGTACTGTTTAATGTGATCACAAAATAAGATGCTGGTGGTGGCCACAGAATGCCAAAAGAGAATGAAATACGAAAAATTCAGGGTATCATATAGATGTTTTGGGAGATGAGGCTGAACTCCATCAAAGTGGTTTTCCAATGTGTTCTTTTCTTCTCCTGAGGGGTGATGTTATGTAGGCAAAGCCAGCAACGAGATGTGGCAATCATGCTTCACGCTGTGCCCAAAACTAGAACACCCTCTCACCTCTTTCTTTACTTCTTCTTCATCTTCCAGCGTCAAAGCTGCCAGTTGTTTAGCTCTCTGCTCCATCAGATTCACATATCGGATTGGATTTGACAAAGCTTCAATCACATCTAAATAGGGAAGAGACATTTTAGATCCAAAGGTCCTGGAGATATTGATTATCCACCATCCATCAATCCATCCATCCATTCAATCACCCATCCATCCATGCATTTGTTCATTATCTATTTACTTACCTATCCATTTACTGATTCACCATCCATCTTCCATCCTTCCATCTACCCATATGACTATCTACTTATCCATCCAACATTTTGGAAATGGACAAGAGTGAGGACCCTTTGCTGAACCCTCAGGAAGAGAGAACTCAAAGGAGGTCATCTCTGAGAGCTAAACTGGACAAGCTCCAACTCAGGATGCCTCAATACTCCAAATTTTATAGTTTATTTTTGAGTGTTTCATCCATTCCAGCAATGGCCCACACACCTGTCTTATTTGGGCCAAACGGTGTTTCATAATGGAGATATTTCACATAAAAAGACTGCTTTCCAAACTGTTGAAAAACTCAATGACTTGGCAATATGGGTCTCATTTGCACATGATACTGTCTAGCTGGAGTGAGTTATAGCTGCCATCTTTGGATGGGGCATGTGCTCTAAGGCTACCAGAGTCTCCACCACTCCCCAGTACCTTGCACTCAGGCCACTTGACAGTATAAGCATTTAAATTTATGATTCCTGGTTGACATCATCATAAATTAATTCCTCTAATTTAGGATTTCACCCATGGAAAGGATCAGGGTTCTAAAACTGGCTGAAGGCAAATTCATTGCACAGGCCTAGATAGACTGTACAGTATCAGGTAGCATTGGTTAGAAAGTACTGGGTCCATGAGAATCGTATTACCCAATGGATAAAAATGGTCAATACTTTATGGGGACTTAAATTAAACTACAATTTATTCACAAAGGCTTGATCAATTTACCTCTAAACATTCATACAAACATAGAGGTAATTCTGAGGCCAGAATCTCCTGCCTTTGTTTGGTCCACTTTGCTTTCCACTAAGTCACAAAAATATGGATGACCCCAGAAGGAAATATCCTTTTGAGTTAGGTTGTTTACCTGCATATGTATCTGGGACATAGTCCTTCACCTCTATGTAGACAAAGAGAGCTGGCAGCATCAGAGGCTGGTTCCTTTCATTCCTCAGACAGATGTAGTGATAGCCTGGAGGGTGACATCATACCGTGCATCATATTTTCTTGTAACACAGGAACATCTATTTGACATGTGTGTTTATTTTAGGTGACTTTGGGTGACAAACAGCTCACTTCTTTCTCATTTTAATCATATGGTTTTGAGTGGTAGGGTACTATTTTTCTTATCAGACAGGAAAACAATGTTGATGCTGATTTTTTTTCCTTTCACCATGTTTATCCCCACAAGAGAGAACTTGAAACCATATGTCATACATTGAATTATTGGTCCAAATTTATCCCTTGTATATGATTTCTTGACTTGGGGCTTAACCTGCTTTGGACAATGGGATGTTAGTGATGTAGTACAAGCAGAGGCTTAAAATGCACTTGCAGAAACAGGTGTGCCCTTATGCATTCCACTGGGCTGCCATGAGATGTCTGTGGGCGCCACTGCTCCTTCAGCTGGGGTCCCTGAATGAGCAGATGTGGGAAGACCTAAGCCCAGCCCACAGCCTAAAGCACAGCTACATGGCTGAGACTTGCCAAACCCCGCCACCCCACAGACCTGTGAGCATGAAGATAAAACACTTGTTATAAGCCTTTGAATCTTCAGATAGTTTGTTACACATAATTAACTGGCAAGAGTTAACTTGCCTACTGATCATAGCATGTCACAAAAACATAAAACTGCCAGATTTAAATACATAAATTTATAGTCCTTTTTATGTAACAAAACATGAAAGCAACAAATGGATTCCTAGATCATTCTTTAACAATCATGTAAGGCAGTCATGGTTTTCTCGACAACTTTGATAAAAAGTTTCTCACCACACTATCCATACCTGGTCGAATTGCTTGTACTGGCAAGATTCGGTGACCAATAAATTTACCTCCTTCTTCATAAACTGCTATCCTCAAACAGGCCAGAGAAGGAAGAACTACCTATAGGACATTAACAGTACATGTGGTTACAAGAAGGAGCAACTGCAAGAAAGAATTAGAAAGGTAGTATTTAAACTGGCCCCACTTTTCCAAATCCAAGAAGTTTCTACTGAGCAAATTGATAAAAAGTTAAGTTGTTGGTCTATAATTTAGATTTTCAAAAAGAGAAGGATTACCAGAGATATGGCTTCATCTATGTTTCCTCACCTTGTCCAAATGAGGAATCTGTTCAACAAATAGACCATTTTCTTTTGACATGAACATTCTCAAGGTAGAAATGACAAAAGTTCTATGTTTAGAGACAGAGTTGGTGGTTTTATCACTGTTTGAGCATTCACTATTATATTTTCAAAGTAAATTACTTTTATACTTTGGAGCAAAAGCAAAAATTAAAAAGTAGATTTCAAGGATAACTTTTAGAATGGGATTGATTTATATATTTGTAAATTCCCAAATTAGCCAAAAGTACTGCTCACTTTTTTCCCCCCAATGTAAAACGTATGGAGTACACATATCCCATGTCAAGAACATGAGGCCAATTGTATCCTTAAACATTTATTTCTTTGGTAACATAAACAAACTAACATTTATTGACTATTTTCAGTGTGTTCGATATTTTCTAAATGTTTTCAGTGTATTAGGGAATACTTATAATAACTCTATGAAGCAGACGGTATTATTAAAGCCAATTAGCCTATTAAAAAAAAAACCCTGAAGCACAGAGACCTTTACCATAGATATTCTCTCCACAAAAGACTGCCTTGTAGATATTTTGGCCAGATAAAAGCAAAGGGTGGGCTTCCCTGGTGGCGCAGTGGTTGAGAGTCCACCTGCCGATGCAGGGGACACGGGTTCGTGCCCCGGTCCGGGAAGATCCCACATGCTGCGGAGCGGCTAGGCCCGTGAGCCATGGCCGCTGAGCCTACGCGTCTGGAGCCTGTGCTCCACAGCGGGAGAGGCCACAACAGTGAGAGGCCCACATACCGAAAAAAAAAAAAGCAAAGGGTAAGTATCCACTCTACTTTCTACTAGACTTAGCATCTCCCTTTGTGTGTGAAGCACGTGTGAAAATAATTTGCTTTCTGGTGAAGGCAGAGGGAAAGCCCAGTTGAATATAAAAGATTTTAACTCTATCAGACAGACTCCAGACAAGCTACAAAGACCAGCACCAGTGGCTGGAGATTCTAGGGAGTTTAATTAATATACTTTTTAAAGGAAATATGGACTTCCTTTCTCTTCGCTACCATATTATTCCCTACTTCCCACTCTACTTCATTTGAATTATAGTGAAAACGTATCATGTATCACTTGTATTATGAGAGGCTATGAGTTAAATTTCTATCTTATTCTGGCCTTCCAAATGAGGTATCCTAGAATTAATTGATTTACAATGCAATTATGAAAAATCCAAAAAAGTAACTCATGGAAATCTTGAATAGTTTTTAACATACCTTTGAAAATGCTATTGCATTATTAATGTGTAAATTCCCAAATGAAGCAACCAATAATTCCTCATTTTATTTTTTCCCCAGTGTAAAACACCTAGAAGATGCAGTAACATCTCATATTAAGGACACTAGACCAACCTTTTTGAACACAATGGGTTCTTCTTCCCAGACAGGATTTACAGCATTTCCTTGTGATGTCTTTGTCTTAAATGCCTTCCTCCTTGTGTCCACAGGCAAACCAAACATATCCACTTCCACATAAGTCCCGACTTTCTTATCAGAGAGAAACTGACCTGAAATAATCTAGAAAGTAATAAAAAAGGAACTCTTGATAAATGAATAACAATGATATAAGAGAATACTTTAGGGAGGTACAAATGCTGATGGTGAATATTGAACCATAATCAAAATAAAATAGAAACCAGAGTACAAATATGATTTCTTTTTCGGTTAAGGAATTTGTAGAGGAATACTGAAAATGCTGAGGTTAGAAGTCAATTAATAAGACAAAGTTTTATAGGAGGAAGTAAATGAACAAGTATCAAAAGTTTGATGAGATTATGCCTTTGCATTTGAGAGATACATCTATTAAATGTTAAAGAGTGATCTGTAGAGCCTTTATCTGAATATAAATGTTTTTCTAATACTTAAAAATGTTATAAGAGAAAAAAATTCTCATTTTAGCATGATTGTAAATGAAATTAAAAGGTCATTTAAGAGTACAAATTTAAAACATAACACACTAGAAAGTCTAGCATTTAAAAACCTTCCTCTTGTTCATAAAATTCTACTTGAAAGAATGGTTATAACATCATGCTATTCCAATTCTCAAAGCTGTTACACTTTAAATAAAAAGCCACAATGATGATAAAAAAAATACTGAAAACAAATAATGACCTTAAACCATTAAGCCCAATTTATCATCACTCCTAACCTCATCTGGTTAGCCATCCACACAGTAGTGGGTATCCTTTGCCTAGCTATAAAATTAATGAATATTGTGGAGTTAAATGAGATTTTAAAATTACATGCTCATAAAATGTCTTCCACGTATGCTTCTTTTTCTAACCGAATTTTCAGACTCTGAGGCGTCCTCTGCTTTAACAGAGAGGGGAGCAAGAAAGCAAGTGCTGATGGAGCAGACCGAGAGATCTGATCTGGGTTGTCTTGTTGACAAACCTTCACTTTCTGAGCTCTGGCTGGTGAAAGGGGACAAAATTACCAAGATTGTGGCTGGGCCAGAAGTGAGACACAGTGGCAGCCTGAGGATGGCCATCAGAGGCTGAGTGAGGCCAAAGGCAGCTATATGCTGATGTGGCCAGAGATGCCATACAAGATAGAGAGAAAGCCATGAGGAAAAGGCTGTCTGAATTTACCCTGGGACAACTCATTTCTCCTGAATGTTCTCTTTGCCTGGGTGCATGAGACCTGCAGGCAACAATCTCTTTGTTTAATTTCAGGTTCTTCTTAAGAACAACTTAGCTGACATTTTACAACATGTTTGAAACTTCCAAGTTAAGTGATGAGTCACATTGGGAATTCAGATGCATCAAAGATGTTGTGTACTTAAGAGTTTGATTAAAGCAGAGTCCTTAACTAAATTAATGACACTGAGCTTCAATGCTCTCCTCAGTAAAATAGGATGATGGAACACCACTGGAGCTCACAAGTCCATTTTGGCACGATAAAGTCTATGTCAGGGGTTCAAAACAAAGGTAGTACTAGGCAGAAGTGAGCCACATCCTGGCTCCAGATGTAATGTTGAAGGCAGGACTCAGCTGCATGTCTCTGATGCATCATGGCCTGTCCATTCAGAGGACACTGACATCTCCAGAACACTGTCTCCATTCTGGACTCAAGCAGCAGTGTACACCTGCCTGGGACTCAACTGTTTCCCCTCAACTTCTCTATGTCATTGTTTATAATCCTGTCTCTATGTCATTGTTTATAATTGCTTACATTTTCATAGTGGAATTTTCAAGAAAAAATAAATATGCAAGTAAACATATAAAACAAGATGAGCTGACAAACGAGGACAAAAGATTATTATTTTGTCAAAATATTTTTAAGTGGACCCAACTGTAACTACAATTGACAAGGATTCTAAAAATAACATTTTATCAGTGTGTGATACTTAAGAGTTTATCTTAAACTTGACAGGAATTAAACATCCTCTGCTGAAAACAATTTCCTAAACTAAATATAATCTTGAAGCTCTGATTCTGCCAAGTTCACTCTGCAGATATACAGTGTGAAATAATTTCAAATGATATCACTGTGAGACACTTCATTGCAATTTTATTTTTAATCGTTGGTGTAAATAACATAAATTTTAAAGTAAAATGGGCTCAACAAGATTAGGGTAGATATAAATTAGTGAAATTGTGACAGCATTTTTTTTTTTTTTGCACAGCTTTTTATATGCCTTTAGTTTAGGGTCAATTGGAAAATTGAATTTATGCCCGATTAAAAAATGTTTCTTAGTTCTGCACTTATCCAGTTAAACAGAAAAGAAATGAAACTTTAAAATGTAAATGCAACTTAAATACAACAACCACAGGCTTATAGGATTCATGTAAAAAGCTCTTTATAAAAATGATTTCCCATTCATAGTATTAAAAATGTTTTCTCACAACTAAAAAAAAATTGTATCTCCTGTAACATCAATTTCAAAGACTGCAGAAATCATTTGGAATTAATTTTTTGAGGGTCAGATGTATGCTTAATGACATGATTCTTGTATTTAATATCATTAGTACGTGTTATAAATCCCTGAATATTCTGATAGATTTTCAAAAGCCATGCTATGGTAACTTGAGAGCTTTTATTCAATATTTAACAATTTATTGAGAGAATACGTTTTTCTCTAATTTTGCTCAGTTTGGCTATTTTCCTAGGACTAATGGGTGGGGGGGTGGGGGGAAGACCAGAAGATTTCTTCAGTATAAGTCAGTAATTTTCGTGGTAAATTTCACCATGGGATCTTTACACCAAAAGAAAGGACAAGCCATGGTGAATCTCACCAACTTGTTTTATTAATTTTGGGTCTGATTTTTACCCTATTAAAAGTGGGGCTTAGTCCGTTTACTTCATGCATGTAGCTTTTGAAAACTGCTAATTCAGATTTAGTCCCTGAAGAAAAAAATGTAAGAAAGAAGTGAAGACTTTGCTGGGAATTAAATTCTTCATGACTGAACTACTTTACGCAAAATAGGTGATGTTGAAGACTGTTGCTGGGTACAATTGTGTGATAAGGTAGCACATACCTTAACAGATAAAGTGTTGGCCACGATCCCATCCACAATGCCTTCGGTGAATGGATCAAAGTGCTTGTCAGGTCTCCTCATGAACTCTGGCTTCAGTCTGTAGCCACTTTTCCCATTGTATTCATACATCCCCATGTTTATTTGCATAGCCAGGTCTGCATATCAAAAACACAACCTTTATTGTGATTGTATTTATACTTGGAGCAAGAAAGCAAGATTGTATTACAGTCCACTTTTGTTCCTCCTTTAAAAATAAAGATTTAATCATTATAGAAACAGGAAATACAGACAAGAAAAAGAAATTGAGCGGTCATCTCCAAATCCAGAGGTAAACCACTACCAACAGGTTGGTATATATCCTGTTTTTCTAATTCAGATATATTTTGAAAATGCAGTATGTCCATTTCATTAAATATTCATCTGCTTTAATTTTAACAACTGTATAAACTTCTTTTGAATAGATATGTCCGAATACACGGTTTATAACAGCCCCCTCTCTTCCAAGTTTTTGTCATTACGTATAATGTTTTGATGAACATCATTGTGATGAAATCTTTGAAGCCATCATTAACGATGTTCTTAGGAGTGAAATTTCTAGGTCAGAAAATATGCATATTGGAAAAGCTTTTTGATAATTCTCGCTAAGATGCCCTTCAGAAAGTTTAAATCACTTTAAACCTCCAATCCATGTTTTTGAGGATGGACTTCTTCATACTTCACCAACAGTGGTGAAGTGGTGAAATTCTTTTTTCAATTATAAGAAAGAAAAAAGATTTTCTTTTAAAATTTTTCATTTCTTTGATTATTTACTACCAGTATCTAATCACACACTGACTAGTTTCTAATGGACAAAGATTCCTGGTCAAAGTTTTGCTAAGACTCAGTCAATGTATGAAATAAATGTCTACATTTGTCGCAATTGCTAGAGCTTAACAAACAAAAAAATACTTTAAAGTCATAAGGAATCTGGGAAACTGTCAATTTCCTCCATATTATCTGAGTCTATTTAGGTGGACAGTAAAGAAGAGATGGTAGAATCATTCCAAGGTTCCATGTAACAAACCATTTTTAGAGCAGGGAAAATAAGTGAAATTTTATCTCTCATTTTTTAAAGTATTATGACTATGATACCAAAATTGGACAGAGTACCAAAAAAAGAAAATGATGGACTTATACTTAAAAAAAAAATTAACTTCAAATGTCTAAAAAATTAATTAGCAAAACATATGTTCTTAAATATAATACACAAGCAAGTAGAATTTATCCTGGGAACAAAAGGATACTTACATATTAGGAGATATATTAATATAATTTATCACATTTCTCACAAAAGAAGAAATGAACATACGATCATCCCAATAGATGTCAAAGAGACATTTAATAATATTCAATATAAATTCCTAAAACACTGTTGTCACTTAAGGCAAGTGTAGATTCCTTTAGTGTGTAAAAGGCTATCTGTCTCAAAGTCACAGCCAGCATCTACTCATTGGTATCACAATGTGAAATTCCCGTTAGTGTTAAGATGAAAAGGAAGTGTCCACTCTTAATACTATTATTTAATATTATTTTACAATGGTCAGTCCAAGGTACTAAGAAGGGGGAAAAAGTAGATGTGATTAAATTATTATAATTGTGTATAGGAAAAAAACAATAAAATCTACTGGCAAAATAGGCTATTATGAGTTTAGGAAGATGATCATTTATAAAATACACTTATTTATAAAATAAATATACAAATATCAATGTCCAGAAACAATCTGTGAAAAATGTAATGTTAAAAAAAGGATTTAATCTAAAGAAACTATACCTCTAATGAAGACGAGTGATTTTGTTGAGAAACTTGATATAATAAATTTCTGTGATTACAAACAACCCTAAAAATTAGAAGTTGTCAGTTTTCTTCAGATGAATTTATAGATTTAATGGGATTTTAATCAAAATCTCATTTCTTTCCAGTGGGGGAGAGGGGAACATAACAATTAAACTAATATAAATTTAATGCGATTTTAATAAAAATCTCATTTTCTTTTCAGTGGGGGAGAAAATAACAATTAAACTAAATTCACTTGGAAAAAGAATCCCACTGTCAAGGAAAGAAGAATTGAACGTTAATAGCCATGAAGAATTTCCACTTCCACGTATTAAACCATATTATTAAACATTATAATAATAACAATAAGTTATTTGCTCCAGGAAGGTGAAAAATTTATTAATGGAGAAGACTATACATTGAAAAAATATACCCAAATTAACAACTAAAATGGCTACATCTAGGGGCTTCCCTAGTGGCGCAGTGGTTAAGAATCCACCTGCCAATGCAGGGGACACGGGTTGGAGGCCTGGTCCGGAAAGATCCCACATGCCACAGAGCAACTAAGCCCATGCACCACAACTACTGAGCCTGTGCTCTAAAGCTCACGAGCCACAACTACTGAAGCCCATGCTCCTAGGGCCCATGCTCTGCAACAAGAGAAGCCACTGCAATGAGAAGCCCATGCACTGCAACGAAGAGTAGCCCCCACTCTCCACAATTAGAGAAAGCCCGCAGGCAGCAATGAAGACCCAACGCAGCCAAAAATAAATAAATTAATAAATAAATTTTTAAAAAATAAAAAGGCTACATCTAATAAATTGTAATTTCAGTTTGATCTCTTACTGAGATTATACATGAAAATTAAATTTGCATGGATGAAAGGGTTAAATTACAGATAAAAAAGAAACTATGAAAGAAATAGGAGTAAATATGGATGGATCATTGGGTGTGGAGCCTGTAATCATAAGAGTAAACCAAGATTCCATAAAATAAAACATTAATCAACCTGATCTCATCTGTTTCACAAAATAAGACAACATGACCTTTATATAAAAAGTACTGTTATAAATGAATAGAAAAATTGACAAGAGTCCTGAATAGTCAATTCATAAAAGCAGAAATGTAAAAATCAAAACACATACTTAAAATGTTCAACCTCAACAATAATCAAAGGAATGAAATAAAAAAGAACAAAGAGATATTTTTCTGAATTATTATTATTATTATTATTTAATTATAATACTTAACCAAGATCTCAAGTGAGAGGGAACAACTTATACATTGCTGATGGAGGAGAAATCTAGTGCAACATTTTTGATGAACAATTTGGCATTGTGCACAAAGGCTCTTAAAACTTTCACTTCTTTTAATTCTATTTCAGGAACTGTTCCAAAAGAACATTAGGAGATAGACTTGACAATTTATATTCAAGGCTGTTCTCAGGGCACTATTTATAGTAGGAAAAAAATACCCTAATGTTCAGTGATAGGAAATGGGTTTTAGTGAATTGTGAGATGTGCTTAATATACAGCTATTAAAATTCATGTTTCTGTATCACATTTAAATATATATAAAGAGATATATATATATTTAAACAAGTTATTAAGTGAAAAAGCATGTATATGCATATCCAAAAAACTTACAGATTACAATGCCAAAAGTTAACAATGTTGAATTTCTGAGTGGTAACATTCCTCGCAGTTTTATTCTTTTCTTTATAGTTTTTTTTTTTTACATTTTCTATAATAAATACATATTACTTTAAAAAGTATAAAAGTTTTTGTTTGAAAATAATGCAAAACAAGTAGAAATAAAGACTTGTTTATAAACCATTGAAGACAATTTCTCAATTTTCAAAATTCACTTTTTTTTGCAATGATATTTCCTTTATGAAAATGTGCTTTTGTTTTTTCAGTCAAGTCTGGCAGGTTTTTTTTCCTTGGGAATGGTTATAAAGCCACGAGGAAATGTGCCTTTATAATAGAAAGGAAATGAACATTAATTGTGCTACTTACCCACTGTTTGGAAATTAAGTGCAACCATTTGGCAGCCTGCATTCCAGAAGAGCTGGGGCATGTAGTTGGATGAATCCACACGTGTTCCTTTTGGATATATCCTGCTAAGCTGCATTTTGTTATATCTGGACCATCATGTTAAGTAGTGAATACAATTATAAAAAGAATTAGCCAATAATATTAGTTGAGAAGCTGCCTTCCATCTTTCTCCATTGGGGAAATAAATTAAAGATTGATGATCTCACTGGGCTGGTGGGTGAAATAGGTAAAAAGCTTTCTGAACAAACAGAATAAATGTGCTTTTATAATAGAAATGTAGCATCACCTTTGCAGAGCCCTGTGGGTAAAAACTAATGAGATGCAAAGATGGTTGAGTCAATGTGATTTTGTGGAGATTATGAAGGACTGGTTTAGCAATTAAGGACACAAGAGGAAGTCCAAGCATAGCAAGTCACGTGACAGGTTGATATTGTGCTTGGCAGAAGCAGATATCATGAACTGTACGGCTATTTTTGAAATGCTCTCTGCTCATTTTCTTAACCTTCTCAGGGAATGCTATTGGCCAAGACTGTGGTACTCTTTATGATTGATAACAAGGTAAATATAGCACAGAAGGTTTTGACCTTGTCTCATATTTTGGTTCCTACCGTCATCAGTTTTCCATCCTGAGAACCTTTTAGTTATTGAAGGATGCTATGTCTTTAAAACACAACTATTTCTATTACCAAGTTTGGTAGAGGTTAGCTCAGGTTCTGAGCTCGGCAGGGGAGTTAGGCCAAATAGAGTTTGAAACTTAAATTCTGGAACTTGTTAGCTGTATGATTCAGGACAAGTTATTTCCCTTTTCTGTGCTTCAGTTTCCTCATCTATAAAAGATGTGAATTCCTACATTATACGGCTATTGTAAGGAGTAAATAAGACATATAACAAAAGGTCTATCACATAGTTAGTACTTGATGAATACTAATGATCATGATATACTGTCACTTTGCTTATGGAGTTTACACTTGTTTCCTCTATTGTTGATGAGTTTTAAAGGTGGCTTTTTTATTATAGGACTTTCATGAAATTGGGCTGTTTGGGACATTTAATATTTGTTTTATGAAAAAATTTTAAAGATCTGTGTCATTTCATTTTGATTCAGGGATAAAGTTAAAAATTTTTGGTTGTCAGGAGTATCAAATAAAGCCATTATTAGTAATTTATATTCTCATCATCATCATCCAACTATTTTTCGATTGGACATCTATTACATGTAAGGATGTGAGACACCAAAAACGTGTCTATATTATATACATATAATATATACACTTTATACCTATCATATTTTACATATGCATAAAGCATACACACACATTTTACATATGTTGTCCAACCCAACAGCAAGCCATAAAGCTGTTACCATCATTTCTGTTTTACAGGTGAGAAAACTCAGAAGGATTATGCAAATTACCAAGGGATAAAGAGGTTGGTGGTCTGAAGGTATCCTGGAAATCTGGGCTTCCTCTACTCCAAGGTCAGTTCTCTTTTCCACATGCCAGACTATCCCATTCACCATTACATATGAAACCTGAAACTATTTATTGCCCAGGTGACAGACTTAAGCCATCTCATGCACCTTTCTCCTTTATTAAAGACAAAAAATTAAACAAATAGCACGACTTCACTCTTGTCGATTCAGCAGATGTCCGTCAAATCAAGGATACTCTACAAATTCCACTGGAGACTTTGTAAGTTGCTCAAGTCCTTTGGTTTCCACAAAGGAAGACATTTCGAAGCTTCTGTTTCTTTCTGAGTTAACAACAACAACAACAAAAAGTGAGAAATAAAATTCAATATTATAAATGATAGCATATAAGATGTAGGCAAATGTTCTGTGAAGTTGATGGCAAAGAATCCTCAAATAACTTTTATATTTAATGTTGTTTTCAGTGGACTATTTACCTGTAACAAAAGTCGAGTCTTAGTTTTGTCTCTTCTAATATTTGCTACCTGGGTCAGGTGTTGGGCAAGTTAGGGACCTGGTGGCGTTAGGGTGGGAAAATGAATTTTAGACTTGGAGAGTGTGGCTAGGAAAGCTGTTTTGTCAAAAGAGCAGGGGCCCTGTGGGAATCTGTTGCTCTAAATCCATTCAGATTGCTTTCTGGAAGCCATCACTGAGAATTAACAATACAGACCGTGTGTACATTCCTGCTAGATGATGACTCTCTTTTATACCCACACTGTCATTGCCTCACGTTTGTAGAGACCCTTTAGAAACAACTAATTTGACATAAGAATTTTGTTATTTTAAAGCAGAAGGATCCTTGGACATTTTTCAGTCTGATGGCCTCATTTTCAGATTAGATGACAGAGGCTGTAGAGGTGAAGGTACTAGAGGGCTCAATATTCTTGGCCACAGAGAAACATCTTGGAAGGGAAAGCTAAGCTTCCAATTAGAGTGAGAGAAACAAACAAAGTTATCTTAGTTTAGAAAGACTAAGAGTCAAACAGCTTCTCTGTCCTCTTGCCAACTAGAAAGAAATCACACTGTTGCATACAGACTAAGATGTGTTATCTGGAGCTTGGTGATTTAAACTGAGTTACCTTGAGGCATCTTTCCTCAAGGAAAGTTTTTTCCTTTCCTCAAGGAAAGGTTTCCTCATCTTTGATGCCCACTTTCCATAACTCAAGCCTCATTCTTCTTCCTAGTCATTCCCAGATTTCTCCTTTATCCACCTCGTCACCTTCCCCAATTTAATTGACTCTAAAGGAAACCTTTACTTCTCTTATTTTGGTCCATCAAAATTCTACTTTCATATGACTATCTTAAGCGTGACTGCTAATTAAAATTAAGTCAATTTAATAGGTTCTTTGTGAAATATGTGCAGTGTTCTTTTGAAAAAAGTAAGAAAATGATATAAAACACAGGGAGAAAAGTACTTGTTTGTAAATCTTTGGCTGGTGATGTTGTCACCAGGTTCTTAAGGACCTAAATGTATCAGCCCCTTCTCAGTTTAGCTACTTGTCTGGGAGCTTTTGACTCATGAATTAGGAAAACTCGTTTTACAGCCAAAGGAAGTTATAGTAATATAAAAATAGCTACTTTATAGTATGTTTCACATTGAACAGCTTGTAGTAAGAAGCACCAGTAATTACAACATCAAACAAACTGTTGAAATCTTTATGTATAAATCTTATTGGAAGTTAAATTCTTTGTTGTAGAGATCTAGATACCATATGTTATTAAGTTAAGACTCTTTGGGCAAAATTATACCATTATACATAAGTGTGTTAATGTAGAGGCTTAGAGTTTGGTATATCTATAAAACTCTCCTTTATAAGAGGCTGCTGTGTTTAAGAAAAAAATCAGCTTTTAAGAGCATATGCTTATAAAAGTAGCTAAACTGTCCCAAGGAGTCTCTTAACCTAATAGTATTTTACAGTTCATGCAAACACAAAGGGCAATTTGATAAAAGGGCTCCTTTCTCTAGGATGAGGAGAGATAATGTACATATATAATTTGCATCCAGTAAGGATGGGTAGTTGGATGAGCGGTAAACACCAAGTAATGTGAAGTTAATGATATATTCTCCTAAATATATAAAACATAGGCTGAACAAATGGAATGTGGATGAACTGGTTGATTTGGTTTTATTTCTATTCAATATTGAGACTGATCAAGTCTCTGATTGCTTCCTTTCGAGGGGATGGTTAAATAGTTTATTTCAACACTGTCATTTATATAATTGATGGAATGCCCATGTGGTCACAAACGAAAAATAATGTAAAATACTCAGTTAGCTGTACTCTGGTCTAATATCTTTTAGATAACCACGTATGGCCTGTAGCTCTATTAAGAATTTTGGGAAAACATATCATGGAATACTTTCTCGTATGGTTATTTTTTTATATATATATATATATATATATATATATATATAAAAATATACTTACATACAGTTATATATATTTATTTAGATATATAAAAAACAGATAGTAAATTCATACATATACTCAAGACTTCATAGAATAGTTCTAGTAAGGGTCGCATTTTTTGGTCTAATAACCTTGTGTTTAAAATATACTCATCATATGCTACATTAGGGGTTTTTCTCCAGGGAAAACTTACTTTTTGAAATTTCGAATGACTCGAACTTGACTGGCTGAATATAGTTCACCAGATTAGACATCTCTTCTGTGGCCATGGCCTCGCTCCCAGCAGTCCCCTGGAAGCAGGAGTAAAAATAACGTTCCCAGAGTCAGCATTATGTTTTCCCAGGGCAATGATCAAATGACCCAAGAGAGCAGAAGATTATCACACCTCTTCTGAAAACGGTTATCGCCAACAGAAAATGGATTACGGGAGAAAGGAAAAGTAACACCTCACGTTACACAGTGCGGGGTGGGAGGAGGGAGGTTTGGGGGCAGCTCCCAGGGCACTCTGGGACCAGCGGTATCAGCACCACCCGAGAGCTTGTGAGAGATGCAGCCTCTCAGCTCCCTGCGCAGGCCTCCTGAACCAGAATCTGCATTTTACTGAGGTGATTCAAATGCACAGCAAAGTTTAAGAAGCCCTGAGCTGTGTCTCATCTGCCAAAGCAGGGAGTCCACAGGTGATGTCTGAAGTTACATACCAAGAATTCACTGTACAACATGAAAGTGAGTATGTAGGTGACCACTGGCTGAATCACAAACTGTTATAAAAAAAGGTTGCCGGTGGAAGTGTGTGGGGATGGGTAAACGTATATTGCTTTTTTTTACAAACTTTCCTCTGTCCCTCCCTTTCTGGCTCCTGGGCACCTATTAGGCAAGCAGCCCAAAACAGTGTAGGTCAGTAGCTCAGGGTCTAGAGCCAGACTGTCTAATTTTAAATCCCAAGCCACCACTTAGAAACTGTGCATTCTTGGGCAAGTCACTTAACTGTTCTGTGCCTCAGCTTGCTCACCTGTAAAATTATGATAAAATCAGTCCCAACAGCATATAGGGTTTTTGTGATTATTAAATGAATTAATTTATGTGAAAGCTCAGAACGGTACCTGGCACATAGTAAAACCTGGTGTTACTTTAGCTACTATTATGTATTCCATACCACTTTGATAAAGTATTTAATAAAGAAGAAAGCCAATATTGCAGTATTCGTGTGGACAGACCTCTGTAGGCTGATCTAATATTTTCTCCTATTTTTAGAAGAGAAAATACATGGAGACATGGTTTCTTTTGAAAACTTCTGTAGCAATATTAAGGTTAAATGTGAATTGGGAAATATTCATTTGCAAACGGCCATCCAGCTAGTAAGACAGTTTTAAAATGATCAAAAATCACTGACAAAAAGTTTACACAATTGAAATAATTCTGGAAAAACTACTCTGTAACAGTTTTCCTTCTGGATATTGAGTTGAAATTTAGTGGGGAAACATAATTAATCAAAAATTTAGACTCTATTAAAGGAAATAATTATAAGAGGAAGAACATTATGTGAGAACAGCTTATTATTTGTTATTTATCTGTATTAACTAAAATGTAAAGATACAAATACTGAGACACATACTTTCCAATATATTTGAAAGCAGATTCAGTTTAAACTTTTTGAACAAGACTAAAACAAAGTTTTAAAATTCCAATTGACCTATCCTTGATTTGTTTCTGGATTCTGTGCAATGAATATTTCTGAGCTGATGAAGTTATTTGGGAAGCTTGAGCTTCTGTCAGTAGATAACCGCTAGTGGTGTTAAAATTACAATGGGGAATTCCCTGGCGGTCCAGTGGTTAGGACTCTGCACTTCCACTGACGGGGACCTGGGTTCAATCCCTGGTGGGGGAACTAAGACCCCCATAAGCCAAAAAAGGGTCAAAATTATAACAACGAAATTAATGTCATGTTTATAAACATTTCTCCAAACCTCATGTCTTCTCTGGATTCTGGACCATTGACAATCCATTTAATTGCCTCAAAAATTGAAGCGGGCAGTTGGAGGTCACAAATTTTTTTTTTTTTTTTTTTTTTTTTTTGGTACGCGGGCCTCTTACTGTTGTGGCCTCCCCTGTTGCGGAGCACGGGCTCCGGACGCACAGGCTCAGCGGCCATGGCTCACGGGCCTAGCTGCTCCGCGGCATTTGGGATCTTCCCGGACCAGGGCATGAACCCCTATCCCCTGCATTGGCAGGCGGACTCTCAACCACTGCGCCACCAGGGAAGCCCGAGGCCACAAATTTTGAATTCATTCTCAACATACCACATTTGATGGAAGGCAGCCTCAGCAACACTGTTCCTTATAGAGAACTTTGCTTAATGTAATGCTTGTTCCTCTAGCGACCAGTTTGCATCTTCAGTTTTCAAACTCTTTTCACCACTAGATGGCAGAAGGCGACCAGGAACTACAATCCAGAGGGCGCAGTCTGGATGCGCAAGTTAGCTGAAAGCTTCTGTGACCAGAAGTCAAGCCCTAGAAACCTACCTCATCCATCGAGGACTTTTTACAGTCATCCTCATCGTCATCATCGTCACTCTCCGTATCAGCTTCTCCTGTCAAATTTTAATAACAGATCATGAAGTAAATAAGAATTTACAGGTTCGAAGCACATGTGACATGTGCATTACCCAAAATTTCCTTGGAAGTTGGCCTTTCACCGTTCTGAAGTTATTCTTTTGGTTTTTTAAATTTTATTAATTATACAGAATTATACTGACATTTTGAATATGGATTTAGTTTTCTAAATTTGATTTGTGAATACCATTTGAAATTTCCAAGCTCTATAAAAGATGCTTGTCTTTACATTTTTATCTATGTTTTACAAAACATATGGCATCTTATACAGTTAGCTCTCTCTGGTGCACATATCTTATTTTGATGTATACATTCTATTTTAGTGTCTCCATGACCCGAAAACAGATAAACTATCACTTTACCACCTTTCCCTCTTCTTCCTGGTCCTGACTCTTCTGTGCGATGCTTGGCCAGAGCTCAGTGACCTTGTAGCTATTTTTCCAAGGCCAGAGAGGACATCACAGAAATCGAGGCTGGGACAGGAATGGAGGCTATAGTAGCACACCTGATTCTACAAAACTGTAAGGTACCACCTGTATCCTGTGATTTGCCTGCAGGCTTATTTGATGGAGGCATTGTTGTCTAAACAATGCACATATCTTTAAAAATGGAGATATTCTGTTTAAGACGGCAGGATAAAATGGGTGAACTCTTAACATAATTATGCATGTAAATCTACCTTGGTCAGATATAATGCAGCTTCACATGTAGTCAATATACAGTCATTTCAAAAGATTGTTTTTCTCTCCAAAGTTTAGGTGGATGATTCCACCAGCTTAAATAGTCACATTGGTATGAGGCATTACATTCTTCCCAGCTCTGGGATTCAGTCAGACCCAGTAATATCACTTATGTAAAAAGATTTTCAAGTATAAAGTAAAGAAAGCATACTTGTAAATTGTTTGATTTGACTTCTGTCAGGGTCCATACAATGCAATAGGATAATAAGTCCAGAAGATGGCAATATTGGTTCAACAATGAGGCAACTAACACGGGCCAGTACCTCCCCTCCCTGCCTTCTATAAATTAGCTGCCCTGCGCAATCTCTATCAATGACACTGCCCACAGCACTGCCTCCAAGAAGCTTATAAATGTTTTTATTTGGCTGACAAAGTTCAATCGATTACTAATGATAGCAGTTAGCATTAGGGAAGTAACCTTTAGAGGGAAAAGATGTCTGGGACCAACATGGCTTATTATTTTCAGCTTGTTTATTAAAGAAAGCCACATACAACTGCTTTATGATGTTAATATTGTGTTAGTTAATAAGGGGAATCAATTCCACTTTGAAAAGAAAACATAGCTTATCCTATTAGAGACATTCTTTTAGGAGGTTGACACAAAACTTTTTAGAGTCAAATTTGTTGCCTCAAGTTTTTGTAACTATTTATCGTTTTTTTTTAATTAGAGAAGGGGTTCTTTTTATTGAGTAATTTAAGAAGTTTGGCAGGACAATGCTTCATGTTACATTAACAACACACCAGAATTTCAAGTAATCAGGCCATTCTCTAGTTTATGTGGGAAGGAAAGAATTTGTCATTCTTTGCTCTATGAGCAGGGACCTGATTTCTCCCTTATAAGTGTCTGGAGGAATCTTGTTGAAAAAAAAAATATATATATATATATATATCCTAGTTCTTTAAGACAAGTGTACAGGCAAACGACTGTATCTCTTGGGGGAAGATCTGGCCAACAGGCGCCATGATAAGTAGATTAGCTTTGATATAAGAAACATGTTTTTCAAGTTATTTGAGTTCCCAATACTGAAAACATCTACAAACCAAATGGTAAATTAGCAGTGCTGTTTATTCAGGGCCCTACCTACATATTTAAATGTCCAAAAATTTCCATCGAAATAAATGAAAATTGCACAACAGAGTATGGGGCTGGCTTAGGAAATCTACCAAATTAGTAACAGATTGCTGCTCTTTCTCTGAACTAAGCAATAATATTCACTGCCTGTTAAAAATTGTTATTTGTGTTATGCATCCGGTTAATAAGAGGGAAGAGAACTGGGGAAGGCAGATGGTAAAACGACAAGCTCCCACATGCAAAGGAAGATACAATTTACTCGCTAACACTCAAGAGATAGAATCGTGCAGAGAAATAGGTGGCCTGTTAGTGACTTTTTGTTCCAAAACTTCAAAAAGAACATTCTCACTGAGAACAAAAGTTATTTTTGAAAAAAGAATCAGAATTGTGTAATAACATTTGAAACACACATTTAAAAACTACCAAAAAAAAAAAAATCTTTCAAGGAATCACATAACGTCTGTGGACAAGGATGTTAATCTAAACAATAAAAGTAATTCCCTGGTGATGCAGTGGTTAAGAATCCATCTGCCAATGCAGGGGACATGGGTTCGAGCCCTGGTCCCGGAAAATCCCACATGCCGCAGAGCAACTAAGCCCGTACGCCGCAACTACTGAGCCTGTGATCTAGAGTCCGCAAGCCACAACTACTGAGCCCATGAGCCACAACTACTGAAGCCCAGGAGCCTAGAGTCCATGCTCCGCAACAAGAGAAGCCACCGCAATGAGAAGCTCGCGCACCGCAACTAACAGTAGCCCCCGCTCGCCACAACTAGAGAAAGCCCATGTGCGGCAAAGAAGACCCAACGCAGCTGGGGGGGCAGGGGACGGGGAGAAAAAAGTAATTGGTAACTGTAATGGAAAAATACAGGAAAAGATAAATCAGAGTCTTGGCCAACCTTTTTTTTTCTGATTGCCGTAGAGTTTATATTTTAATTTTTAAAAATTATTTTTAAACCTTTTAATTGACATATGATAAGTATACAGAAAAGTACACATACCATACGTGTACAGTGCCTTAACATACCAAACAGACCTTAGGAAACAGTACCCAGATCAAGAAATAAAATGTAACTGTGTCCAGAAGCCTCCTTGGGTCCCTTTTAGTCACGTTTTCACCAGGGGTAACCATCTCCTGACCTCTAATAGTGCAGGTTAGTTCTGCTGTTTTGGTACTTTATATAGATGGAATCAGATAGTGGATACTTATCTTTTGCATTTGACTTCTTTACTCAACATTATGTTTCTAAAATGAGATTCATCCATATTGTTGCATGCACTGTAGATCATTATTGCTACATATTATTCCATGGGGTGAATATAGCACATGTATTTATCTGTTGATGGGCTATTCTGAATAGTGCTGCTTTAAGCAATTCTTCACCAATGTCTCTTGGTGAACATCTACATGCATTTCTGTTGGGTATATACCTAGGAATAGAATTCTCTGGGGCAGAGGGGGTTCATATGCATATGTTCAGCTTAGCTTCTGTAGATGCTGCCAAACAGTTTTCCAAAATGATTATTCCAAGGTTAGCTAAACTTTTTATTGAAGAAGTTTCTAGATTTAAGCTTAAAGTTTCCTTTACTTGTTCACCCTCCAATCAGGGTGAACATATCTGCAATGCACTTTTAAGATTGCCAAGACTCTGACTAGAGTTGGAAAAGAACTTAGACTAAATGACAAATCATTCAAAGGAAATGGGTGACCACTCTGAATTCTTTTCTCATCAATCACAAAAATCTATTTCAACTTAAATCTAAACCAAAACTTAGTGACAGTAAATATCACCTAGTAGCCGTGATAGATAATTCAAGTAACTTTACCATTTCACATTTTTAAAGAGCTCTGTAGAATATGGATAAGTTGAATGGCCCAGAACTCTTCAGCACATCATCAATGAGAATCCATTTGATGAACATCTTGTGTCCAGACCCGTAGTTAGTGTCAAGGGATCCCTGCCCTTGAGAAGCTTAAAATAACATGGTCACTCCAAAGATTATTTGGCTTATGTGGTAGCCAGAAATTATGGCCTCCCCCAAAATGCCCACGTCCTGTGAATAACTCCTGTGTCCTGTGAATACATTGCAAGAGGGAATTTGCAGATGAGATTAAGTTAAGGACCTTGAAATGCAAGAGATTACTCTAGATTATCTGGATGGGTCCAATGGCAAGACATGAGTTCAGAAAAGCAGAGGACCTTTTCCAGCTGTGGTCCAAGGGAAATGTGATGACAGAAGAAGTGAGATGGGACATTCCTGGCTTTGAAGCTGGAGGAAGGGGTCCACAAGCCAATGAATGTGGGTGGCCTCTAGGAGCTGGAAATGCAGGGAATAATATTGCCTACAGCCTCCAGAAAGGAAAGCAGCCCTGCTGACACCTGCAGTTTAGCCCAGTGAGGCCATGTGGGCCTTCTGAACTGCAGAACTGGGTGTTCATATGTTTGTGTAGTTTTAAGCCTCCAGGTTTATAACAGAAGTCAAAACAACAACACGCTCTAAAACTGTGCCAGGTAGAAATGTTAAAAGTCCTTCTAAGTTAATTCCAGGGCAGCAGTTCTTAAATCCATACATAATAGGGGAATGAGAGCCCGCCAGCCCCTCACCAGCTCCTGGGGACGAGGGCTCAAACACACTGGAGGAGTCGCTGTACGTGTTGGAGGTCTGTTCTGAGAGCTTCTTTTTGCCACTTCCTTCTGACGATTTGTGGGATTTCTTCTTATTTTTCACCAAAATTTTGTACATTAAGTCCAGAGGGCTTGGAAGAGGAACTCCAGATTCCAGCTAATGGAAAGAAAAGACACATTCTTTAAAAACACTGTCCCTTCCTTTCAAGTTCCTTCCCCAAAACAAACTCCCAGGACTGCATTAGATACCAAGGGCTTCTAGATTATTCTTTACTACCTCAACACAGCTCATTAAACTGCTCTAAGGGTGTCTTATGTAGGGGCTAGTTCATAGCTCTTGCTTTTTTCACATGAAAGGTATATTTTAATTACTGTACTGTAATTATTTTTCCATCAGAAATCTACATGAATAACACCACAGAAATGTACTGGGTGATTTGGCATGTTAACCCAAAGTTTCATAAGTTTTCTGATGGACCCTCTGAATCCAACCATCGTGATTTAGGACAGATAGGACGGCCTTGTCTTGGATTTTCAAAGGATGGAAGCCAGTTAGAGTGTGGCATCTGCCAGGAGGATGGTAAAGATGGGCAGGCGTTTCCAGGCAAGCCCTTAGAATCAACTTTTCAGATGCAGTTTGCAAACAGCAAAATCCTCATCCTGGCACGAGGTAGTTAAGTGGCACATCTTCTTGGCATCAGCAGAAGTGGACCAGGTGGCTTTAGATTTCCTGGCTGCCCTGAGATTCAAGCTATTTGCAAGCCTTCTTTCTGGTGTGTCCAGCTTGTACATCTATGGGAAAATCAATTTCCCTTGAGAAGGTTATTATATATTGTAACAGACAGAATGTATGCAAGTCCCAAAACAGGTTATTTTTAGAAATCTATGAACTCCTGTAAGCAGGTCCTCTATTCTTCACTTGCAACCCAGTCCGGGGACTGGTATGAAATCATGCAAGGATGTGTGGAGACTGGGGAAAGGGTTGAAGACAGAAGAGGCTACTTGATGATCTTTCTGCTGCTTTCCTTCCCAAAGCAAGGATTGTTACCACGGCAATAGGGGGTCCGGATTCTGCTGGGAGAGTGCAAGGAAGTGAGGGGTGGCCAGCAGGGATAGGCTGGAATGTCATTGTGCCACCTTCAATGTCTCATTTTGCTGACCCATTTCTTTCAAAGGGGTATGATGAGGTTCCCTGGGAGGTGGCCAGAGCCTGTCCCTTGGGACTCCCTCTGTGGGCTGATTGTGGTTGTGGGAATTCTGCAGTCCTGACTGGTTCACATCGGCGAGTGAGGGAGGGAGAAAGCTGTGGGCAGAGGAAGAGGACAGATGCAGGTCTGTCCCCCTCAGGAGGTCCCTGCCAGCCTCCACTGGTCAGAGAGCTCATTGTCAACTCATACCAAGAAACATAAACATGGAAAGGATGTAAGGAAGTCTCTCCCTAATCCAATCATAAAGAAGGTGTGCGTTCCTTCGGGATGAGCATCAAAACTGCTTACTGGGTACTTTTCCAGGGGCTCCATGAGAAGGGCGTCCCCGAAGATCAGTCGGCAATACTCTGCCATCTTGGCCTGCTGCTTTGGGCTGAGGGGAGAGAGAAGGAAAGCAAGCAAGCAAGAAGGTTATTCAAAGAGGCCGGACAGGATGACTTTGTGTTATCAATTACAGAGAGAGGTCATTTCCTCCTCCTACCTGTCAGGATTGTTTTTATTATTCTAAATCCCTGTTTACAATTCTGACTTGTGTGGATTTGAATGCCACACACAGGTGGGCAGGGGAGGCTCTTCGCAAAGCTGAGCGGCATGGACATAGATGGAGAGGACAGAAGGTCACCTGCCTGTCACTGGATGTTTGAATGTCACAGAGTTACAGACTCAGTCCCTTTTGCTTAAGTTCCTGATTCTAAGTCAAATGCCAGATACTTGGCGGGTGGAACTCATTCAACTCTACGTAAATTCTTGGGTGAAATTTGTCTAATGGACAGAGCTGCACTGCAAAGAAATGTTTACAAGGAGGTGAGGGAAGAGAGGAGAGGGATCTGGACAGAGAGAGGAAGAGAGAATCTCAAAATGCAGAAGAGAAAAGGCTGACAGGCAGAAGTATGTCCACTTGGGAGGGGGCCCTGGAGGAAAGACAAGAGAAGCAGGCACCTTGGAGAAGGGTGTCTGCAGCCCTTTTGTGCACTAGAGGGAAGCAAAGGTGGCGTTAGCCTGATGAGGTGCCAGTAGGAACCTGGTTTGATTGGAAAAGGTTGGAGCTGCTGGGTTCACTGAGCTGAGCTCTAGGCTATCAACCACTCGGGATCTATAAAACGCAGAGGAAAGTAATTGTTCTTGGAAAGGGGCAGAGGATGCTGAGAAGATGAAGTGAAATAATAGATGAAAACACTTTGAAATGTAAGATGATTGATCCTAGAGATGCAAGGCAGCCTCCGCCAGCTAGACCAGACAAACGAGGGTCCGTTCACATGTAAACACAGTTGATGTGAGGGAACATCCTTAGTCTTTCAAAACTCCTGCTTCCCTCGACCTTTTAAAAAAGCAATTCTCATTCTGTAGGATGTTAAATATCATTATAAAGGTATCCAATTCCATCGGGTTTTATGGACTGTGATTTTGACCTATAGGCTGTCGGACTTGATTTCCAATAGTTGTCTCTATGTGCTGCAATGTTAATACGTTTTAGCAGAACTGGGGCTGTAGTAAGAATAGGTAAGTGATAAAAATCCTTCTTAACTACAATTCAAATCAATTATAAAATGTGATTCTTATTTTCATTCCTTCTACCATGACTGTTAAACCTGGATCGTGAACTGTTTTTTCACGGGAAGGGGGGTGCTTTGGGGGTTCAAATCATACTGCGATGGTCCACAGGGAAAAGCACTCTATATCACCCTTTTAAAAAAACATATATTTGGGGGATCAGATGAATTCTCTGGGCTTCAAATATGAGCCCAAGGTCACTGCTTTCTTGGAACTGCAAGGGGAGGCAAAGGAAAGATTCAGAGAAGACCTACATGACAAACTCCCAAATTCTCATCATGCCTTTTTTGACCCGTAAGAGATTTTGCTGGGCAGCTCATGTAGCTCTCAGAATATCCTGCAGCTTTCTCCAGCAGTATCACCGAGGGAGGAAAACCTACCAATTGGAGAACTGATCCTGGAAAGCACTGGGGCTGGTTGTTTAGGGATGACGTGTTATAGTTAGGGAACAAGCAGAAAAGTGACTGATTTAGCAGAGCAGCCTTGGGCATCCACAATTCAGACACCCTTGCTCAAAAGACAGCTGGCCGTGGGGCTCCACCAAGCCAGCGAGCTCTGTGTCTGTAGCTGAGACAAATCCATTTGTGCTGGACCTACACTTTCCAGGTTGCACAAAAGAAATTGTCCAACCCTCCCATTTCAGTTTCATGGAATGATGCTATTAAATAGAGCTTTGCTACTCCAAGTGTGGTCCATAGACCAGCAGCATCCACAGGGCCTGGAGCTGGTTAAAAATGCAGATTCAAGGCCTCCTAGGAAGGCAGGCAAATTGAGTAGAAATCTCTGGGGAAGCAGGGCTCAGGGGTCCTAAGAGGCCCTCTGGGGGATTCTCATGCACGCTCAAGTTCGAGAACCACTGTGATGGACGAACCAAGTCACCAGGTGCTTAAGTAAATGACACTTTTCTTGAGGGCTGGAACTTGAGAGCCCCAACTTCCTTTGAACAGAGGCCTGGAGGGAAAAGGAAGGACTGTACCCCAACTCCCTGCTTTCAGGACTTCTAGTGGAGCCATAGGCTCACCAGTAGAGGGATTTCGGGGTGGTGTTCCAGGTGTCCCTAAGCAGGTGAAAGGCAGAGTCCTCTGTCCTCTGTCAAGCTGTCCCCAAATCAGGCCCTGAAGGATTTTGCTGGAGCAAAATCTCACTCGATTCCACTAAAGAATCACCTGGGCTGTTAATGCTGCAGGTGGCAGGGCCCTGTGCCCAATCCCCTGATACACTGAGCTGGGAGCAGAGCCCTGGAACCTGCACTTGTAACAAGTCTGCAACTAATTCTGAGGCAGGTGGTTAATGGACTACGGTGTTTACAACTGTGCTCTGACACTTCACCAAACCACCTGGGGTCTTAAGAAAATGAAGATTCCAAGGCAAAGTTTGAGATGGAGCTCGAGACTGCATTTCTAACAAGCTTCCCGACACGCAGATGCTGCTAGTCGATGGATCAATGTCACTTTGAAGAGCAAGCATCTGTGTCTGACCTAGACTTCTAAAAACCTGCTTAAGCATCAACCGAGTTGGAAAGAACAAGAGGCAGGTGTCCAAGGAGAAAGGAAAATGTGCTATTTGATAATCAGGCTCTTTGTGTTCTCCACAAACACACATGCACACCTGACAGGGAACTGAATCAGAGCAGAGAGAAAACTGAATAGAAGAAGTCAGAGGAAAACAAAACAACTTTAATTGTGGGGCCAGAACTGCAGAAACAAGACATTGCATTGGCCACGAGAGAGCAAAAAAAAATCCTGAAGCATTTGGAACATCAACATCAGCTACCATGGAGATGAAGCGAGAGGAAAATATTCACAAATACATTTTGAGCTTCAGGCCACAGCAGACCCATCCGGTCACATTTAAACACCTGGCAAAGTGGTCAGTTTTCTGACCAAGGAACAGGCCCACATCTTCCAAGCTGAACTAAACCAACCTCCTTCCCTATAGATGAGGGATCTACAACTCACGGCTATTAAGGAACTTGTCCAAAATCTCACATTCTCTGGGGCTGAACCAGAGCTAGTGGTTTCTGCACTTGAATTCAGTGGAGAACTCCTTTAGTGAAAATGCTAGTTCACAAACTAGGTGGCCCATCAGTTAATTAGGACTTTAAAAAAATTTTATTTGCAGAAATTCAAATAAGGTATGGGGGTGAAGCTCAGGAATCTGCATTTTATGGGATTCTGATGTAGCAGGTGGAGAAGGATAAGTCACCAGTGGCTCAGGGCAGCTTTCTTTTTGCTGTCCATGGATAGGCGATTTCAAATATTTGGAGAGAGAACCAGAAAATTAAGAGGTTTTCTTCCTTTCTTCCAGTGTGGGATTGTTTTGGAGTACGGCTCAAGTGGGCTGGGGCCAGGGTTCTGAATCTGGTATTTTGTATACACAGCACAAAGGAGAAAAAAAGAACTGCTGCTAGAGGTAACATATAGGTTTCAGATATTTTGGGGGCTGTGTCCCTGTGTCACTGTGTTGGGTAGGATTCTGAGGGTGTATCTAGTTTCGTGGGGAAGACTGCTGTTACCGATGAATGGTGTCTGTCACTGGTTCTTTCATCAATGAGGTGGGATGGCCTGCAGGTCAAGCACAGGGTTTTACCAGCAAAGGAAAAGCTTGCAGGTTTTCTTTGGGTGTGTGATAGTCCAGCCAGGAAAGAATTGTAGCTGAATGATGTTGATATGTGTGTGAGTCTCAAGGACAATGGAAATAGGAAGCAAAAACTTCCTTCCACAATAGAATTCAGTATCTCAGTATTTCACTTTCATTCAGTTATCTCAGTGGTTTGGGATCAATATCATGGCATCCAGGGAAGGTTGTTATCCTGTTTTCTTTTGTATTCATGCACTATTAATGAACTTTTAACAGCTAAATTTCTCACTTTTAAACCAGAAAGGGCTGTATTATGGTACAATCTTTTTTGATTATGTGTTCAATGTGGATTTCGTTTTCATGCTCAGTTTGGCTCTCTGTAGAATTGAGGCTGAAGACTGAAAAAAACAAGCTGTGGTTAAGGGTCACGAGCCACAAAAATGTGACCATTCACAGGCAGTTGCCTTGTGGGATGCTCTGGTTGTCTTAATTCGATGCTTGGAAGGTTGTGATGCTTTTGTTTAGGTGTGCGGGATGGAGTTGGTTAAACAGATGAGTTTTGAAGCCGTACTAGCCAGCTTTGAACCCCTGCCACATTTTAGCTGCATGACCTTGGGGAAGTAACTTACCCTCTTTGGGATTCAGTTTCATCATTTGTAAAATAGGGATAATAGTAATAATATTTACTCTTAGGAGCACCTGGCTTTGTGGTGAGGGTTACATGAGCTTATGCTTGGAACGTTGCTCAGCACATAATACACATTCAATAAATATTAGCTGTCATTATGTTTGTGGTAGTGGTGGCTCTTGATACCTCTCTGGCTGCATGGCAGAGTCCAGTGTAGCGGGTATGACTATCAAGAATGGAAGTAGAGTTTTTCATTTTGTCTAATTTATATAGAAACATTTCTTGAAGAAAATAAATGTGCTAGATTTGGATATATTTCTCCAAAAAGGAAATGACTGATTGTCTAGGAACTAGAGTGCCTGAAAAAAAGGTGCTAAGGCGTTGTAGAGCCCAATTACAAATGGACAGGCCGAGATGAGGAAAGTCACATGCAAATCAGAGCTGTCACAGCAAATGAAGTAGTAAATACAGTACCTAAAGAGGTTCCCCCTTTAGTTAGAAAAGAAATAGTGAAACAGAATCAATTCTTGTCTATTCAGTTGGCTCTCAGAAGTGGTAGAAAAACTATACGCCAAATGATTACATTGTTCACTGGATGATTGTTTCCTAATGAAACAGAGTCATGAGCTGGTAAATGTAGTATGGATTTCCTGAGGGCACACTAGAAATACAGATAGCTATAATTTGGTGACTTCAAAATAAGGTCTTTCTCCACATATACATTAACAAATGATCACATTGAATTACTTTGAAATTCCTCAAGCTAAAATTTGGTCACTACCTAACTGGTTCTTTAAGGTTTAGTAAATCCTTTAAGAATCAGTGAATTGAAGCATGTGTTGCAAATTAGTTGGACAAAGGGAATCAGTGACCTGGGAAAGATTTTTGATAGGAAGGAGGATAAAAAAGGATCTAAGGAACTTGTGAGCCAAATTAGGATAGGTGTTGTAGGCTTTTAGTTGAGAAAACTGGCTTAGGTGGTTGAATGAAACAAAGGACTTCCCAAATGCTCTTTTGAGCAGTGATGGTCACTACTACATAGTCTTCAGACATTAATTCCAGGGACCAGAATTTTAGTTTCTTGAATTTTGATTCAGTAATAGATGAGAATCTTTCACGTTGAGGCTCTTTAGATTGAATAACTATATGATAAACTAACATCCTCGTGTCTGATGTAGATGTGTCTTACTCTGATCCTCTGTCATAAAATGAGTATAAGAGTTAAGTCAAAATTACCTATTCTTTGTAGAGCTCAGCAAAAAGTGCAGGCTATTTTGAAATAGGAAAATATTTACAAATACTAACGAACAGGGGAAACCAACGAAAACAGGAAGGAGGGAGAATTTGGTGGTCTCAGTTCTGTGTAAGTTCAAAGTGGCAGAATAGAATTTATTTAATTTATTTAGCTTTCTCTACACCAGCTCCAGTGTGTACAGAACTGGCTATTTTAGGGTGGTAAAACTGACTATAAATCTGCACACAATAGAAGAAGCAAACGAAGGAGGATTATAGAAGTGGTCCCCTGAAATAGACACACCTGTTATACAAGGAAATGGGTTTCACTGCATTGTAAAAAGAGGAGTCCTTAATTTAAATCCTACCATGGCATGAAAATAGATTCCACAAGTCCAAGGGATCTTTTTAATGTTAACGAGATTTAAATGAATGAATTCCATTATATACACATGAACACATGCCACTTAATATATAGCATAATTCAGGAACACCATTAGTAACATCAAATAATCTTATATCTGATGAACAATGACTAAACATGCCCTGTTTGGGGAAAATACTCCCTATTGAATGTGCTGAATACTTACGAATCCACGTGGTTCTCAAATGAAAGCAGAATTGGAAAAGGTGAAGTCTTAAATGCACACTCAGCAATGGCTTCTATCACTTCCTAAAAATGAGAATACCTATATTCAATAAGCCAGAATTTTAATGTGTATAGTTTTTTCTTTTGGGTTCCACCCTTTAATATCACTGTCTTTTTCATTCATAGAATTTTATCAAATGGCTAAAATGGCTAGAAGCGGTTTGCAGGCTGCTGGATTATAAATTTTCTTACTCTTGATTTAGGAAGATAAAAGAAAGAAAACTGGATTTGGGTGGAGGGGGAGTCATAACTGTGAGGGTGAATGGTTCTCCTCTTTGGTAATTATATCTACTTTTTTTTTAATAATAAAAATATCAGATCACATTATAAAAATTTTGGACAAGAGAAGGCAACATTTTTAACCCATAAATTCACCCTTTGAATCAAACCACTGCTGACATTTGGTTATATTTATTTCTAGTTTGTTTTTCGTATATCTGTATAACTTAGTTTTAATTACAGTAAATACTCTATTTGTATTTTTAAACATCGTTAAGAGATATAATTCACCCATTTAAAGTGTACAGCTAAATGGTTTTTAATATTCACAGCGTTGTGCAACCATCACCCCAGTCTAAGTTAGGACATTTTTATCACCCCCCCAAAAGCCATGTCCCCATTAACAGTCACTCCCCATTTCACCAACCCCACCCCACAGACTCAGACCTAAGCAACCATTAATCTACTTTGTGTCTCCATAGATTTGCTTACTCCTAACATTTCAAATAAATGGAATCATACAATATGTGGCCTTTTATGCCTGGCATCTTTCATTGAGCCTGCTTTCAGGGTTCATCCATGCTGTAACATGTGTCAGTACTTCATTCCTCAATCTGTATTTAGAAAAAATGTATAGGTCATAGTTTTAGTATCTGTATAAAATTCTAGGGAGTGGCAGTATCATAACTGATTTAACCATTACCCAATTGTTGGACAGACATATTTTAAGAGCTTTCATTCAAATAATTCTCCAAAGAACCTCTTTATTTTTTTCCCTGATACTTTGAATTATTTTCAGGGAATGAATTCTTAGAAGGGGAATTATTAAATTAAGGAATAGGAATATTTTTACAGTCTCCTGTGTTTCTCCAAATTACTTTTCATCTTAGATCGCCTAGAGTAATATATGAAGGACCAGATTTCAATGAATATTCACCAGCTTTGGGCATTTGTTTTCCTTATTGAACTGGTATTAAAGGATGATCTCATTTATTTTTAATTATATCAATGCCAATACTCCTGTGGCTTCATATCCTTTTTTTTTTTTTTTTTTTTTTAGTTACGTTTATTCTTTACATCTTCTCCTCTCAAGTAGGAATTTTCACTCTGATCCCTTATACCTGAGGCTTTTCCATTATCTTCTCTACCTTCCTTAAACAATTCATAGTTTGCTTTCTATCCATGCCAGAAAGCTATTTCTCCAGCCCCAGGGTATAAATAAGGCTTTCTAATTCTGTACTACATTTGCATATATCCTCTAAGAAGGATTTGCCTGCATGGAGCAAAAGAATCACTCACTGTTTCTTAAAAGTGAATCCACAGATTGCCTTTCATACATTATGATAGTTGATACCATCAAAAATAAGTACACTATAACTAGTAAGCAATGCCCAGATTTTAAACTCTTTATTTGATTTTTTTGAGTACAGGTTTTGGAGTCCAACAGGCTTGTGTTTGAATCCTTCTTCTTATCCTTACAAGCTGTGTGACCTTGAGAAAAATAACTTAATGCCTATGTGCACTTGGCTTGCTGGCCTGTAAAGTACGAGTGATAAGCCTCATTCCACAAGCCTGTTGCAAGAACCCAGCAATCCCTCTACTGGGCATATACCCTGAGAAAACCATAATTCAAAAAGAGTCATGTCCCAAAATGCTCATTGCAGCTCTATTTACAATAGCCCGGAGATGGAAACAACCTAAGTGTCCATCATCGGATGAATGGATAAAGAAGATGTGGCACATATATACAATGCAATATTACTCAGCCATAAAAAGAAACGAAATTGAGCTATTTGTAATGAGGTAGATGGACCTAGAGTCTGTCATACAGAGTGAAGTAAGTCAGAAAGAGAAAGACAAATACCGTATACTAACACATATATATGGAATTTAAGAAAAAAAAAGAAAAAACTGTCATGAAGAACCTGGGGGTAAGACGGGAATGGAGATGTGGACCTGCTGGGGAATGGACTTGGGGATATGGGGAGGAGGAGGGGTAAGCTGTGACAGGGCGGGAGGGTGGCACGGACATATATACACTACCAAGCATGGAATGGATAGCTAGTGGGAAGCAGCTGCATAGCACAGGGAGATCAGCTCGGTGCTTTGTGACCACCTAGAGGAGTGGGATGGGGGGGTGGGGGGGAGGGAGACGCAAGAGGGAAGAGATATGGGAACATATGTATATGTATAACTGATTCACTTTGTTGTGAAGCAGAAACTGGCACACCATTGTAAAGCAATTATACTCCAATAAAGATGTAAAAAAAAAGGAATGCAGCGAGAGGAGGTAAAGGACACAGCTCGTGATGGGCAGATATTCTCAAAACAACTAAGGTTACTCAGCTTGCTGGTGCCCCCCCTCCCCATTCACCCTAAACCCAACTAATACAAACAAGAGCTGCCATTAAATGAGCATTTGCATTCTAGATACAGATCTTATCTCCCGCTATAAACATTCCTTAAGGAAAATATTATCTGTCATCTCACAGATTATAAAATGGAAACTCAGAGATATTAACCAATTTGCCCAAGGTCACAGAGAGGAGAGTCCAGGAAACCCCAGGAAAGTTTGTCTGACTCTAGAGTTTATTCTCTTAAGCATTTCAGTAACTCTCATGCAGCTAATGACCTTAACCAACTAAGATCAAAGCCCTCAAAAGAATTGCACAGCACTATTCACAGTAGCCAAAACATGGAAACAACCTAAATGTCCATCAACAGATGAATGGATAAAGAAGGTGTGGTACATATATACAATGGGGTATTACTCAGCCATAAAAAAAGAACAAAATAATGCCATTTGCAGCAACATAGGATGCAACTAGAGATTATCATACTAAGTAAGTCAGAAAGAGAAAGACAAATACCATATGATATCACTTACATGTGGACTCTAAAATATGGCACAAATGAACCTACCTACAGAACAGAAACAGACTCACAGACATAGAGAACAGACTTGTGGTTGACAAGGGGGAGGTAGGTGGGGGAGGGATGGATTGGAGTTTGGGATTAGCAGATACAAACTATTATATATAGAGAATGGATAAACAATAAGGTCCTACTATATAGCACAAGGAACCGTACCCAATCTACTGAGATAAACCCTAATGGAAAAGAATATTAAAAAAATGTATATATGTATAAAACTGAGTCACTTTGCTGTACAGCAGAGATTGGCACAACATTTTACATCAATTCTACTTTGATAAAAAAAAAAGAATTGCAAATAGATATCTAAAGGAAGTGGGTAGTATGGGGAGAAAAGGGGGCTAGATTTTGTTTATTTCCTAAATTTGGCCCTGTTTTATTTGCTACTTGCAAAACACATGAGAGCCATTCTTGATTCCTCTTATTATAACATCTTTCAATTCATCTGTAATCCTGTCCAAAATATAATCAGAATATAACCACATAGCAGCACCTCCACCTCTACCATCCTGACCCAAAAACCCTCGCAGTAACTTCTGGGATAGATTCTGTCATCATTCCCACATATTCACTACCCTTCCTGTGAGATCTGTTGACCATAGGCATGGCCCTGTGTTTTGTTTTGGTTGCTGAAATGCATGTGAAAATGGCACACCATTCTTTTGAGCAGAGTCTTCAAGAGCCATCTTGGGTTCTGCCACCTTTCTTTCCCCACTGCTGTGAGCCTGGTGATATCACATATTGGGGCTGTTCTTTCTGTATGGATTGCAGACAATACTGATGGCAGCAACAGTCAACATCTAACCTGAGCAAGAAATAAACCTGTGTGGTTCTAAACCACTGAGATTCTGGAGTTTCTAGTTTTAGCAGCAAAACCTAGTGGAGGCTGACTAGTAAAGCTTTTAGCTGCTTCTATGTTTGCCTCCTGTACTGCCTACCACAGCCAGAGTGATTGCTCCTAAACATGAGTCAGATGATTTCTATTTCACTCCTTTGGAGTAAACTTTCAATGACCTCCAATTTCACAGAGTGAACTCCAAGTTCTTTATCAGATCCTGCACCTGCTATCTCACTAAATACTTCTTTTCCATTGCTCACACTGCTATAGTCCACTGACATTCTTGCTTTCCCTCCAATAGACCAAGCATTACTTCATCTCTTTGTTCATCTCTCATTTCTTTGTTTATCCTTGTTACTTCTTTCAGGAATACTCTTATCTGACAGCAAGGCTTAACTTCCTTAATTTTGAGGGGTGGTAATCTCTGCTTAAATTCCACATTACCAGGGTCTTCTCCCACCATCCTGCTGAAAATAGCATACCTCTAGCCCTTCTTTGCCTTCAATACTGATTAACGTTGTCTTAAAGGGATATTTCCACGTGCCATGTGGTATGTTTATTTTGGTCTATTTCTCCACACTAGAATGTAAGCTTTTTAAGGGTAAGCACTCAGTTTTCTCCATTGCTCTGCCCCTAGGATGTAGAAACTACTATGGAACATTCTAGATGCTCACTAAATATTTCCAAGTGAATAAATGGACTCTTAAAATCATTAATAGAAGAGAGACACAATCTGCCTACTTGTGTTCCCATTTATTTCTCTACTGACTCTTTCAGAGGACAGCACATTTTTCCCATAAAGGGCCAGGTAGTGAGTATTTTAGGCTTTGTGGGCTATATGGTTTCTGTGGCAAATATTCAACTCTGCCTTTGTAGCCCCAAAGTGGGCACAGATAATATGCAAACATGTGGATGTGCCCATGTTCCAACAAAACTGAATTTATGAAAGCAAGTGACAGGCTGAATGTGGGCTGCAGAAGATAGGTTGTCAGCCCCTGGACTGGTCTGATCATTGGCCTAAGCAAATCTTAAAATTTGACTGTAACCAAAGGTAAATGTAACTTTGTATTATAGAAATTTGAATGTTGATTCCATACTCAATAGCCCGGTTAACTTTAATAATTTCCTGGGCAAAATTTCCAATCAAGATCAAGGCTTAAATTTAAAAAAGTCTTTCAAATGATAGTGTAATTAGTCTTTGACAATTTTGGCTATATGCATACTGCTCCAGTTGCTGTTAATAATGAACGTTGATCATAGACCCGCCCCATCACCATTTGGGCCAGTGAGAGTCAGGCCTGAAGGTGAGTGAAAACCCAAGGGCCTATCTCTCTTTATCTTTAGCCAATGAAATGTCCATGTTTTTCTGGTCCTCCTCTTACAGACACCTGTAAAGAGTTTGTGCCCTTACCTGTCTTCCTAACTCTCTGGGTGGGGTTCTCTCTTCCCACAGGAGGGATGCTAGTGTGCCCTGAACTGCCACTGGGTTCTGGGGTTCCTAGAGTTTCTTGACTGATGTATCCTATTTCTTCCCTTTTCCTACCTCTGACATTGTACATGTTTGGTCTTGTGCACTTGACCAAGGACCCCATGTTTGCAATGAAGCCTCCAAGCTCACTGGTTACACTCTTCTCAGCTCCCACTGGGCCTCTTACCAAGGCTGGGCTGTGTTTTCATTTGTCACATGGTTTGGGCTTCTGACCTCTTCCTAGAGGTAAAGTGGATGCCAGGGGTTGTGTCTGGGTGTCACCCACATCCTCTACCATGGCAGCTTTACAAATGACTTCATTCAACTCCCTGCCCTCACCGTGACTTAACAACTCCTTGCATATATAATACCCTACCATTATATTTCTAGAAGGAAAGCTAAAGTGTGGCTTTAAAATTTTCAATTATAATATCAGTAGCTAACATTTATAGAGTACTCACTGCATGCCATGCATTGTTCTAAGCCATGCCTGTATATTAAGTAAGCTCACTGAATGCTTAGAACAACAGCATTCAGTGACCCTACTTAATATACAGACATGGCTTAGAACAAGAGGCTCGGCCTGTAAGGGAGCTTCTCCTGGCCTTGCAGCCAGTCAGTGCTGGTACTGGAACCCTGGCAGTCAGCTCTAGAGCTGCATTCTAAACTTCTATGGTCTCCTTTCTCTCTTTCCTTCCCAGCCTCTCCCTCCTCCCTCCCCCCATCTCTACCACAACTCTAGTCACCAGCTTAGGAAAGCTTTTGGAACCTTTAAAGAAAACATTTACTGAATTTCATCTAACCATTTTAGTTGGGAGCACCTGAAAACTCTGGAAGTTCCCTTTTGGTTTTTCATACCTTTCTAATACTTCGCAGAGAGCACCTGATCACTGAGGATGAGAAGGCTAGTCTAGGTTTTAAGTTTGGTTCTTTCACATCAGCTGTCCTTAGTGGACAATGGATTTGAAAGTACCTTACTGCTCGACTGCTTCTCATTAAGCCAAAATCATTTTTTCAGAGACCTCTAACACTGGATCCAATAATCTATAAACCATATGGCTCAGTTACTAACCTCCAGGGGAAAAACTGCCCTTGAAATGTTTTATCCTTGACAGACAACAGCAGGGTGTATTTGGATATCCATTTTATGTGAGCATGTATGTGGCAGTTAAATTGCATCCTAAATTATTACTCTCTCAGAGAATGACACTTCATTTTCAGAAATGCTCCGTTTAACCACATACTCAAATTTAATATATTTTAATTATGTATTTTATCACTTTACTCAGTTTTCCATCTTATGCAATTGCTGGTTACAAAGGAGCTGCCTGAGGGGTGAGAAAAAGGAGCAGCTTGGGGATGGAGAAGGTGAGTGGGGATCGGTGTGGGGCGGAGGAGACTGAGTGGGAGCAGAGAGTCTGCAGACCACGTGGCGAACTGCTATATATCATGAGCATCGGAAAAGCTCAGGCAATGAGGCAAAGAAAGTGAAGAGCCGATATATGGGATATATAATAAATAAATCCAGAGTGCAAAATAAAAAGTCTTCCATAAAGAGGCTGAATTACAGCATGCCTGCTTTCCCAGAACACAACTTTTTTTTTGGCCCAACAATAAACAGGCGGTAAATGCCAACAGGAACTTTTGCTTTTGGGGATTTATCATAGATCGCGTGGAAGCTTTCCAGATTACATAGACTCAGAGCAGATAAACTGTGTGACAAAAAAATGATGAACTTTTGCAATTGGTTTATGTTGCTGCTGCAATACACACTGTGGCTATAGAATATAGTCTAATTACACCGTGAAGATCAGGTCCAAATCTATGGGATAGCCCAAACTGGCAAACATTGGGAGAATCTTTTCACCGCCTATGGATATATGGAATTTCACAGCAAAAACGGAGAAAGACAAAATTCATCTATCTGATGAACAGAGGCAAGAAAGACTAAAAATGAAGGCTATACTATAATTTGTCTATTTTCCTGGGGATGGAAAAAGTCATTAAAAATTTATTGAGCACCTACTATATGCCAGATTCTTTTTAAAGTGCTTGGGACAGATCAGGGAACAAAACAAAGATCCCCGTCTTTTGTGGAGCTCAATGCTCTTATTGACGGAAGGACATAGACAATAAAGAAGGAACATGATAACTGAGTAAATTAAGCAGAGTGGTAGAAGGTGATAAGTGCCTCTTGGTAAATAGAAGGAATAAAGTGGTGGGGAGCCTATCAGGAGTGTGGGAGTGCTGGTCACAGTATTAAATATGTCCCAGGAGGCCTCCTTGAGAAGGTGGCATTTGAGAAATGCTTCGAGGAGGTAAGCGGTGAGCCATGCAGTTACCTGGTGGAAGAGTGTTTCAGGCAGAGGGGCAACCTTGCAAAGGCTGTGAGGCAGGACCTAACTATCATGGTCAGGGGACCGCACAGAGCCCAGCCGTGTGAGTGAGGGGGAAAGGGGTGATGAGGGGGAGAGAGATCACATGGAGCTTTGTCCCCGATTTCTCTTCGCATCCTTTCTTACAAAGTCATTTTACACAGTAGTTTCTGGAAAAGCAGACTGCCTGCTGATAATCAGGCAGAGAGGGCTGGGACTTGGGTGAGGCAAGTGAGGCGCAGAAGTGCAAAATTTAAAGAGACACTCAATCTCAGGTGCCAAGTCCACATTTATATGTCAGTGAGAATAAGCACCTCCTTAAATTTTGCATGAGAGATGCTTCACTTGCCTCACTCTAGTCCTAGTCCTGATGCAGAGAATTCCTGCTCTGTGTATTTGTCCACAAAACAGGCTGGCATTTCTAGGCCTCACACTCATCCCCACCCACCACCACCACCACCACACACGCACCCACATCTCTGCCAGAATTATCTATCCTGCAAATGCACAATAGCAGGAAGCGAAGCTGTACCAACTAACCACCAGGATGACGAGTTTCCTGCTCTTTTTTGGCTGCTCCCCCACCCCCAATTCCAGCAGGCAGAGAGAGGAAGCAGAATTCTGGGCTAGATTTAGTCTTTCAGTCCCTAAATCTGTCAGCAAGTTTGTGTATGTGGTGGGAAGTTGTGCTTCCGGAGCCCAGGAATAGATGCTCAATCGGCCCATGACTCTGGGATCACAGATGTGATTGAAGGACCACTTGTATGGTCGAGTGCACAGGAGGAGTCACTCTAAGCTGACTTGATGGCCAAGGCCAAGAAGCCAATGCTTCACACAAAATAAATATGCCTTAGAATGTGCTTGGAATGTGCTTTATCTCCCCCCCACACACACAGTCTCCCCTTCCCCCAAAGGAAATCAAAGAACCTCGAGGATTATAAATGTTTAAGAAAATATAATTGATCCTCACAGGGACTCTTGAGGGGATGGTGGGCGGGGGTGTGGGTGGCCCTCCTGGCAGCAGGTGTGTGCACAAGGCCATCAGTCCCCTAGCTCAGCAATGGCTCCATCAGGATGTGCTATCTCCCTTTCCAGGACCCTGTCCATCCATCAACAGACGGATGAGCACAAATTGTATCCACTCCACACAAGGGTCGTGTGTCCCCCACTTTTTTAAAAGAGCCCAACAGGTTAGGGCTGGTATCTTAGCTGACGAGGGACCATGGCAGGAGCTGGGAAGGTGGGGGACTATGGAAATGGAACAGAAACCCATTGATTTTCCATTAAAGAAAAACCAAATGACATTAAGAGTGCTCAACTTCAGAAGCAGATACAAAAATTTTGATCAGAATTAAGGTCAACCCCATATTAAACTTTGTTGTAAAATTTAATGAAGGGTGCTATTTTTCACTAATTGCTATGTAAGAGCCGAAGTTTCAGAAATCATGAAAAGTCAACTTCACAACATAGTAAATATACTTTAAGGTGCTAATATTCCTTCTGAACACATTTTTATTGCTGTCAAGTATAGTACCGTTGATCAGGAAATTCATTTGTCTAAACTGAAACCTGGCTGTCCCTTGAAAATCTTGCTTCTTTTTGCTGCCCTCTCAAAAGACAGATGTTTATTTTATCACATCCCAAGTGCTCCAGGGCTAAAAGCTGGATATTGGAAATTTTTTTGCTCCCAATGCTACTTCTGAAATATTACGTTTCAATCTTCTTATCTTAAAACCAAACCAAACCAAACCCAGTTTTCATGCAGCAGCCAAACCAGCTTTTACCACTTCTTCACTTCTGCCATCTACTGAATGTCCCCTCATTCAGCAAAGACTTTGGCAAGTGGCTCACTTTTTCTTCATCCAAAGCTTTGTCACCAGTCTTGGTGATGCTAACATCTAACTCATCCAATATTCTGTCCTCTCAGCACTCCGACCTCCCCATTTTCAATGGCCTTCTCCCCACTCCACCTTACCTACCACCCACTTGAGCTCTGTTTCCTTGGTTACTTAGGGTAAGAGTTAGTGACCCAGAGCCAGTTCTGCCCTGAGACCCAAGTAACCCAGGTAATGGGGCTCATGCCTTGGGACCCTATGCTCTAGAGTTATCCTCTGGCCCTTATTTTCTGATCCCTTCCAAAGAGATGAGAAGCCTGAGTCAGTCAAGAGAACATGTCCCCAAAAGCCCACATATCCTCTTTCTAGATCTCTCTAGAGTTACCTAGGACGCCAGATTTCCCCAGCCCAAATGACCCCAAGCTCCTGCGGACAGTTCTTTGCAGGGAATGTGAATAGAACCTGGATATTTGGGCTTGGGTGTCCATATGCATGAATGTTAGGCCCTTTATGGTATAGGATGGAACCTTGGGTGGAGAGAGAAGGGAGATGACCAAATATTCCCTCCTTCCTGATTAATAAGGGTAGCTGATGCTTCTTTATCAATTACCACTTTAGTCTTGCCTCCTAGATAGGATTTATCAAGATACCCAATCGTACGATTATTTCTGCTTACTGACAGCATCCAACCTATAGCAAAACCCTGTCTCCTTGAACCCTCACCCAAATCACCTAATACAGGCCAAATCCTGTAAATCCTCTTTAATACAATTTTACTGACAAACACAGTTCCCCATGACATGTGTACTCTCTTGTTGCATAAGCCAGTAGAGCCAACTTGGACCACTGGTGCATTCCTAGGGGTCTTTGACTGATAGGTATCAATGTGTCAAAAGCTCGTTATAATAGTCAATCTCCTATATTGGCTATTATATAATATTCCACAGAATGGAATAGTATGTAATAAGTAAATAGTGGTGATTAATATCATCATCATCAAGAAAGCAAAGAAGCTAGAGAAACATGCCATAATATTGTTGAATCTCCCAAAGAACATGGAATTCAAAAAGCACAACACAAAATAATGCATACTACAGCATGAATCCACTTATATCAAGTTAAAACAGTGGTGAAACTACAATGTTTACAGCTGCACATAAACTGGTACACATCTGAAGAAAAGCAAAATAGTGATCACTATAATGGTCGGGAAAGTGATCATCTCTGGAGGTAAGGAGGTCATTCTAATGGGAATAGGTACATGGGGTTTCTGGGGTGCCAGTAATTTTCTACTGCTTGCTTTAGGTGGTAAATACATGGGTGTACACTTTATATCCATGGGTTAAACTGTACAAATAAGTTGTATGTATTCTTTATGTATGTTATATTTCACAATGATAAAATGCAATAAAAAGAATGAGTGTTAAATAGACGAATTAATTGATATTTCCTTTAATAAGACAGTTTCTTTAGATTTTGGTTAGCAGTTTACCTGATGCCAGTTAATCATGGATGAATTGCTAAATTTTAGCCTCTGAAATTGCAAAGATGATTAATAGCCTATGGACTTAATTGGGACCACTGGGACTTTCTACCTTAGCAGGCTTTACCCAAAAAGGTGTCAGGTCTCCCCAGCTTCCTCTCTTAGCAATATTCATTCACTCTACCTTGAAGGATATCTCCGTGGTCATGGTGAACCCATGGGTGATGACTGGCTCCTCTTCTGCGGTCCGTCCCTTCCAGCAGTCCAACTCCACACAGCGACAACCAGACAGGAGCACTTGGCGATACATCTCGACAGAGGAGTTTCCAGCCAGCTGGCCAGCTGTAAAACGTCAATGAAATGAAGCTCAAACTCCCACAAAGCAAGGAAGACACTGGTGGCTTCCTAGAAAAGCTCGTCAATGATAGGAAAACAGAGTTCAAGACCTTGAGCAGCAGTCTTTCTTCTGCCTCAACATACCAGAAGGTAGTGGCACAATCCCAAATGGAATTGTGGCTCCCTAGCAGTGGTTTGGGGAAGAGAGAATAGAAGAAGGAGAGCATTGTAACAATAACAATAACTCATGTTTATTAACTGCTTACCATGTGCCAATTATAGTTCTTTGGACTTTACATATATTACTACATTTAATCTTCATAAAAATCTAGCTGGTATAACTACCTTTACTTTTTTTTTTCTTTTCTTTTAATATTTTTTTGCGGTACGCGGGCCTCTCACTGTTGTGGCCTCTCCCATTGCGGAGCACAGGCTCCGGACGCGCAGGCTCAGCGGCCATGGCTCACGGGCCTAGCCGCTCCGCGGCATGTGGGATCTTCCCGGGCCGAGGCATGAACCCGCGTCTCCTGCATCGGCAGGCGGACTCTCAACCACTGCGCCACGAGGGAAGCCCTACCTTTACTTTTAAATGCTTATTTTCTGATAAGGAAAATGGCATAGAGCATTTTATTTGCCCAAGTTTCCAAAGCTGGTAAGTGGAAGATCAGGATTATAACTTCAAAACTCAGTCTTTTAATTCTGACACTCCCTATGAAGGGGTATTGTTGACAGGCTATTCTATTATATAAGTCAAACCTTCTGTCATGTTTGTCCAAGACACAAATGCTTAGGATAGCTAAATATTCTCTTAGCAAAAGTGAAATAAATTTGTAGGAATAAATTTAAATTTGACAAGTGAAGTATAAAACTTATAATTACAAGACACTGTTAAAGAAATTAAACAAGACCTAAGTAAATGAAAAGATATCCCATGTTCATGGTGCAGAAGACTCAAAATTGTTAAGTTGGCACTACTCCTCAAATTGATTTACAAATTCAATTCCTATCAAAATCATATCTGGCTTTTTTTTTGTACAAATTGACAAGCTGATCCCAAAATTCATATGGAAATGTAAAGGACTCAGAATAGCCAAAATGATCTTAAAAAATAAGGAAAAAGTTGGAAGACTCACACTTCCCAGTTTCAAAACTTAGCTACAAAGCTCCAGTGATCAAGACAGTGTGGTCATATACATGGAATCTAAAAAAAAAAAGGTTCTGATGAACCTAGGGGCAGGATAGGAATAAAGACGCAGACATAAAGAATGGACTTGAGGACACAGGGAGGGGGAAGGGTAAACTGGGACGAAGTGAGAGAGTAGCACTGACATATATACACTACCAAATGTAAAACAGATAGCTAGTGGGAAGCAGTCGCATAGCACAGGGAGATCAGCTTGGTGCTTTGTGACCACCTAGAGGGGTAGGATGGGGAGGGTGGGAGGGAGGGAGGGAGACACAAGAGGGAGGAGATATGGGGATATATGTATATGTATAGCTGATTCACTTTGTTATAAAGCAGAAACTAACACATGATTGTAAAGCAATTATACTCCAATAAAGATGTTAAAAAAAAAAGTGTGGTAGTGGCATAAGATTAGACACATAGATCAATGGAATAGAATTGAGACCCCAGAAATAAACCCTCACATTTATTGACTTACAACAAGGGTGCCAAAACAATTCATTGCCGAAAATCATCTTTTCAAGAAATGGTGCTGGGACAACTGGATTGCTAAATGGAAAATAATGAAGTTGGATCCCTATCACATCATATTAAAAAAATAATAACTTGAAATCAATGAAGTTCCTAACTGTAAGAGCTAAAATTATAAAACTCTTAGAAGAGAATGTAGAGGTAAATCTTTGTGACTTAAATTAGGCAATGGTTTCATAGATATGACACCAAAAGCACAAGTAGCAAAGGAAGAAAATAGATAAAAGTTATCAAAATTAAAAACCTTTGGAAGCAGAACTGATATCCTCTAGTAAAGTGATAAGAATTGTAATAATCAAGGCACCCAAGAAATCTGAGGGCGGAAAGAGAAGCCAAGCTATTTCTGTTTCATTTAAGAAGTCGATGGAAGGTACTAATTTTTTGATAAGTTATTATTATTATTATTTTGGCTGCATCATGTGGCTTTCGGGATCTTAGTTCCCTGACCAGGGATTGAACCTGGGCCACGGCAGTGAAAGCCCTCAGTCCTGACCACTGCACAGCCAGGGAATTCCCTTGATAAATTATTTTTAAAAGATTAATAATAAATAAGTTTTGAGACAAGCCCAACATCAAACACACAAATGGAAGTTTTTGGTTTTCCATATTAAAGATTTTCTGTGACTTATACATTATAAGCTTCCATCATTTTTTTTAGCAGTCATTTAAAAGACGACATATTGATGAAAACTGTCAAAATGACTTTGAAATGGATAAGATCTGTCCATTGGAGACACACAGGACAAAGAAAATGGGATTAAACCTATTGGCTTAATTTTATTTTTATATGCATGTCACAACATCCGATATCAGCATAACAAAAGGGTGACATTTTTCAGTTCTATAGAGCCCTAGTAAATGCATTGAAAGGCTGATTAAGTAGGTTTGCATAATCACTTCTTTACTGGAAAAAATAGGACATTTTAAATACACAAGTGTTTGCAAAAGCAGAAATGCTGACAAAATAATCTAGAAAATTCCTGATGCTAGATAATAAATTTGCCATTTAAAATGCTTCAAAGTTTGTTGTAATAAAGGTCTTTGCTGCATAAAGGAAAAATGGAGAGTGGTGGTGAAGGGAAAAAGGTGATCATTTATATGTTATTCCTAAACTTAAAGGAGGGCTACTTTAGCTAAAGAAGTGAAGAATTCAAACAATTATCAGGTTAGTTCTTTAAAAATGCTAGCTCCTTCAGACCACTGCACAGCTATTCAAGAGTGGAGCAGATTTTCTTGTGTACTACCTAGGAAATTGTTTAAGTGTATTACTGACTACATCCAATAATGTGCAATTTCATTAATATTCTGTTAAGTGTTACTAACTTCTGAAAGGGAGTTGCCAGTAAAGAAGTTGCCAGTAAGCAAGTTGCTTCAATCTAATAATAGATTGAAGGTAGAAAAATACCTAACCCACACTAGAGTGTTCTGTCATAAAAGATTCAAGAAGTTTCCAGAAACATTTCTTTGGATTTGCTTGCAATATATATATAGAGAGAGAGAATAGAAGCAATTTGATGTACTTTTTGAATGTTGATCAGTTAATGTTTTGAAAGAGATGGTAAGGCATGGGGTTAGAGATGGAAATGATTCTGAAAAAAAAAAAGAATGGGGGAGGAGGGTGTATATGTGTTTGTGTGTGTGTGCATGTCTGCCTGTGTCGTGTTTATTGTCCAACATCTAAGCCCAAAAGAATTCCTCTAAGGTAAATTTGTTCATTATTAAAATGAATAATCTGTATTAGAAAAGAAAATCTTCCAAAGAAAGCATTAGAAAACACACATTTATCCATAACTGTCTTATTGCTTGGAATGCATATTAGGTTTTCTGTATGTTTTCCTTCATTTATGGAGATATTTTCCAAATATGTGAATTAATATTCGCCACTACTCTCTCCTTTTCTGCTTAAAGCCTCAAAGCTGGTTTATTTTTCTTCCCTAAAATTCCTAACTCCTCATTATTATATCCCATCCAACAATTATATTTCCATTTGATTAGATCCAATAAATAAAGCTTCTGGGGCCAGGGGATTGCCACAGGTTGGGATTAATGATATGTCATGAGTCCCTCAACCCTTGTTGTTTCTGAAACTAGTATCTGGCATCATCTCTGCCTGGCTGTGAACACCCTCTGGAGTTCATTACAAGCCTATGATTGAACTTTGGAGCTGAAGCTCCATCTCAGATTAATTCATAATACTGCCCCGAGTCAGAGCTCTGCAACTTCTCACTTGACTGCATTCATTTTGGGCAGCTGGCTTCATTCACTTGAGTTTGTCTCAGATTAGTCAAGTCGTCCATGGATGGAAGAGACCAGAAAATTGAAAATCATAATCCGTCTATTAACACAAGCTTCTGAGAAATTTCTCATCTTGTGGAATGTGATGATTAATTGCCTATATTTATATGTATCATTATTTATTGTCTTCTCTTCAATCTTTAGGGTAAGAAGTTTCCAGATTGTGAAACTTTTGTTAATTCAGTGGCTTTCTTCAATAAACACTGTCTCCTTCAATAAATGGATATGGGAACCATTTCTACTTGCTTTCAATGCTGTGAAACCAACAGCTACACTTGAGGGAACTATGCAAAATACAGAGGATGTGTTGTTCATCTTGACCGTCTCTAGGGCCATCAGTTTGATCTGATCTCTCTCTTCTACATTATCTGTCTGCTGCCCCAGTGAGACCATGAAGGTCTTTTTTTTTTTTTTTAATTGAAGTATAGTTGATTTACCATGTTGTGTTCATTTCTGCTGCACAGCAAAGTGATTCATTTATATATATACACACACACACACACACACACACACATTCTTTTTTATATTCTTTTCCATTATGGTTTATCACCCTGAACCTCTTTTGAACATAGATCCAATTGCCATGGGATGGCTTAGGCAAGTGGGAAAAGAACTTTAAGCATATGCCTTACTGATTACAGGAGCCTCATCACTAGGGTATATTCATATTCTCAAATATTCTCTGTGGGAGGTAAAATACTGGTTGCTTTGGATACAAAAATGACACAAGACATCTTCCTTACCTTACCATTTAGGTAAAGAGGCAAGTACAAACAAAGGAGAAGGCTCTTATGTGCCAGGGAGTTTACACCCTCACTGCACTATTACACTTCTGGCTGTCATTTCTTTCTCTTTTTCCTTGCAAACAGAATAATCTATTTAGGTTCTGATATGCTTCAGGGTCCCCTCTCCAGCCCTGGGATAAATCTTAATTCTTCTCAGCCAGTCACAGTGGTTCTGTGGTCCATGCTGGTACTTATTGTAGGGCATTGCTGTATGGTGTAACTCTGGGCTACATCTAATAGGGTGTAAAGGAAAGTCTGCTGGGTGAGTTGGGGAAAACCTCACTCATACAAAGGGCCACAAGATGCGGATGTTCCCTGGGCCACATGTGGAGCTTATTTCTTACGGAGGCAATGCTCAGGGTGCACAGTCATCTTGAAACAATAAGAGGATGGGACTTCCCTGGTGGTCCAGTGGGTAAAACTCCATGCTCCCAATGCAGGAGGCCCGGGTTTGATCCTTGGTTGGGGAACTAGATCCCACATGCATGCCGCAACTAAGAAGTCTGCATGCCGCAACTAAGAAGTCCTCATGCTGCTACTAAAAGATCCCACATGCCACAAGTAAAGATCCCACATGCTGCAACGAAGATCGTGCATACCTCAACTAAGACCCAGCACAGCCAAAATAAATACATAAATATATATTAAAAAAAAAAAAAAAGGAAAAGAAACCATAAGAGGAGCAAAAAGATAGAAAGCATCTGGGTCTCTGATGACATCAATGAATTCCTGATTTAATCAACACTCAACCACTCTGCTTCTGGACTTCTTGCTGTGTGAGGTAGTAAATTTCTTAATGTTTAAGCCATTAAGTAATAGTATCCTCTTATGCATAGCCCAAAATACCCTGGCTGTTTCAATTTACTTTCATTTTCACATGAAGAAATTAAGGCTTAGAAGACTTAATTTACTTAAAGGCAAATTGAAACTTGGTCTGTTTATTTGTTAAGCTCAACTTCTTTCCATTCTACCACCCAACTTTCATAGGTCTGTGTGTGCTTTAAACCAAAAATAAATTATAAAAAGTTGCATATGCTAAGGACTAAATGAGTAGGAGAGATGTAAAGGGAGGGAGTGACACTAAGCTTGGGTTGGTAGTGGATTGCCAAGGGAAAAACTATACCTTAAGGTATAGGAGAGGAATTGAATAATCAGATAGTTTAATTCATCAGAGGGATAACTAAAACCTCCAATCTAATGTTTTACTTCCCAAGCTGAATAAAAATGTTAATTATTCAGAGATATGTCACTTTGCTTTTCCTGAGTATACAGAGCCATCATCTCCCAAATGGTTTAGAGTATGGAAAGATTTATGAAGAGCTGAAAAAGTGTAATTGAAATGAATGCACACTGTTCAGTCCTGAGACAATCTTGTTTTGAGTCATAAGGGTAGATTCCTCAAGGAAAAACAATAACTTAAACCGTAATCACTACCTGATGTACTGCCAAGTCTATCCAAAACCCTAGAAAATGACCATCATAATTAAACATCAACTCATTCTGTGCATGTATTTCTCTCAGTGATTGGATTTTATTTTTCCTTCTGAGTGTCTTGATAGTCAACAAAGGGGCAATAATGAGCAGAGAAATAGACATAATAATAATAGCGCATTGTTAAATTGATTGGTTTTTATACTGTATGTTTAATCTTTATGGTCCCTTTGAATGCTCAAAAGAAAACATTCCAAATAATGAAGTTCTCCTTATTTGAATTTAGATTGGCATTTCTCAGGAATACTTGTTCTTAAAATGCTCCAAGAAAGTACCTAGTGTGGTCATGACTAGGGGAGGAGGGTTGATCATAACCTTAGCGTGAGTGAATCTGTAAGCTTTTTTCCCTATATTCGAAACATACTGCAGTAGATGCCAACCTTTGTTTGAATCTAGCGTTTTAAAAACTCATTTGAATAGGAAAACTTTTCTTTTTCCACCACATACCCCTTCCGTGAAATAATGTTTCTGTAGAAAATATTTCTGCTTGTTCTGGAACTGCTTGTAAAGTATAAAATCTAACTCATTTTCTAGGTATTGATTTTAACATTTAACTGGATTTTATCGGGTTATACCTTGGTTATAATTTTATTTTATAACATTCTTAATAGGCTTTGGGAAGTTTGAATTTCTATATTTTAGATGCTTACCCAAAGGTCTCTGAGAGATAAGAGTTCTGACTCTCTATAATTAAAACAAGGACACTAATAATATCATATGAAGTAAAACCAAATTTTACCTGTTAGAAGAGGATTTTAGGCAAAACCTCAAGAACCTATATTAGAATTTATATGTAATTTTTAAAATTAATTATATGGAATTCTCCTTAGTTCCCCTGCAGAGATTTTGACTGGTATTGGGACAAGGTAATATTGTAAGAATGGAGATTTACATAATGCAAACCCTGGCATGAAAATATATGTCTCAGAAACATGAGGAAGATAAGTTTAAAAAAAAACCTTAAAGATCAGAACATAGTCTAACATAGGTAACATAGCTTTAAAAATTGAATACTTAAAAAGATGTGAATACTTTTAAGTATTACTAGAAATACTTAAGAAATTTTAAAATACTACTAGAAATTTAAAAATTGGGGAGAGAGTTGGTTTAGTTGTACAGAAATTTGGAGACAGCTCTTTGAGTTCTTTCTTCAGCAAAAAGTAGAGTGGACCGTTCTCTTTTATAGTAGCTGAAAGCTCTACTTTCTGAAAACTATTGGCCATTAATATGGTAACACCCCAAACCCAACTGACACAATGGAGCCAAGTTCTCTACCATATTTGTGCTGGCCAAGTTAATCAGAGGGAGGGCAAATGAGTGACCCTGGAAGAAATTAATTGGACTAAAAGTCCTTAGTAAAATGCAGTTAAAAAACAAAAAGAACCGCTGAGAAAAATTGAACAGTATTTTGTAGTTCTATTGTTTGTGTTGATATTGAACAATTTTCTTGGAACTATTACTGTGTTGTCAGTAAAGCAAATGAGTGATTATGTATAATTTGCTAGGTATCAAGATTGATATAAAAAGCACAGCTATAGAATCAAGAATTTAAATTGGAAGATAGGAGTAGAAATCTTTATGTGAATTCTTAACAAGAAGAAAAATGTATCTTTTCTTGATTTGTTCACTGAAATGGTCCAGAAGCAACATTCCATAGCACAGGGTTCAAATTGCTGTTACCCATATGCATATTTTTTCACACTAAAAGGAACAAGGGATCATTGGGGGAAAAGTCTGATTCCATGCGTGGTGCAGAAAGATGAGACTGGAAGATCTTTATGTGCCAGAAAACAAGGACATTTTTCAAAGATCAATGGGTCATGTCAAGAGGAGAGAGAAGCCAGCCTGAAAAATGTTTCCACTGACCAAAGCTGAGACGATTTGAACATCAAAAGGAGAATAGTGGCTGTGGTTGAGTGAACCTATGTAAACTCTGAAAACTTTGTCCATAATGATATGCAAAAAGGGAAAAATTAACATACTCTGGAAGAAGGTAAAAAGAATAGAATGTATATATACCCAGTCAGTCTTGTCATTCAGTCATTTTGGTATCATTGCCTGATTTGTTATATGGCAAATAATACAGATACTAACACATGTAAATATATTCATTTTTGGACTTAAAAAAGACTATTGGTAAAATTATTGCATAGTGTGACTTCCAGATAGATAAAACAACATGCAATGTCCAAAATTTAACTGAACATATGTTTAAGTATTTTTAAGCATTTTGGGGTCCTAAGTACAAGATAAATGCAAGATTCAATCATGTGTCAAAGTCTTTAAAGTTATGTTTCTTAGGATCCTATGAAGTCAAAGATCTAGACTTTTACTTGAGGTTCTATAGACCTCCTCAAACTTGGATGAGAAAAAAGATTACATCTTTAACTCAAATCACTATGTGCAATTTAACATTCTCTTCAGTTATGAATGTAGGCCACAAATCACTGTAGTACTAGCAGGACAGTGACTTTGTTACCAGTAGAAATCACAGATATTTTCATATCATATTCCAATTGTTGCAAATATCACATGTATTATTTATACAATTTTTAAAAATTGTGTTAATAAAATATATACAATTTTATCCAAATTTGTTTTTCAATATTTGATCAAAATATTTCAATGGAAGTTTTTCCTCTTTAATTCTATGTACATTATTTTATACGTTTAACATTCTTAGAAGGGTCCATAGGCTTCACCAGACTGCCAGATACATCAATGATACCGAATAAGATTAAGGACCTCTGGGAAGGAAAAAATCCTTTACAAATGCTTAGCAATTTGAGTGGGAGCTGCAAAATTTTTGTAATAAGTCTAAGAAACTGAATCCAAGAAAGTGGGCTAAGTGGACACTCTCTTCTTGAAGCTATGAAAACTGTAGTAATTTTAAAACAGGTTAAGGGGCTTCCCTGGTGGCGCATTGGTTAAGAATCTGCCTGCCGATGCAAGGGACACGGGTTCAAGCCCTGGTCCAGGAAGATCCCACATGCCGCGGAGCAACTAAGCCTGTGTGCCACAACTACTGAGCCTGTGCTCTAGAGCCTGCAAGCCACAACTACTGAAGCCTGCGTTCCTAGAGCCTGTGCTCTGCAACAAGAGAAGCCACGACAATGAGGAGCCCGTGTACCGCAACGAAGACCCAATGCAGCCAAAAATAAAGACAAACAAATAAATAAATAAATTTATAAAAAAAATAAAACACGGCTAAGAATATTCTGACATTCCTCCCATTGAGAGCTGTGGTCTATGTCCCTTACCTTGAAGCTGGGTAGGTTTGTGACATTTCTGACAAATAAAGAACCTTGAAGCTGGGTAGGTTTGTGACATTTCTGACAAATAAAGAAAGAAGGGACAGTATGGAACTTCAGAGGCTAAGTGCAAAAAAGGGCAATTAAGCTTCCTCCATGTTTCTTTGGGACACTTGTTTTTGCAGCTATAAGCTGCCATGTAAGAAGTCTACCTACCCTGGGGCTGCCATGCTGTGAGGAAGCCCAAGCCACATGGGGAGGCCAATTTTAGGCAATTAGGTCAGCAGTCTTAACTGAGCCCAGCTGTTGGGTCACTAGCCCAGGTCCAGACATGTTGGTGGTGAAACCTCCAGATGATTCCAACAACCAAGCCTTTTGTGTCAACCCAGCCATTCACTTCCCAGCTGTAGCCCAAGACACCATGGAACAGAAACAAGCCATCTGCTCTGTGTCCTGTCTGAATTCCTGACATATAGAATATGGTCAAAATAAAATGGTGGCTGTCTTATGTCCCTGTGTTTTGGTGTGATTGGTTATACAGCAAGAGATGACAAGAATAGGGTTTAGGATGAGCCAGACACGAATCTAATTAGTTTTATAGCATGAATCTCTCTTAGTAGGTATGTAGTTGAAACAAAACAGGTCACAAGTAGCATAAGAACAGTCTGATTTTCATGAAGAACATGCAAGTTGCAGTTCAACTGCCTGTAGAACTCAGAGTGTATGATTCTGACAAGATGGTCTCAGATGATATGGAATCATCCTGAAATAGCTCATTCTAGCTGTCCAGGGGCCACATTGCTATCTCTGTCCAAGAGTCATTTCTATTCTAAGCTATTTTTCACCAAGTGTGGGATACCAGGCTAACACTGGATTCGATGCTAGCACAGTATACATTTGTGCCTAGAGAAATGGATCCCCTTAAGGAATTCAGAAGACTGAACTGCTTATTTGCCAGATGGCTGAACCCTGTGAAATTCTCTTGAACACTCTCATGAATACCTAGTGCCTGGACCTCCCTGCCACTATGTGCATGGCATTGCTGGTCTATCCTGCCACACAAACCACACACCCCTAGGCAATGAGCCATAAGCACATCAAAACCTCCCCCAAGGCACGGCAAGTACCTATAACTTACAGATACCAAATGACACTCCAGACTTTGGTTGCATTGTGGGTCTTAAGGTCTGGCAATCTTATATTCATTTGGGTGATGGACTGTATGAAGCAAGAAAGTGATAAGGTTTTGAAAAGTCCTTTTTTTTTAACCAGTAGGTTTTTTTTTTTTTTTTACAAAGTCTTTCTAAGGCTGGCAATCAGAGAGTATTCTGCAAGAAATGTATTTTGATTATAAAAACATTTTAGTTTATTGAGATTGGTATTTATTAAAATTTTTATTCTAAACTATATTGAGATAATATATATTATATATATGTTTTAATATTTTTTTCTATTTAACAATCTACTAAAAACCATGGCAGTGCTCAATTTAGGGTCAAGTTAGGAAACGCACTCCTTTATTATAATATTTGCAACAAGGTATATATAAGATGTCACTCACAAAGAAATTTGTTTATGTCTAAAGCCCTGTGCACCTGAGCAAAATTATTAATTTGCCTTGAGTGGAAGTTATTTAGGGAAGAACTTTCCTGTAGATGAAAACAGTCCAGAGAACTATGTGGCTTTATAAGTGGCTTGAAGTCTATTGAAGAAAGAATTCAGTTATGCAAAAATTCCATTGGTCTGAAGATACCAGACATGAATACATTTTAGATGACATGAAAACTTAGGAATAGATGTGAAGAAATGATATTGTTGCTTGTGGGTGGAGCCTCTGGTCATGGAACCCCAGTTCTCAGAGGCTTTTCACAGGAAGTGAAAGGAAATACGCCTCCACTTCGGAACAAGAGTAAGCAGAAGCTGGTGACATTTGGTGAGACTGGATAAAATATTTGTCAAAGAACTATGAACTCATACCTGTGAGGTAGGTGTTGTGTGAGGAATTAATGAAATAGTGAGTAAGTGGCTGAGACATATCTTCATTCAAATCCAGTTTCTCAGGTGGAACGACTCCATTTTCCTCTCCACTCAGATAGCGCATAAATCCATCCACTGATATCTGTCCTGGAGGAAATGAAGAGTTAAGAAGAATGTGAATGTATTATTTTCATGGGTTTCTGGCGTCATGTTGCTTTAACTTTTTTTTTTTTCCAGAAAACTCTTGTAGCATCCAAGATGGAAGACAGTAGCCCCAATTGCAATTTAATATGGATAAACAGTAGTCTAGGATCATGCTATTTCACTACATTTATCTCCAAATGCCAGAAATAATAGAGGAAAATGTAGTTACATGAGTATCACAGACTTTCAGAGGAGTTAAATACCTGAACACCGATCTCCTGTTTTTAAATATAAGAATGCTTATCAACTTTGCGTATGGACAGCAAAATGTTATTAGTGCTTATCTCTAGGTGATAGAATTAGGAGTGCACTTCCCAATGTTCTATCATGAAAATATGTTACTTTTATAATTAAAAGAGTTATTCACAAGTGGTTTTATTATTTAAACTAAAGTGAAAATGTTTTCAAATAATGATTTTTTATCTCTAAAACAGAAAATAAAGATGACCATACTGAGGAATAAAAATTTGAATGCTCATAAAAAGGAAGGTCTTTAAAGTTCTTATTTAGAATGACTTTACTTCAAATGAAAGAAATATGACTCACACTTTAGTTAGTTTATTCAGATTGTATTTAGAATTTTTCTTCTGTTGTAATCTTTCTGAAGTGACTACTACTAAATACTGAGATAATTCTTTATTAAAGTGAATTTTATGTAGTACATAGAAAGGGCCATCTTCATGATTTTGGTTCATCATCACAGTTTGTCTCTTCAACCTTAACAATCAAAGCCACAAACAAACAAACAAACAAAACAAACACAATCACCAGTGCATTTGTGAGCAGTAAAGATCTTGCTAGTAAATGTTAGAGGGAAGTAAGTTTTTTTCCTTGTTGAAAAAGTTTGTATTAATATAAAAGTGGTATATGTTTATGGAAGAAAAATTAGGAAATAAGATGAACAGAGAGGAAAAGTAAAACTTTTCTGAACATGCCTAACTCTTCCTTCAGAGACAATTACTATTAAAATCTTGTTGTATATGCTTCCAGAAAAAAAAAAGTGTGTATGCATGTGTGTGTGTAATTCTTTTATGAAACTGCAATCCTATATATCTGTATATGATTTAGAAACTTTTGTTTATATTAACTGAACAATATATTATGAACACTGTCATATAATTATATAACATTTACATTTTATATATTATAAAATATATAGCCATCACATGATTAAGTAATATTCCATTATCTTTGGAGTTGTCTCTCATTTTTCACTAGTATAAATGACATTGTATGGAATACTCTGGTAGTTGAATCTCTGTACAAACTTTTAATTATTTCCTGAGAATGAATTTCCAGAAATAGAATTGCTGGTTCAAAGACTATGCATATTTTTAAAGCTTTTACTACACATAACCAATTTGCTTTCTGTTAAAGTTCTAGCAATTTACTCTTTCACTAGTGGTTTGCCTTCTCTTCACCCCTATGCCAAACTCATAGGTAAAAACACGATATCTAATAATTCTAATTTTCATTGATTTGAGCATTATTTATTCTTGAATGGTAAGAGATGTGTCATCTGCAAATGGAAAAGCTAGCACTACTGTTTACCCACAGTGTAAATCTTTTTACATTCAATAAGCTTCTCAAAATAACTGATGAGTATGTTCTATAATTCTGGAAACATTATAGCTAAATCACCTTTAATATTTTCCAGGAATAAATAAATAGAAAGAAATTGGTTATTGGCTTTTGACAAGTGGAGCTGTATCTTACAAAAAGAAAAATCTTATAGATGCCATAGTTTATACCTCCAAATAACCATCATCTACCAAGGTGATGGTTCTAATCATGCTGTCATTGATGAGAACACTTTGGTTATTGCCTTTGAAACCTTCTTTTGAAATTCATTTATGGTGGAATGCATATACTCTTTCAGACTGGTTTCAATTTTTGGAAACAAACCAAAGTCAGTGCCTCTTAGGGCCAAAGTTATCTCAATAGATAGCTTTCAACAATATTTTGGAGCATAAAACATTTAGAGATAAAGTATTTTTTAAAAAAATCTGATTTCTTCATCGTCTTCCTTTTCGTTCCTTTCATCGGTAGGAACGAAAATCATAGAGCAGGTATACAAAAGATGAAGATCTGAGATGCTTAAATTAAGCTTTAGAAGCCAGGTGGCCCGTCCTCTCGAGCATCAGTGTTACTGGAGTCCCGGGTCCTGGGTATTTCCATGCTTTGGCACTCGAGAGCTGGCACTTTTTAAAATAGAAAAATGGGTGTTATTTTATTTACTTTGTTGTTAAGTGACTTTCAGTCTTCTGTTTGAGGTTTGGGGTGATCCTTCATCTGCATTGTGGACAATTATCATTTTACTCTGATTTATCGCCATCTTGTCACCTTATTCTCAAACGAGTGTCTATTCCTCCCTCCCTCTTTCCCTTCCTTCTCCCATCTCTTTACCTTCCACTCACTTAACAAACATTTATTGAACGCCTGCAATGTGATGAATACACAGAAAAATAAAGCAGAGCAAAGCACAGACTATGCCTTCAAAGAGCTCATAATCTAATAGAAAATAAGACCATTCACCCCTTGAACAGCAGGCATGCGCTCCTCCAGAGCAGGATGTGTGTTTCTATCTTTGTCATCCTTGGAATATACCACAATTCTCTGTGCACTGTAGCTGTAAAATCAGCACTTACCTTTGACAATTAGTGATTCAAAAGAGAAAACAAATGGTTTTGAAACTGGGAGATCACTAAAGATGGCATAATTTTGATTCTTTTATCTGATTAGGTCAAATCATATGAAATTATTAATATTTGGTGTTTTTAACCTATGCAAATGACAGTTTCATGCATCACAATTTCTAACCACAGCTGTTCCTCAAAGGACAGGCAATAAATGCAAGTGGCTTTAGGGGCCAACAAAAGAAAGTAATGTGACTCCTGGAATAAAGTGTACCCAAGGAAAACTCACAAGTATATGCTCCTTCTAAAGGCATGCAAATGACAGCAATACAATATGGTGTGACCAAGACATACCATCTTTATGGTGCGGGTGGAGGCTGTGTTTGTGTCTGGTATCTTGGGAATAAATATCCCTTGGTGTGATCAGCAACTTTTAAAAGCAATTAAAACAAAACATATGCCAATATGGCATGGATGACAAATTAATTCTAATTTTAGCATGGATTTCCATTATATTGTCTCTAGTGCCTTCCGGGCATGTGTGTTGAGAAAGATTCTGAACCACGCTTGTGAATAATTTTGATGTCGGTCATGGAATGCATGACAGAAAAGTGGGGGTATGCAAGCTATATATTTGTTATTCTCAAACCAGGATATTATAATTTAGTTATGCTCTGCAACATGCCAAAGAACATGTGTCAAAGTTTTATTTGATTCATTAATGAGAAAATCAGGATGACGACAAACCCATTTCAAAGAAGCCTATGGGATATTGATACATACATATATGTGTGTCAGCAACCTATCCCCCAAACCTATTAAAATATTGCTAAATTGAATATAAACTTGCTTAAAGTCCTATAGGTCAATTAATATAATCTTTGGGTTACCTTCTCTACCTTTACTATTTCCTAGGAGTCAAAGATTTTAACAGAGTTTTTAGCATAGATTAAAATTAGTAAAAACAAGAGTTAGGTGAATCAGTGTTTGTAAGCTTTATTTACAATGAATTATATCAAATAATTTAAAAATCCCCAGCTGAGGAATTTACCTAACTTTGAATAGGAACAATATATGAGTTTGGAGGACAGTTCAGAATATGATTGTAGACTGCAAGTAGGCAGAGCAACTTTTCAACCCCAAAGCTTGCCTTGCTAACTAAAGGAGCAAATGTGCAAGACTTTGATATATCAAATGACTAGGCAGAGATATGTCAAAGTCAAGAAAAGCCAATGAAAAAGTAAAGATCAGGAGTTGGAAGTTTATAAGTTGCAAGGCATCAGCTGAGGGGTCAAGAGTTCATTTGCAAAAATGTAGATGTTTTTGGCATAATGAATTAGCCTAAAAATATAGTTCTGACCAGTAAAGGCTTTTGGACGAAAACAGACCCTTAGAGGATTTTCCTTTGTTGCATGTAACCTACAGCTGGAATGCTGTTGTTGCTGTTGACTTAAATGCATCAGTACTTTTCCACCAACCCGTCACTGTTTTTGCGAAACTGCTTAAGATTTTTTTTCAGGCCCACTGAGGCACATAGAAAAATGAAACGCCTTAAGAACTAAGATGGAGAAAACACTGTTTTTCTAAACCAGTCAATTTAGTAACAGTACAAGAAATGCGGCTTCCATTCCTGCCAGCAGTAATTGATCAGCAACAAACTCTTCAACCATAGGATGAGAAAACTAGATGGGCTCTTATGTCTCTTTCAGCTCTAAAGTTCTATGAATTCAAGTGGTTTAATACACTCTAGATGATTACCAGCTAAATTAAAACAAAATGTCCATATTAGAATGAGATTATGAAACATCAAACCACAATTAAAAGCAATGTGATGATTTTCTGGAATAAAAACAACAGGAAGAAAAGTTAAGTTCAGAAGGATAATACCAGCTGACAAAGGCTAAAAATAAAGTCCCTTCTATATTTTCTTAATAAAAGATTGATATGCTTCCAAGCGGACATGCCACTCATATAAAGACACCTAAAGTTCTTTATAAGCATTTATATTATTTGAACCACTTAGAGCCAAAGTAGGAAAAATATAAGTCTCAAGGAATGGAGAAAACACTGCTCTATGAAGCTTTTTCGTTCAAAAGAAGTTCTAGTGTATACTGAAAAAAGAAGGCTGGTGATCAAATGTGAAAAGATCTGACTTCAATGGGGAGGAACCATCTTCAAAGGGACACGAGAGGAAAGTGGCATGACAAAATGATGGTCCCAATGGCCATTTATATGGCTTGTCATTCTTCAGCAATATCTTTGCTGCAGAGAAACTCTCAAATGTCAGGCAGCTGTACACATATACCATGGCCAGGAACTGTACCTCTGCCTCCTTCTGCCTCTCTCCTTCCCCTGGGGTAGATGATGACTGAGGCTCCACTTGTGTCCTCTTGAAAATGTCAGGAAGACAAAAATTTGAAATTTTGTTGTGACAAAATGAGACCTCTCAGGGATGCTTTTAAATCTTGCTGTATATCCAGGGACATACAGCTGGATGCATTTCATGCTTACAAGTGCATGCCAAGGCCTTTGAATATATACTGGGGAACAAGCTACTCCCTTGCCTTCTTTAAACCTGGGACCATCCTACGGGCCTTGGGAACAATTAATTTATTTTTATATTTTTGGCTGTGTCGGGTCTTAATTGCAGCACGTGGGATCTTCGTTGAGGCATGGGGGATCTTTTGTTATAGTGCATGGGCTCTTCATTGTGGTGCGGGGGCTCCTCTCTAGTTGAGGCACACGACCTCAGTAGTTGTGGCGTGTGGACTTAGTTGCCCTGTGGCACATGGGATCTTAGTTCCCCAATCAGGGATCAAACCCACGTTCCCTACATTGGAAGGAAGATTCTTTACCACTGGACCACCAGGGAAGTCCCAGGCCTTGGAAACAATTAAGAAGAGGAGGATCTGTGTCCAGAAAAGGGAGCTCTGGAGAACAGAATGGAACAGTCTAAAGAGGTTTATGGACTGGTTCTCCCATTTTCTCAGGTCCTGACCCCTTGCATTAATTGACTTCTTGAAACCTACTTCCAACAGAACTTTCCAGCTTGACCTCATGTTCCAGGCATCTAAGAAAAGATGTTTCAGCTTAAGTCTCTCCAGGAAGAAGACACAGTTATCTAAACCTCTTTGCAATATGTTCAGGCACAACTGTTCTCCCAGTTTCATTTACTTGATGAAGCTTTCCTAAAGTCTTATGACCTAATCCAATTTAGATTAATCAATTAACATTTTTTTAAATTCTATTCTTTGTTGAATCTCTTTTATTTTTTGTAAACCGCATCTTCCTCCTTCATAGTTAGCTTTTCATTTCAGTGGGAGCACATTTGTCAGTAGCTTCCTGAGAAAGGGTTCCTGAGTGTTAAGTTTTTTGAGCCTTGTACGTCTAAAAATGGCTTTATGACATTTGCATTCTTTATTGCTAGTTTATCTGGGTATAATATTGTAGGTTAAGAAAATTTTCTTTTAGATTTTTGTGAGAAAAGTTGCTTCATTGTCTTTTAGCTTCTAGTGGGCTGTTAAGAGATTTGAAGAATTACTATTTCATCATCCTAAAAACATATGTGGCCTGTTTTTTTATTTTGTCTCTTTGGAAATTTCTAGCATCTTATTAAGTTCCAGTTTCTGGAAACTTCACAATGATGTGCTTTGGTACAGGTTTATTTTTATACCCTGTGCTGGACACTCTTGAAGCCCTTGTAGTCTGAAAGCTATTATTCTTCTATTTGGAACATTTTCATAAATTATCTTGGGGCTTCCCTGGTGGTGCAGTGGTTGAGAGTCCGCCTGCCGATGCAGGGGACATGGGTTCGTGCCCTGGTCCGGGAAGATCCCACATGCCCTGGAGTGGCTGGGCCCGTGAGCCATGGCTGCTGAGCCTGTGCGTCCAGAGTCTGTGCTCTGCAACAGCAGAGGCCACAACAGTGAGAGGCCTGAGTACCGCAAAAAAAAAAAAAAAAAAAAAAAAAAAATTATCTCTATGCTAATTTCTGTTCTCTTTCTTCTGGAATATTATTTGATCAAATTTTACATTTTCATATATTCTCCCTCCAATTTTTCATTTTATTTGTTTGCTCTACTCTCTGGGAGCTTTCCACACTTTACTTCCAACCCTTCTTTGAGTGTTTTGTTTCTGCTACCCTCTATTTAATGTCTAAGAGCCAGTTTATGTTCTCTGACATTTCTTCAAAAAATAGCATTGTTATTTTTTCAGTGGTTCAATATATTTTATTATCTTTCTAAGGATATTAATGATATATGTATATTTAAAGTTTTCTTCTCACTACATAGTCATTGTTTTCCTTAAGGTTACTTTTATTCTTGCTTACTTCTACTTTTTAAGTAAGTTTTCCTCATATGTCTAGTGATTTTTAATTGCCTGTTCATATTTCAAATGGGTGGACTAAAAAGCTGATTGGACTTTTCAAAGCATCTGTATATCTGAATATGAACATGCAAAGTGTAAGAGTTAATAAGGCATCATTGTAGAGGGATCAGTCTTTGTCTCTTTGGAGTAACCCCTAATGTCAATACCTTTAGTTCTTTCTTCTTGAGCCGATCAAGTCCTGAGAGAAGATCGGTTTAATCACTTGCCAGGAAAATAAAGGCCTGGATGCCAGCCTTCCAGAGCCAAATGGGGGAAGGGGCAGAATGTTTACGATCACTTTATCTCTTTGCTTTCAAATAGTATCCCTGACTTCACCTGGGATTGTGTTATCCTCAGACCCTCTGCTTTCTTGTCTCCAGAATGGAAACCTTTAGTTTTCTCCCAGGTGGGAGACTATTCCTTAAACAGCTGTCAACCAACCCTCCTTATTCTAGGCTGTAACTCTAAACCTATGATCAGTTTCCTCAGATGTGTTATAGCTGTAAACCTATAGATCGTTGCCAAAATTGTGTAATTATTGTCTCTTACCCTATTATATCCACCCTTGCCAGATTATACCTTAAAAAAATACAATGCAATTTTAGTGTGGTTTCAACAGAGAGTTTAATTAGTTGAATATGTCTAGACTATTCGTTCTATTTATCCTGATGATCCATGATTTCTCTACTATACCAGACTGCAGAATTTTGTTGATTAAGTTAAAAAAATCAGATTTCACATGCTTTATCCTTTTGATCCTACTATTTTTAGGTAAAATAAATCAGATGGGAGAAACTGAAGGTCTTCTGCTATAGACCTGCTTTGCCTGGTCGGGGACTTATCGTGGATCTCCTTGGTTGTCTTTCATTCAAATCTTTTTGGTGAGAAGTATGCAGTGACTAATATCTCACCATAGATGGCACTATATGGATAATTTGTCAGTCAAGTTTTCCTTGCTGTGTCTTTTCCCAGGTAGAATGTAGTCAGTCACAGAGGCAGCCGGAGCTCCCAGGTATTTATCAGGCGGGAGTATTTAACAGACAAAATATTTCCTCCTTTATACTTTCCAAGACCCTCTCACTCTTCTCCAATACAGGCAGCAACACAGCATTCTAATTTTGTCTCAGGGAATGGAGGGATGGAAGAGAAGGGAGAACTTAAGAGTACCTTTTCGGCTTGGTTCTGAGGGCACTCTTCTACCAAGGCTTCCTTGTCCCCAAGCCTAGGGGAAGTCCCAAGTCCTGAAGAGAGAAGCCTGTGGCTCCTTTCTAGGAGATGGTCTAGAAAGTTCCAAGCCCTGGTGTTCCCCAGTGGCTGGAACAGAAGGAGAGTTTTATCTTTACTCTCTCCCTCTGCCTAGTCCCTGGCAGAAGCACTAATCAGACAGTATTAAATGTCTAAAGCCATCAAAATAGAAATAGGGGATTAGGATAATTCACAACAGAGCAAATCAATCCTTAAACAATGAAAGAGCTGATTGTCCTTCATGACACTGCCATGACAAGTTACCCGCCCTGTCAATACTTTCTCCTTCTAACATCTTTGCTCAGCAATGCTAGAATTTCTTTTGAAATTCACAAGTAAGAAGTTTATCTGAAATAAATCCATAGCCCTCACCTTCTACCTAGAAGCTTATGAAAGTGACTTTCAATAAGGTTGTGTAACAAAAGCTGATGCTCCTTATTACACAGATGAGCCTGATGGCAAGTCCTCAGCACCAGACTCTCACATGACGCTTTACATGGGCTCTGTGACCAGGAAAGGGAAAAGGACAGCAGGGCATGGTCACAAGCTAATCTCTAAACAGAATTCATGGCGCATTACTAAAGTGACTAGAAAGTTTTGAAAGTCAGGCTCTTTCCTGTTCAGTGTGTTTTTTACTGGGATGGTTACCTTGGAAATGACCTCATCATGGCATCAAAGCACCAACATGGAACTGCTACCTCGTTCGTCCTAAAAGCAGATGTAAGGTAACAGTGGCGAAGTGCTAAAGTGAAAAATAATTCTGTGGAGAGTCAAAGAAAGAAAATGTGGCTGGCTGTGTCTACAAACATAGTACTTTTAAAAAAAAAGAATGGATTCTGACTTGAAAGGAAGTATATTTATACATGTGCAAGCAGGATGGTAAAGGAAGAGAGAGCCAGCCTTTGAAGAGCTTCATGAATTTAGTCTATCTCCCATATATTATTTTATAAACCTTTATATACTATTTACTATATGCAAATATTAACTCATTCTATCCTCATAATAACTCTATGAAGTGGGTACTACTTTTATGCTTATTTTATGGGTGAGAAACTCAAGTAGCTTGCCCAAAATCACATGGCTTACAAGTGGATAAAATGGGATTTGAACCCAAAGTCAGGCTTTGTGTTCCATGCCATTAACTACTATGCTATCCTGCTGTACAGCACATAATCTAGTACTAGGAGAAGGTAAATCATAATCTTCATCATCATCACCATCATCATCATCATAACAGGAAGAGCTAGCATTACCTGAGCATTGACCATGTGGCAGGCACAGAAATCCTATAAGAGAGGTACTTTTTACTTCCCATTTGCTGGTGAGCAAACTGAGGCTTAGAGAGGTAAGCAACTTTTCTAAGGTCACAGGGGGTACTCAGTGTGAGAGCTGGATCTGGAGGTGGTGCCAGGGCAACGGGAAGGCAGATGGTGGTGAGTGCGACCGATGATGTTTATCCACATAACTTTCCCAGCACTGGCCTGGATGAGGAACAAGGATGATGAAAGGAGAGGATCCTGCCTCTGTAGCCGTTGGCTTCAATTGAGGCAATGTGGATTAGTCCTAAAAATAGCCCTGAATGTGACCAAGGAAGAGCTTTTTCCCATGATTTACTTATCTCTTTAAAACGTGTGACTTTAATCTTTTTGTTAAAAGAAGCTGGACTCAGGCAGGACAAATGACCCATCTAGTAGAGGCGTGAGGATTAGCTCTTTGATTTGGATTTGTCTATCAAGATCTAAAATTCTTTTCCAGACTCAATTTACATTCTAATCTCCACAAGTAATTCAAAGGCACCCTCTAACATTTTTATTCTCTAATTCATGAGTCTAACTTGTAGGAAGAAAAATAAAATACAACAAAAAAATGTGTTATGCCAATGTGAGGACAACAGAAATGCTAAACAGAAAATATGACATTGTTTTGTGGGTTTTGCAAAAAAAAAAAAAAAAAAATGCAGGTTACCTTTTAAAAGGAATAGCCAAACACATGCAAATAACATCTTTCAAAGCCTGGAAGCACAGAGAAATCTTGACAAATTATGCCTTGGAAGACAGATGGCCTATAAATCCTTACAGAATCATCACACAGTTAGGATGGGCAAACTGAACAATGTGTCTGCCAGCTAGCATGGCCACCAGCCTCACTTTGCTGAGCCAAATGCCAATTAGGCAGGATCTGGCACTCACATGCTTGGATGTCACTGGGATTAGGCGGTTGAGAATCCATTCATCACCATTCAATCCTCAGTCCTAATGTAATGATACCAGGGCATGTTGGAAAGCTACTGGTCCAATGGCTTAGCACCTCCTAAAATCACTTCCAAGCACAGCTCTGAGAAGGTATTTCCTTGGCTCACATTTATTCCTGGTGCTTTGACCCTTATGTGAGTTCTGCTAGACAGTAAGTACAGATGGCTCTCATATCCCATGGCTCACCAAAATCTATTTGCCTGCTTACAGAAATAATCTATAAAATATTCCCTTTTCAATTCTCTTTGCTTGGGCACAGACTTTCCTATTACATTTGCCAGTTAACTGTGTTTTTGTATAGTGTATGAACTTTGCTGGTTTCTTTGCCTATTTTATCCATTTCTTTTCAATCCTGGAGTTAGTATATTCTATACGTGTTCTCAGGCATTATTATGTTATCTTAGGCTGAAAAGTGTCATTCATTCTTATTCCATCTTGATTGCAAAGCTGTTCAATTACCATAATTATGTACAAATACAAGTCCAAGATATCGTGTAATAATCTCTACTAAATGAATATGTGCTCTTCTCAAAAGCCTTTGCAGATCAACCCCACGACCCAGCTGTCCTGGCTTTTTGTGGCCCTGTAGTTCTCCCTGTATTCAGCTGAACTTGTTCATGTGGTTTTGTGTGAAAGTTCTTAATAATAGCACCTAACTTTGATTTAGCACTTTCCCTTTTTCAAAGTATTCTCACATCTGCAATTTATTTACATCACACTGTTCTGTTTGGTAGGTAAGACAGCATTTTATTAATTAACAGGACAGATAAACTTTGACCCAGTGAGATTAAACAGTCCTTTTAAGTTGACATGGCTAGATAAAAACAGAATCCAGATTGGTACCCTACTCTCTTAAACATGGGCTTGGAGTCTTTTTCACTAGATGTATGTAACGGCTGATTGATCATTTAGGGCTAGAGGTTCTCCGAGGGTAGGGAACAAGTCTGTCGCATTTTATTAGTGCACCATCACATTGTTCCATGAGAGGAGACCCTTCACAATGGTTCTTGACCATAACACAAAGGAGAGCACAATGTTCTAGATCCTTAACGAGAATATCATGTTCCTTGGGTAAGACGGACATTAGTTTTGCCCAGGACTGAGAGATGATGCAACATTTAATGGTTGCCTACTGTTCCTCATTCTCACCTCCTAAATTGCCCTAATGGTGCTACCTGGAATCACCTTTCAAATAAACTCTTTATATTTGGATTCTTCTCCCAGGGTCACTGCTGGGGGAAGCTAAACAAAGGCAAATAGTGTAAGCAGATAGGTTAGGGAGAGTCCCTGGAAAAAGAGAACCAGGCATGGCTTTCTTGACATAAGAGAACCCATTTTGGTCTAAGCCATTTAGTGATCTAAGACTGGCCACAATGCCCCTTGAACAGGTCTCAGGAATCAATGATATTAAGGGAACAAAGGAATGCAGGAACAAAGAAAAGGCAGTCAAAGAGTAGTGCAATGATAAAGCAGAGCCCTAGTTCCTCCTCAAGGGATATACATAATAATAATGCATCTTTGAGTTCTGCAGGAACTAAGGCCCCCTCCCAGGTGGAAGATGGAATTGTGATGTTGACCCTCCTGACTTCAATCAATTAAAGCTTGGACTCTCTCGATTTTTGCCTCAATTTTATGCTGAATTCTCATCTGCTCTAGCCTCTTCATGAATATGCAAGTACTCTTAGCTTAAAACTTCCCCAATTTTGCTGTTAGGGGAGACACTGCTTTAGAAAAGATCCCCGACGTTCTCCTTATTTGCTGCAAGTAATAATCCTTCCTTCTCCCGATCTTTGGCTTGGGTGTGTCTATTGGCTCAATACCCACCAAGAGGCGAACCCAGTTTTTAGGTAACAGTAACAACATTAATAAGAAGCATTTTGGACTCCTTTCCTACACGTAAGGTAGGGTGTTAGGTGAGAAATTTAATTTTTTCAAACATCCTCAGTTAAGTCTTCCTCTTAAAATCGTGCCATCCCTACTCTGCAGGTAATTTTGCTTTTGCAACTGGAGTCCTACAGACTGCAGTGGTTCACACAGGGCTCCTAGAATCTCTATAATGAATGAATGAAATTATTGGTCATTCTCAGCTTCCCGACATTTCACCCATTGCCACGGTGCATTTTTCAGCTTTCCTGTGAAGTGTTAGGTTAGACAGTCTACCCCTCACCTCATCTGGCTTCCTTGTGGTCACCATATGTTTTCCATGGAGTTGATTCTCTCTGCATTCAATCAGCTTCCTTCCCGCTTATTTGGTGTAAAATCAACTATCAACAAAACTCAGCTCTGGGAAAAGCAGATGTTGGGGTCCAATGCCTTGGCTTCCTGGCTTTTCTGCAGCACAGTGCAAGCTGCTAAGCCGTTCCTTCTAACTGAGCCATAGCCTGCCCCCGACCCCTGCTGGCAAGGGAAAAGGTGTAACAGTCAGTGATTATTAATGCTTTGTTCTGATGGGAGGTTACCTCTAGGAGAAAATAGCCATTATCTGCTTTGTCCCATTAGTTCTCACCCACAACGGCAAGGCATCTTGGGAAGGTATAGTCTGATGAGGGAAAGAAGTTTTAAAAACACTCAACAGACTGGGGTGGATTATGCTACCAAGTTCACTCCTGCACCTCTTTAAAACTTGCATTTGTTTTTGTCTCTCTCTCTCTCTCTCTCTCTCTCTATATATATATATATATATATATATATATGTTGTTTGTTTTTTTTTTTCCTGACTGGTTGTTTTCTGAACAAAAGCCATTTCAGCTTTGAATGGACATGGTTGTGGCTTTCTGGTTAGAGCTGTAATTCTGAGTGGACACTGAGGTCACAGAAAGAAAGGATGCAACAGAAAAAAACCAGGACTCCTGGGCCAGGCATTTGTTTTCCTCAAGCCCAGTTCCTCCCTCCTGGGAAAGGAGGAAATGCAATCAAGAAAGGAAATTCAAGGAAGTTATCAAGCCAACTGATGAACAGTGAATTCATAATGGCTATCTTTTTTTTTTTTTTTTTTTTGCGGTACGCGGGCCTCTCACTGTTGTGGCCTCTCCCATTGCGGAGCACAGGCTCTGGACGCGCAGGCTCAGCGGCCATGGCTCACGGGCCCAGCCGCTCCGCCGCATGTGGGATCTTCCCAGACCGGGGCACAAACCCGTGTCCCCTGCATCGGCAGGTGGACTCTCAACCACTGTGCCACCAGAGAAGTCCCATAATGGCTCTCTTGAAAATAATTTTTTTTCATTTTTGCCAGTCTCAAATACTTCAGAGAAGTCTATGAATAAACAAAACACAGAGTTAAGAGGAGCTTGGAATATACTCACAGATGCTAATGTCATTCTTCTATGACCTTCCACAGAGGCTAACAAGTCAATAGGTGGGATTTAAATGGGATTGTAATCAATAAAATACTAGAGTAGCTTTTTGGCAGCTTAGTGTAGTAACTTAAGATACAAAAAGAACTGGCTACATCATACAGCTTTCATCTGTCTTTGTCTTTTGGGAAGAAAATCTATCTCATTTGAGGTGCCTCTGTTCACTCATTTCTGTTCTTTTATTTCTTTTATTGCTACACAGGTCATCTATACAAAAATATTTAAACAGATGCCACCTTAATGGTGAGGCAGATCGTTAGGCCAGTGAATATCTCCTTCAGATGTGTGGTTTTTAAACTGAGCATCTCGAATCTCCTGGGGTTTGGGCAGAAGTGCCTGCAGAGAATGGGATGGAACAGGAGAATAAACAGGAGTAGGGCAGCCATCACCAGCTACAATGCAGGCTCTGCTCATTCAACCAAAACAGTGCTTCTAACGGTTTTTCCTACACATTGACCAATCCAATGAGACATTGTGAGAAGAAACAAACACAAATAAAAGGATGCTATGTCAAGGACAGTCTGAAAACCACTGCTGTGGATGCAAACTGCTAACTTCTAAAGAGTTGACATTGCATTTTTTGAGCAAGGCCTAATGGAGGGCTCCACGTGGGAATCTGGAGTGGTGCAAAGAACTGGGACACAGAAAATATAGTCCTACTCTCAACATTGTCACTTAGCTGCCTCTTCTATGACCTGAGAGTTGGGACTAAATGGCTAAGTCCCTTGTAGACAGGAGATCCTGTGATTTTGAGGCTACCAGCCAGGACTTCAGGAATGGTAACAGCTAAGATAACGTGTGACATGTTGGAAGGGATGAGCCATGGGCACAGCCCTTCCATTTTTTTTTTTTTTTTTTTCTCTCAATGCTCAGCTACTCTGACCTTACCCATCTTTCACTTTAGATTCTGTTAAGGCCATTTATTGAGAAATGCTTGTCTTAGTTTTGGTTCTTCTAAAAGTGGGCTTTGAGATAAGGATTTGAGTGCAAGCAGCTTATTTGGGAGATAACCCAGGAACTAACAGTAGGGGAGTGGAGAAAAGAGAAGGGAAGAAAAGGCAGCAAATAAAGGGAACCTTATCAAGCAGGTTGCAGTTGTGGGAAACGGGCTCATTCATACATGGGAACTCTGGGAGAATGTGAAGAACACGCATCAGAAATGTCCCACACAAGAGGCAAGGAAGAGCGGTACTACCACCTGACTGAAAACTACTCCTGGGGCCATGAAGTCCTGGAAACTTGTAAGCTGGCTGTGGTTGGGCCGAGAGAAAGTCCCAGAGATTTGCAGAAGATGCTGTTGACTGTGTTGGAACCATGTATGCCAAGGGATACAAGATAAGCACTGATGTTTGCTAGAACTGGTATCATCCCATTTTACAGATGAGGAACCTGAAGTTCAAGCAAGTCAAGTCACTTGCCTGAGGTTAACTGGCTTAACCATAACACAGTGCCAGTCTCTTTCCTTAATTACGGCATGTTTGATGTCTCAAGAATGCATAATACACATTAATAAAAATAATCATTATTTTTTATAACTTCTACCTAGTAAAGGGAAATGGTGTTGGGAAAATAATGATTTTAAAAACTCTGTTAGGAAAATTAAGTGATAAAGTAAATAGTAAGATTCCAGTGTAAACCTTTACATTTTAAATTATAATTATAATTCCATTTTAATAAAAATGTAGATAAAATATTGATGAGTCAGAAACGAACATTTGTGCACAGATATGACTCACCATATTTTTTCAGGTTTCATCACCAAATGAGTCTAATTTTTTATTAATTGCAATAAGTAAAATAAGCCTGTTAGCCAAGAGACAGCAGCATTCAGAAATGCCTCTGCCCAGTGCTCTGAATCTCACTTCCAGACTCATAAATAATTTGGCACAAATGCCAATTCTCATTTTTCATTAGTTCAGGTCAACAAGGGTTCAATAGCCAACAATTAATACATGCAACCTTCTTATCATAAGAAACTTACTTAATTCTCCCAGAAATTCTCTCAGAATATTTTCAAAGATCAGAAAACTAGGGGGTGGAACTGGTCAAAGAGATTAAATGGCTTCCTAAGGTAAGGTAAACAGAGATGATAGATTGTTGATTTGTGACCAGTTTTAGTGGGATCTGCTGTTTTTATCTGCCTGGTGACTAGTCCTCCTCTTTCTAGGTACACACCCCAGGTGAATTTCAGGGAACCACCTCTCTCCCACTGTCAGTCCACATGGTTCAGGTAGCTGACTCCTTATTGGCTCTAGGGAGAGTCATGTGACCAAAGTCTGTCCAATTGGTACATTCCATCCTCCAGGCCACAATGATCCTAATTCAGGAGTGGTCCTGGGTGGCTTAAGCCATGTTCTGGTTTCTGGTATTTTGATGGAACTATGAGATTGGTAGGCCTGGAGCTGCTGTTGGCTTTCTTGTCACTTCAGAAGAGTCTGCCCAAGAATTACAGCCAGTGCAGAGAACATGATGGGAGATGACAGGTCTTGATGACATCATTTGAGCCCCTGGATGTAGTCATGCCTGAAGTCATTAACACCCTCACTTTTTGCTTATATGTACCTGTCAGTTCCTTTCTGTGCTTCAGTCTGAGTTAAGTTTGTCATTTTTCAACTGAAGGAGTTCCACCTAATACTACAGGTTGCAAGTTTCCAAGTCCAGTGCTCTCTCTAGCACACTCTGGGTGCTTCTGGTTGTTGATAATAATGACACAGTATAGTTCACTTGCATAAAAATTTTAAAATAAAACAATATTAAAAATACAATAGGGTTATTTCTAGTATGCAAATCATTGTTAGCTTAGGTCTATTTGGAGCAAATATGCTAGCTATACCTGAACTTCTATTTGCTTTGCTTAAAAACAAATTGTTCTGCTATTATTAATTTTGAGTTCAACTATTAAACTATTAACTCATGGAGTACTGATCAAATACTAAAAGTTTTAGTTTCATCTTAATTGCAACAAAGCAGGGAAGCTTTTTATACCACACTGTACAAAAATTTAAGAGGAAGAACTGCTGATAAAAAAGAAACGTAGCTTGAAACATCTGCTAATATTAGATCTGTTATATTAATTCAATTGCTTAACAAATACTCATGAACACCTGCTCTTCACAGAAGAATAAACATGAACAAACTTAACTCTTTTCTTTCAGTTTGACAGTTTAAGCATAATTTGGCCTTCTTTTACGGACAAAGCTGCTGAATCTAGAGGTCTGCAGCCTGTTACCTAAGGCACCAATAAGTATTTCATTTTTCATGCTAATTTTACTCAATGCCTTTCTTCTAAAGAGTTTAAATTATAAACAAAATAACTCTAAAAGACATGAGTCTTCAAACTGACATTCATGACCCTTTTGTTTGGAAGAGGCAGGAGTCATTGTGTAGCCCTGCATTAAGTAGAGTTAGGCCTACAGTGCAAACAGCATGGTAAGGAAGAAACATTTGCTGACTTGGGGCCACAGCATTTTTCAGTGTGTGATTTTAAATTGTAAAAATAAACCTAACTCCCTTGAGAATAGTATCTTCTGCAGCAAGATTCCAACTCTGTGAAACCCAAACGTGAACATTTGGCCTTAGACTGCACAGAAACCTTCTGATTATTTATAACCAATACATACATCTACAGAAACAGAAATTCCGGCGTGGAATGTGGGTAACATCCTCATGACAGGCGGCCAACAGAGCATCACTGTTGGTCAGCTCTTCTGGGTTTTCGCTTCACACTTACACTCGGCTTTAGCCATTAGGCTTTTAGCCACACTGAAAATTTTTCATTAATTTAAGATTACCTTTTATGTCAAAATTATACCAAATGCTATGAAAACTAAACATTAGCATATGTCAATTTTGTGTATTGTTTATTTGTTTAATACCTACTTTAAAATATGTTTCTTGTATCAGATAGTATATATATATTTATGCTATTATATATGGATTTTCTGTATGTATCTTATTCCCATGATTTTATATCAAATATAGGCAATATGGAAGTCTCTGATAAATGAAACTGAGTTTGTGGTCAATTTAATTAATGCTTGGGCACATTTGAAGAACTAGTAAAAATGTACAGTGCCGCAGAAAAAAATGATAATGTAATATTAAACTTCCCTACTTATTTTCTTATGTGTTTATTGATTAAAACATATTAACTAGTTGACTGAAAGTTAAAAACTCTGCTTTCCTGAAGAGCATCTTGGTATGAGATCTTGGGTAAGTCATTTGACCTCAAAGCTTTGGTTTGCTTCTTTGTAAAACGATAATGCACATTTTGAAAGTCACATGATAAGTGAGAGCTAATTTCCTTGCAGCAGTCATCACTGAAGCCATATAATAAATACTTTCTTAAATTGTACTTTGTTGCATATAAAAAGGAGTTCCTGTAAAGGTCTTAAAGTCAAACATCAGATATTATAAACTGCAAAGTCAAGTAAAAAATGATTTTCATCCTTGGAAAAAATATTTCAAACTTTTGATTACTAAAGAATTGAGGTCTAACTCAACAATTTCTTATTCCTACAAATAAAGATTTCAAAATTGTTATCCTTTTGACTGTGAAACAACAATTGCTAGAATAAAACAATCTTCTCTAATCTTCTTTGTTCACATAAACAGAGCCAAGGCAGCAAACAAAATGACTTGGTGTGAGACATCTCAAGTTCATCTTCCTTCTGGAGTTTTGGGATTGAGAAATGAATACTGTGATTTTAAAAAATCACATCAGTGCTGACAGACAGGCCTCATGATCAATATCATATTAAGTTGTAGAAAAATAAATCAAGTTGCTATTTTTTAAATATATCTGAATTTTACATGTCTGCATGATTATGGAATTCACACCTAGTACAGCTATAAGATGGAACTAAATACTCATGCAAATGTTAAGAGATATAGTCTTAATTCCATTAGAATCAAAATCAGTTCTTCCAGGATGATAGAGTTTTACAATAACCTATTGTAGTATTTTCCTTTGTATCCTCTACTTTTTCCAAGTCATCAGAGTATGATGTATGGGGGCATCACACACTAGATGAAGCCTGGACCACCAGCAAAGTGGTATGAAGGAAGGAGAAAAGGGCAGAGTTTAGGTTCTGAAGTGCCTCATTGGTTTCACAAAAGCTTTTTGTTTTCCTGGTGTCATGGGCTAACTGCTTTTAGAAGTCTTGTCAGAATTGTTAAAACACTGTGTTAGTTATTTTTGACGAAGTTTGGATTTCAGAAGGGAACTGTCAAGCTATCTGTGAGAAACCTCCAAGGAGTTCTTCTGGTTTAATGAAAGGAGAAATCCCATCTCTGTGACACCAGGGAAGAAAGAGAGTCAGATCTGAGGGGGTTGGAGGGGCAGGCCTGGCAACGCCGACATGTACTATTGGGTCAGTTGTTTCCTTTGACCTCCGCAACAGTAAGTATGATGACAACAACAAAGGCAAAGTGCCTGATGAAGAAACTAAGACTAAAACTAAAATATGTAAAATGATAAAACTAAAAACTAAAATAATTCATCTATAAATTCCCAACTAATAACATGTAAGATAGAATTAGTGATAAGATTTTACTTTGATATTTAATAAATACTCTCATTTTTCATTTACAGGATAGTTTTAAGATAACCATCTTATTAATGACCACAAGCTTGCCAGAGCTATTTGTTACTTATAAATTACTTGCATATTAACATGCAATTTATTTCTTAATTATTGGTTAATTGCACTTTATTTTCCTCCCTATGGAATATCTAGTCAATTTACAACAACATCAATAATAACACACTAATATTCTCAGTGAAGGAATTTCAATCCAGATGAGACTTGGTCTTAGTGGTAAAGGATGATCCAGTTTAGAGACCATGATGCCACATATAGTTGAAAACTCCTGGCAACTGAATTTTCATGATCTTATTTTGGCAAATCATTTCTCCAGAATCAAAAATATAAATTTCTCAATAACTTTCAGGCATCTTAGTGTTGTCTTTCTGATACCAGTTTTGGTTTTTTTTTCCTACAAACACTAATTTTTTTTTTAACACAGAAGACCAAAGTTTAAAATATCTTTTCAAGTGGAAAAATTCATCAGTAGTGTAAACTATAAACTACTATAAGATAAGGGTCTAATGGACTGAATATTCAATTTTAGAGATTTAGAAAAATCTATGGGTCATGTCACAGAGCTAGAAACAGACCCAAAAGGGCAACATTTAAGATAATGAATTTCCTGTCTGAAAAAAAGATGCCTTCAGTCACTGGGAAAATTTAAAACAAAACAAATGATTAGACATTTAAAAAACAATGTTACACACACATACACACACACACACACACACATACATATACATAACAACAACAAAAACATCACATACCAAACTCTAAAAAAATCTTCTGATTAAACCACCAGTGATTTAAGTCAGAAAGAAAAGCAGGCATATAAATGTGGGAAACCCTCCTGAATAATCCTTGATGTCCATGACTACCAAGAGTGGCCCACTCACAATTAGAACTTGAGCTTTGCTCTGGTGTGGGAAAAAGTGGACTGACCTTTTCTGGCAAGACTGTTGTTGGGTTCATACTTCTCAATCAACACCTGGACTTGCTCTTGCTTTAAAGGTGGGTAAAGAATTTCATTTAGCCTGGGATCTCGCTGCTTGAGGTTGATAAAATCCATCATCTGATCAACTGTAAGGTATGGTTTGCTTTTGGCACCACTAAAAACAATTAAAAACAAGGAAATTAGAAGGTTTTTCCACCAAGTCTCATTCATATATTTGCATTTAGCTATGTGGAAACAAACTCCTGCCATACCTGGCAAGAGCATGCTATACTGGAATTCCTATCTTGCCCTAAAAACATTGTGTTGCTCCATCACAACCTTTTGCAATCACTGCCACCAAATCCCAATGCCCTTGAACTATACCAGATGCATAAGAAAACCACAATAGGGAAATACTGTATCTTGTGTGTGAAGATGTACCACTCTAAATGGAACACAGAGTATGGGTTGTTTTTTGATTATGATGCTTAACTTCTGGTTTAGTCATCAAATTCTCATATCCCGCTTAATCATCTAAAGATGTATTTATTTCTCATTATTAAAAATACCCAATATGTTTGGGCACATTTTTCTTTTCATTAAAATTATGCTTCAGCAAGAGTCTATAACTCTGCAATATAGTGTGATTCAAACTTCCCATTTCAATCCAGTTGACAACCCAAAGACAAGTTCAATAGTACAGATATTGCAGATGTTCAATCAATAGTCGATGGCAATGAACATGACAAAGTGAGTACATCTGATATCATTTTCAGCAGTGCTGTTTGCTTGTTTTTCATATAAAGAAATCTTTATTTAGTCTGTCAGTTTTGGATTGATCTGTCACCACATAGATTTCGGTATATCAAGAAAGGTATTGATAAATTGCTACTTCCCCATATTTGCCTTGGTGTTTTGATGTGTTTTTCTTTTTTTTTCCATTCATTTTTAAAAACGTAATGCCTATATGATTTCTAACATAAAAGCAAGATAATTTTCAGCTACTAAGGTTCTTAGTAATCCAAACTTCTCATTTCATTAATGTGATGCAAAGAGGTAATATGACAGGTTCCCAGGTCAGCATTCTTTCTACAACAGTCTATCTCCACAAAGTAAGCCTAGATGCTTCTCTGTTCTAGCCATAATCTTCAAACTACACAGAGCCCCCTGAGAATTCTAAAACACAGACACCCTGCAACAAATCATAGCCAACTTCACTCATTAAAAGTGGTGGTTGAGGGCTTCCCTGGTAGCGCAGTGGTTAAGAATCCGCCTGCCAATGCAGGGGACACGGGTTCGATCCCACATGCCGTGGAACAATTAAGCCCGTGTGCTACAAATACTGAGCCTGCCCTCTAGAGCCCACAAACCACAACTACTGAGGCTGCGTGCCACAGCTACTGAAGCCCACGCACCTAGAGCCTGTGCTCTGCAACAAGAGAAGCCACCGCAATGAGAAGCCTGCGCACCTCAACGAAGAGTAGCCCCTCCTCGCTGCAACTAGAGAAAACCTGTGCACAGCAATGAAGACCCAATGCAGGCAAAAATAAAAACAAATAAATTAATTAATTAAAAAAAAAGTGGTTGAACATCAGGGGTAGGAATGCGTGATTGTCTCCATCAAATTACACAGAATCACTGCTATTATTTATCGTGTACAAACAGGTTCTGCCATCTCCCTCTACTGCTCAAAATCCTGCCCTAGCTAGCACCCTGAGTACCATTGCCAAGGCAGAACAAAACGATTTAAAATGTGTTCCCTTACAATTCAGAAAAGATGTTATCAATTTCAGGTCGAGGACAAAGGTTGTTCAGGAAAACTCTGTACACTTCTGGAGTGAAATCTTCTTGAGGTATCAAATCATTCTGGGGAATAAAACAAGAGGGTCAGTAAATGGTCTTTTTCTTTGTTATCTTTCATCCTCCCAGTTTTGTCTCTCTCTCTCTCTTCCCTCCCTCCCTCCTTCCTCTTTTCTTTCTTTTATTGGGTTGGCCAAAGAGTTCGTTCGGGGTTTTTCCATAAGATCAATAGGAGGCCAGGGTGAACATTCAGAAAACATCTATGAGGTCAGTGGTGGAGTTCACTTGAACACTGGCTTTGAGGTATCAAAAGACTTATTTTCTGTTTTTTCATTATATTTTAAGCTTAAGAGTTTTCTCCTTCTAAAGGGATGTTAAGGCAATTTCTGAAGTACATTCAATAAATAAGGTTATGGCTGAGTAATATTCCATTGTATATATGTGTCACATCTTCTTTATCCATTCATCCGACGATGGGCACTTAGGTTGGAATATTACTCAGCCATAAAAAGAAAAGAAATTGAGCTATTTGTAATGAGGTGGATAGACCTAGAGTCTGTCATACAGAGTGAAGTAAGTCAGAAAGAGAAAGACAAATACCGTATGCTAACACATATATATATGGAATTTAAGAAAAAAAAATGTCACGAAGAACCTAGGGGTAAGACAGGAATAAAGACACAGACCTACTGGAGAACGGACTCGAGGATATGGGGAGGGGGAAGGGTGAGCTGTGACAGGGCGAGAGAGAGGCATGGACATATATACACTAACAAACGTAAGGTAGATAGCTAGTGGGAAGCAGCCGCATGGCACAGGGATATCGGCTTGGTGCTTTGTGACCGCCTGGAGGGGTGGGATAGGGAGGGTGGGAGGGAGGGAGACACAAGAGGGAAGAGATATGGGAACATATGTATATGTATAACTGATTCACTTTGTTATAAAGCAGAAACTAACACGCCATTGTAAAGCAATTATACCCCAATAAAGATGTTAAAAATAAATAAATAAATAAGGTTAGATCTAGGGAAAACAGGGTCTGTTCAGCAGATTTTTTTTTTTTTTTTTAGGTTGCTGTTTTTGGTGACTTTAATCTCATTTTTAATTGTGATAAAATATACAGAAAATAAATATAGCATTTCACCATTTTTAAGTGTACAGATCAGTGGCATGAAGCACATTCACATTGTTTATGTGATGTTTAGCAGACTTTTGAATGAATGTATTTTTTTTTAAAGTAAAGAACCTGTAGAAAGACATTTTCAAAATGAAAAGATAAAATCCCAATTTTGTGTCTTTTTTTCAAACAACGTTCTTTCTGGTTTAAGTAATCTGATAAGTTGCAAAACACTTTTCATAAGTAGGACATCGGTCATTATTTCTCACTGATTCCTCTTGTTTCCTATTGTTTGGAAAGCAAGTCATTGATATAAAAAGTGACTTCTATGACTTATTTTTCTGTTTAGTCGGGCTGCCATGGAAACCGGAAGCATGTATTCAAGCCTTTGTTAACAGGAAGGACATTCTTCATGTCGTTTTTCCTTTTTCAGGTATGTGTTTATATGATTATTTTCAAGTCCTTAAACCAAAGAAAACACCCTTCCTTTTACCGTATTCTTATTTTTGGAAATGTACCTTTACAGAAATATCTAAAAATTATTGTCTGAATTATGGTCTGAGACTACACTGCTTGCTAACAGATAAGAAAACTTAGCTCACCACTTGGCAAACAGCAGGAGTCCCATATTTAAGAAATGAACGAATAAAATAATATTTTCTTTACTAAATCAATTTATAGGGCAGAAAAAAAAAATCCATCTTGCAAAACAGCATTTTGAGACAACCAAACAACACGTGTCATTTATATATAGCAAGATGCATTACACCATTAAGTTCAGTTACCTGGACACCAACTCTGAAATCATGAGCACAAGTGGCCAATTCTTAGAACAATGGGAAATTCCCATAAATTGTTTCATGGTGTTTTGCCACTCAAAAGATGGGGACAAGTATAACCTATAAACAGGTTTCCAAAATTCCATTTAATTTATTGATACAAAATGAAAGAAAACCTTTTGGCTGGACAATGCACACTTTTTTTAGTGCCACCCTCTCTCGGAGTTAGACTCCCATGTCTCTTTTAAGTAGTTTTTAAAATAGCCAGAAATGAGCCTCTCTCCTACTCTTTGGCTGAGAGATACAGGGAAGAGAGATTTTAAAACAAATCTCAAGGAAATACTCAGTGGCTCTGTCGGCCAACTCAAGCATCAGACTTTATTGGATTTGATGAACCCCAAATTTGTTCTCCCAGTCTCCTTACTGTTTAGTTACTATTTAGAGCTCACTCTACCTCCCCCTCCCCTCAGCATACAAATAAACAGATTTTGTCTAAGGATATCAATCATTGTTTTCCTTTTCTTACTGACTTCTTTTTTTTTCTCCCTTCTTGTCTTAGCTTAAAATCTCTTCCTCTGAGACCAGGTTTTGTCTTCCATTCTGTGCTACCATCACACCACACTTATCTCATATTTCAGTACTTATTTAACTGTTTTGTACTCCCAGCTGTACAGTTCTCTGTATTACTTGCTAACCTGCAGATCAACACAAGCTAGGACTTGTGTGTTGCCTGTTAACTGCTCAATCTGTAACATATAGCAGGTCCACAATAAATATTTACTAAATGAATGAGTGTAATTTATGACAAAAGTGGAAGTTGACAGCAAGTATGCTTCCCACAGAACATCAGATTCAACTAAAGCCATTTGCTTTAGTTGAACATAATTTCATAGAGCAATATGCTTTACTAAAACTCTAACCATGTTTACTTACCAGCTATGAATTAGAACTTCCTATTAGAGAGGACACATTGATGAAATAAGCTGAATAAATACAGTATTATTTTTATTACCAGTTGGATGTTAGCACATAGAAAATGGACAGCATTTCAACACAACTTCATTTTTCTCTTGCCCAACTTGACTGATGAAGATACCCTTTAGGGTCAGTGGGTGAAAATGGGAGAAAATATATTTTGGAGAAAAAAGTTAAAATGTGCACCACTGAAAACTCAAGTGAAAGAGTATGGGGGAGATACTTAGGGAAAAGCTACAGGCAATTACCAATTCTGTATATTTTAAATAAGGCTGAAATTCACAAAGGTCATTCACCTATTTTCTTTTCCTGGACCTCATGATTTGGTGAATTGGATAGAATAGATTCATTGTCCTGTTTAAGCAGGAGGAAACTTAAAGTCCAATACCCTTAAGATTATACCCAAAGTTCAAATACTCTTCTGTGAACCCTTCCTTACCAAACCAGGTGGAGATGACACATTCTCTTTTTGTGTCCATAATCCACCTTTATATACCCTCCTTAGAGGATCCATCACACAATTTTTCCTTTATTTTTTATATTTCTGATGATCTACTAGACTGCGTGTTTTAGAGCAAAGTGACTATCTCTTATTTAATTCCTTTGTGTCCCAAGAATGATGCCTGGCATATAATATGCACCTAATTAATGTCTGTTGGGTGAACCTGGGTATGGGACAAGACCTTAGGTCTTCTGTCTCGTAGTCCAGGACTTGGTTCACCACATCACGGCTCCAATACAAAACAGATGGTCAGTGATTATTTGTTGCCATTGTTATCCAAACTTTTTGAGGGAGAACTAAGAAGACCAATACAGTCAGAATCAGGCCCATTTATTCCAGAAACTACAAAGAATTTCCATACTTTAAAAACGTAGTTGCTTCAATTCCATGCTTGTATACAAAGAATCTCAAAAGAGAAAAGATTAAACAAAAAACTTGAGATAGTACTGGTGGCATTTACATTTCCAGATTCCAAAGACCAGGTTATGACATATCCACATGCCAAATTGAAAATAAAAAAAGAGAAAAAACTCATATACATATATGCATATGTAAAAATACTCAGAGGATAATAGGAATTAATATTTATTGAGCACTTACTGTATGTCAAGCATATAGTTCTATGAGCTTTACTTGAATGTTTTCAGTTAATCCCATGTCAACTCTATGAGGTTGGCATGGTTAGGGACCCCTTTTACAGATACATACACTGAAGAGATGGGAGCTTACAAAATTTGTCTACGGCATCAAATTGGCGGGGGCGGGGGGGGCGGTTGCTATGTTTTGAAGTAAGGTCGCTTGATTCCTCAACTCACACTGCAATCCAGAAAACTAAATTGCATATCAGTTTTTGGATACTGTTTGTATTTTCTTCTTTATACATTTGTAGATTTAAAAAACAATTCTATAATGAACAGGTACTTAACATTCAGAAATGTTATTCAAAAACATATTAATTTAATTCAGTGGACTTTAATGAATAAGGAGTCCACATACAGATTTTATCTTCACAAATCAATGAATTATTTTCCGGTAAATTCAGGATTTCAATCTATTTTCAGTATTTTTGTCCTAAAGTTATAAATCAAAAGTTGAGACAGCCAGAGAGTACACGAAATAATTACAAGTAAACTACTGATAATGAACTGAATACATAATGTGGTTATAAAATGGAATTGTGATATTAGTGATTTTAAGAATCACAGCTGAATGAATAACTATAATTTCTAATTTACATTCTGGGTATAAGGCATAGGAGAAAGGCAACCTATTACAGTTATCCTGGGAGAAGTTCTTTTGTAAATTTTGTTCATAGTATTCTTTAGTAAAATTTATGGAATTCTTTAAATCCAGAATAATCGCTGTTTTCTTTGGTATTACATGTATGTTGATAACTATAGTAAGCTTTATTTTATAAAAAAATATGGATTTATTCTTATCTTCTTCATTAAAAGATCAGTGCTATGCCAAGACTATAATATGATTCCAAATGTCAGTGAGCTTATTTTTCAAGTTAATAAAGCCTTAAATCAAAGGGAATTTGGTGCAAACACACTATTTTCTGTTCTCAGAAAGTTTGTGAGTAAAGTAGTAGTTTTCTGAATATGGAAAAGTCTTCAAACCTCTCACTGGAAAATACGTTTGGATTATTAAAGAAGACAGTAATTACTTTGTCTCTCTTTTTAGATACAGTACTACTTTTTAACAATTAAGATAACTTTAGGAAGCATTTGAAATCTCTAAAGGAGTACCCTTTAAGGAATGTGCTATTTCAATGGATCATGTTGGTCAGGATACAAGTTCAAGTGCATTAATTATCCCTAACAATGTGCACAAAGATAATGTTTAAAAAATCTCAACAGGATATCCACAGTATTTCTGGTAATGTGTCTATTTACAGAACACAATTAAATCTAGTTTGAACAACCACTGGCTATATAAGGCTCCCAGATATGTACTACCGTCTACCATTTACGTAACCTTTTCTTCTGTGGAGTGTTTAAAACACCTCTTGTCAGTATATCTTTGCTAATTAGTGGATATTTTCTAGGGCCACTGTTCTGTAGATATGAACTTACAACAAGGATTTAAAATATAGTCAGTTCAAGGAAGCATTCATTTCCTAGCTCTGAAACTGACTTTGTTTTTTAGATCTTTTTACAGCATTGTAATTCTACGAGTCCTCCAACTAAAGTATACTTTACTGTGAATAATGAGCTTTCAAAACTTTATGATGGAAGTTGATTATATTTTTAAAAAGTCTCCAATCTGTTTTCAGAAAATTGTCATAACATTTAATTTACTAAAGATAAATATTTTTTTCAATTTAAACATAACTCCTGTTATTTGAAACTCATTTTCCTTTAAAAATGTCTCCAGTTGACATTGGATTGAAAGTGTGAACCTATAATAGACATAGTGGATTGTAAAAACTCAATCTGCATTTATCGACTGAATTGTCAGAATCCAATTGTTTAGAAAATTGCAATTTACAGAGAATTGATTGATGGATTTGATTTTCTATTCAGCTTCATTTTTCTATTCCTTCTTTCCCTTAGCTAGTTTTATAGTAATAAGTTAACATTTTTGATTTTTTTTTTTCACAAGATGTTATCCAGTAAAGGTCAATTCAGGAGCAACTGCAGAGGAAAAAAATTCTTTGCATGTCTTTCTAAATTCATGTCTCACACTTTCTTTTCATGCTTAAATGCAGTGGTCTTTTTTCAGTTACTCAAACCAGTAAATTTTTTCCAGCCTCAGGGTTTTGCACACATTGTTTTCTTTTTCTGGAATGAACTTCCCTTATTTTCAGTGGCAGTGCTCCATTCCTTTTGTTCATGGCATTCCCCCCCCAATTTACACACATCAGTCAAAGTGTTTGACTAGCACCTCCAGAGAGTATATGGTCCTTGAATCCTGGGACTGGAACTTCATTTTGCTCACTACCATATTCTCAGTGATGGAGGGCACATAGTAAGAGCTCAAGCGATATCTGTCAAGTCTGAATGGATAAAGAAGATGTGGTACATATATACATAATGGAATACTACTCAGCCATAAAAAAGAACAAAACAATGCCATTTGCAGCAACATGGATGGACTTAAGATTATCATACTAAGTGAAGTAAGTCAGAAATAGAAAAACAAATACCATATGATATCACTTATATGTGGAATCTAAAATATGACACAAATGAACTTATGTATGAAACAGAAACAGACTCAGAGACATAGAAAACAAACTATGGTTACCAAAGGGGAAAGGTGGTGGGGGAGGGATGGACTGAGAGTTTGGAATTAGCAGATGCAAACTACAATATTATATATAGGATAAATAAGCAACAAGGTCCTACTGTATAGCACAGGGAACTATATTCAATATCCTGTGATAAATCATAATGAAAAAAATATGAAAAAGAATGTATATATATACACATATATATATACATATATATATATAACTGAATCACTTTGCTGTACAACAGAAATTAACACATTGTGAGTCAACTGTATTTCAATTAAAAAAAAGAAAAAAAAATAAGTCAAATAAAAAAAAATATTTGTTGAGTCAAGGACAAGACCTTAACAGTTATATCTTTCCTGCTCTAAAGCATCAAATGAAAGAGCAATAATAAACAAGTTTGATCATTTTCTTTTGCTTTATTAAAGTGAAGGTTAAATGTTTGGGGGCCTTTCCACAGCTCTCTGCCCAGTGTTTGCAGCATCAGCAGCTTTTTCCACAAATAGCAAGAAACTGATAGCGGAGAGTGACTTTATTTTTTCTTTTCTGTTACCGACCAAAGTCGTTAATAAACTTCATTTTTCTGAAAAATATTCACAAGAATTGGCTGATGTAACTGATGCAACAGCTCTCAATACTTTTTATAACTTAACCATACATTTAAGAATGGCTTCTCAACTTCATTCAGTGCAACTTCAACACTGTCAGCATGTTTCAAGAGACTCAAAGGTTCTTCTTTGGGTATAAGTGTTATTCTTGCTTACTTGTTGCTTAGATACTGGGATAAAAATAATTCATAATAGAAAGGAGTGTTCTGCATATAGTACAAGGAAAAGGTTTTATGCAACAGACCCAGCTATCCCAGAAACAACGATAATTAGAGCCAGGTATGTAGAAATGCATTGAAATGAAGGCGAATTATTTTAAGTGGTCAACGTATATTAAGTGCCTCAAATGTATTGAGAGAAAAAAAAAAAAGCATCTTACAAGCTTATCCTCTCATCTACTTGACTACCATAGGAGCAAAGTAGGCAATTTTCAAACTGTTTTGATCCTGTACTCCTCTTGCAAAAGCCTTTTGAGAACCACCCTGCAATGTACATAAATATATTTATTTATAAAATGTACTACCATTCTAATTGCTTATTAACTTAAAAATATTAGCCCTAGACATTTAAAAAGGGGAGAAGATGAAATTAATATTTTAAAATACTACTAATCATAATCTATAATCATTAGCTAATATCTCAACGGACATCAAGAAAGGATTTATAATTAATAAGAAGCTTAAATTCTTAGTAATGTTAATATTTTTGACCAGTACTTTTTTTGTATTAATTGGTTATTTATTTATTTTTTTCAACTTGCAAAGGGTCTTTCTTATTGAAAATGTTGGAGTTATGGGAGTGAAAGAAACTAATACAGTGACCCCGTATATTGTACATATTAACAAATAAGTCCTATGTACTTCTTAGTTTTAAAAATGTTTGGATAATATTGGGGCAAGATATATTTTAGTATGATTATTCAGGGCTATTTAGCAGTGCTAGTTTTAGGAAGGCAACATGCTCACCCTTGAAGATGGAAGACTACAAGCCTCTAAAGCAGTTTCAACTCGCTTCCGGTCTGCTGAGAACAAGCGGTATATGCTGTGAAGTGAAAGCACACCACGTGAGAGATGCTTAAAAGGCATTTGGATCACACTTGTAGATGACGCCAGCTGAAACATTCCATTCAATCAAACCTCCTTATAATTCATCTTTAGAGAATTAAAAGATACTGATTGTTCTAGCATCAGCATATGTGTTCTGGAAGTTCTATGTGTGTGCTTTTTAAAATCAAAGTGCCTAAAATAAAATCAATATTTTGAGACAATGGTGATGACCCAGTTAAAAAACATGGCACTAAATAGCCTCTGGTATTGTATTAAGCATTAAAATCAACATCCTTGACAACTCTGTCTCCTTGCTGCTACTCACTGCTCTAAAGGTGTACGTTGCTAATATTATTAATAATAATTAATTAATAGTATTATTATTAATAATGTAACTTTTTTATGAGCAGAAGCCCACTGGTAGCTAGTAAGTCAAAGGTTAAAGGCTTTTGACTGAACATGGTCTAGAGATGTGCTTTTGTTGGTCAGTAATTTGGGTTTAAAAAATATAACTTAAGTACTGAACAATTTAATATAACAATTTGGATTTATGGGTTCTATTGAAACATTAGAAAATCTAGCATCCAGAGCCCACCAGTCCCACAGGGAATATGGTGGAGTTGAGTTGTCCTTGTCTCCTTGAGACGGGGTTTCACTCTTCAGTTTTCCTTCCTGTTCCTGGCCTGCTTCATCATGCATGTTCCCTGCCTGGCTTCTGTTGACATTTGAGTTTGCAACCCCTGCTTCAAGGCTAGTGTCATCTTGGAAGAAAGAGGCATTGTGGTCGCCCAGTTTCCATTCCTAGAATAGATCTGAGTCTCAGATGGTCTTTTAGGTTTAACAGCAAGGGTCCCCCATCCCCTCCACCCCCTTCCTGCTTTGGTGTTTCTTGAGAATGATGCCACAGGAAGCGGGGAGGCCCAGGAAATCTCTATGAGGAAACCAGCTGCACTGATGTGCATATGGAGTGTGTGGGAGGACAGGGTTACCACACATTTCCATGCTCCTATTTGGACCAAAACAGAGCCATGGCACGGATTCACATCTTTGAGGGGGAAAAAAAAAAAAAAGAATAATGGGAAATGCTCATGAAGCTTACTTTTTGAGAGGAATGCGTCCTTCTGGAGTGACTTGCAGCTTAAGTTTAGTATAGCTGTTGGAGAAGCAGAAAACAAGTATTTAGTTTTTTTTAAAGCTTTTTATTGAAGAATAAAATGCACAGAAAAGGGCTCCTGCATATGTACAGTTCGCTGAATTTTCACCAATCGTCCAAGTTTCTGCAATCAGCACCCAGATCAAGAAAAAGAATATTATCACCTTAGTAGCATCCCAGAAGCCCGTCATGCCCCCTTCCAGGGCTTATCCCAAAAGTGGGAACCACTATCCTGACTTTAAACAACTCAGATTATTTTTGCCCTTTACATAATGGAATCACGTTCTTTTGTGTCTGGCTTCTTTCACTCAATATTATGCTTTTGAGATCCATCCATATTTTTGCTTTTCATTGTAGATCTTTCACTCTCGTTGCTGTATGGTATTCTATTGTGTGAATATACACCTACATTTTTCTCTTCCACTGCTTCTGGACATGTGGATAGAGAGAAGGGGCAGGACAGCTTACAAACTCTGCTGATGGGTGTGTAAACTGGGACCACCAGCTGCTCATGCTATGACACAACAATCCTATACCTAGGTGTAGATGCAACAGAAATGCTTACAGTGTGTTCATCAAAAGGCATTTTCTAGAATGTCCATAGCAGCTATTCATAGGGAGATGCCTATTTGAAATGGACATTTGCAATAGATATTATTAGCCAGCTACATGTTTTACGAGCTATAACATGCTATGTTTCAGGTAAAACATCTTATCACTCTCTGTGTCACCTTCCACCAACATTGTGTGGCACAACAGATGTTCCAGAAATGTCTGTTAGATGAAGAATGGTAAGATCAAAGACAATTTTTAAAAAATGAGGAATAAACGAAGAGGGAAGGGGGAAGCACATAGGAAAGGTCTTGAAGGTGACAAAGTAAGGAGATGAGATGATGACATGAAAGAGCATTTAAGTGAAGACCTGTGAGTACTGACTAACAGTAAAAGGATTTCTTAGAAGAGTATGAAAGAAATGTGGCCTGGAGTCTTTGGTCTGGAATGATGGGTATGTCTTACAGAAGAAGAGGGAAGAAAGTTATTAAATAAAATAGAGGACCACCTAGTAATGTTTCCACTTGTGGTTTTCATTTCAAGGCTTCCCAAAATCCTGGATACACACTGTTTCCAAACTGAACACAACCAGCTTTCCTAGCTGCTCATCTGGCAGAAATCATTATTTTCCTTGGTCAAATAAATTTCAGAAAGACTGTAATTTGAGAGCCACTGGGTAATCCTGATTTGCTTTCTTTCCTTTTCCTTTTCATTCTGCTCTTTCCTCTACATCTTCTTTCTCTTTTCTTACTAACATTTGCTGTGATTGTCTATAAGGACAGGAGTCAGGACATCAGCCTGTTGATTTAAGTAGCATCTATCAGAGATCTTAGACTCGAGAGAATTGAGTCCCATATGTTGTTCATTCTCTTCCTCAGATTAATAATTGATACAACACAGGCAGATATAGGGCTGAAGACTCCCTGAGATGAATAATTTTTGGTTCTGAGCACAGCTGCCAGGATTTAGAAGTATCTGCTTACTGTGTGTCAAAGGCATTGACATTCAGGCGAGCTCAGCGTAACCCTGATGTGTGGCTCAGAGGAAAGAACGATCTTTCTTGGAAGTCTTCCAGTTTGAAACGGTGGACGTATCAGTTCTCTAACAAGTGCCAGAGGGAAATTTATGTTTATCAATGTGAGAAGCCAGTGCAGCATAAACAAAAGACTCACAAAGGAGAAAGGAAACTGATTCAAATGAAGCAGCACCCTTAGCAATAAAATTAGAGCTACTTACGCTTTTTCCAGAAATGCATCCCTAGACATGTTTTGGGCCAGCAGGTTCGTTGCCAGACTGAAAACTTCATTTGTCCATTCCTGAAAAATGTAAATCACACTTGCATTAGCTTAACTACTGTACAGTCATTAGACACATGTTTTTAGCTAGGCTACTAGGAAGACAAATTAGCTCAATTTGTATGCCTAAGGGTTTTGGGTTTTTTTCCTGTTTTTATCCTGTAAAAATGACATAATTAAATTCAAATCCCTGAGCAATTACTCCTTTCCTAAGGAAATATTCTTTACCCATAAACAAATTTTATCTGCTTTTTAAAATCCCTACAGATAGAGACCTGGTATGTTGCCTTTAATAAGCAAGTATATGTTATTCCTTTCCTTGCATTATAAACAGATAAAGAGTTTAAAATAATTATCTTTTCAACACACCTGCAAATAAGATCTTCCTATTTTACTACTCAAGTCAAAGCAGCTATACCAGGAACTCTTTAAATGTTAATTACAGTTCTAGAAATTCTCTAAACTAGGTGCAGTCACAATGTCATACAATATCCAGTACTGTCTCTCCCCTGCCCCCACCCCCGAGTTGAGTCCATTCCTTACTGCTGACCTAATCTCAATCCCTACCTCACACCATTCACCACTGATCTCTCTTGGCTTCCAAGAAAATGGGAAAGAACAAATCTACAAAAAAACAGTTGAAGTTCCATTCTGGGTGATGATTTTGAACACACAATTAACATTCTGGGCTGAAAAAAAATAAGAGAAGATGACATAAGAGCTAAGTAATGTAATCATCTGATGTTGTAGTTGACTTGGCTCCCTCCTCAATGAAATCATGTTTTTTAGTTCAACAGCTTTTCCACCTAGTTTTGTTATTTCTACTATAGCTTTGTTGGTCTTTTGTGTTTTGCCTCCTGATTTAAGGCCCTGATAATAGGTCATCATGTAATACTGTAACATCTGAGGTAGAACTTAGGGTATAGAGTCATGGGAGAGGGAAGAGGGCACTCTAAGCAGTGTTTCTTGTTTGTTTAGGTGTTTGTTTTACTTTAAAATATTGAGTTTATTTTAAAAATCAGCACAGTAAAAACTGTCACACAAATTAAAGACCTTTAATTTCCCTTGAAGTCTTTTAAATTCTGAGGTTATATAAAATTAAGCAGGAAAACATTCACATTAAATGCAAATCAATTTTGCACAAATAAGCGTGATCAAGCAGCTTACATTGTCACCTGAAATACTTGGACTTTAGAGAAAAATCCCAGATGACAACACTCTATGTGTTATAAGAAGATTTACATTATTCTGTTGGGTATGTTTTAGCGGCAGGACTTAGTGGGAATGGGGAGTAGCCTAAAAGGAATTGGAAGAAAGAGGGGAAGTTGCAACAAAAAAACATAGAGCTTGGGTGTGAGTATGGAGAGCATTTAATGTCTGTTCAGTTTTCTGGAATTTGGCAAAAAAATATAATATCACTGAAGGTCTTTCTTTTAGGGTGAAGGTGGAGAGCCAGGGCTAGATGGTAGGTTAAGGAGGTTATCTGGCAGCCAAATGCTGGGTGGATTTGAGGCTGAGAAACCAGACGGGGGAACTCAATTAGGAAGCTGTCACAGTCCAGGTGAGACATAGTGAGGCCTTGGATTCTATGGACTGTTGATGGAGGGCTTGGGGAAGATAGTACAGAAGAGCTGTCAGTGAAACAAACTTGATGGACACACAGAAAAGCTTTGGAATAACTTTTTAACAGCTTTAAAATAAAATGTCCTCAAAATAGATTATTTTAAACTAAGAGTAATAACTACTGGCACTGATTTTCAAAATATGTTTCTGGTATAATATTTTCCAGGCTAGGGGTAGAACTTTAGACTTTTCCGGCTCCATGGCAACCTTATGCTTTGGTAAAAGTATTTATAATTGGAGGCAATGTACCATTTTGTATGTTTACTAGGGGCCAATTCCACAACAGAAATAGGTACAGAGAAGGTATTATGAAGAGCTGGGGAGATTTAATTGGGTCTGACCTTTTAGGTTGAAAGATAAGACCTCTTTTACATCTAGTCCAGCAGAAATATAATGTGAACTACACATATAATTTTAAATTTCCAGTAGCCACTTTAAAAAAAATAGAAATAGGTGAAACAAATGTAATAATATATTTTATTTAAGCCAATATTTCAAACATATTATTAGCCATGTAATCAACATAAAAATTATTGAGCTATTATATAATTCTTTTTATGTGCTTAGTCTTTGAAAGAGGTGTGCATTTTGCACGGAGAGCCTGTCTTAATTTGCACTGGCAGCCTTTCAAGTGCTCAACAGCCACACATAGCTGGGAGCTGTGGCTGCAGCATGGGTCAGGGCAGGTCTTCTGGATCCTTCACTCCTTCTATGGGTCCTTTATAAAGCCAGCTGAAGGATTGCATCATCACCACCTTCACTGCACAGCCACAGCTGTTTCAGAAAGTAAGGCATAATTTATTTTACCACATTCTCAGAATGTGAGCATCTAAATTTCCAAGTGTGGAATTCCTAGAATCCATGGACTTCCTGCAGCCTTTTGAGATATGCAGAAAATCTGACCCAGGTTGAATCAAAATTCAGGGTCTAAAGCAGTAACCAAACCAACTTGAGAAATAACTCAGTCCTTGGTGGGGTACTGGTCTAAGTCTATATTACACTGAGCTAAAACAGCATGTGTCTTACTTTGAGTTCTCCAGAAGCAGACCCTGAGACAAGAATTTATGAGAAATGGGTTTATTACAAAGTGTTCCCTGGCAACATTATAAGGGAGTGAGCAGGACTGGGAAGCGTAGAAGGCAGAAAGTTGAGATACCAAGCAAACTCCGCAGATGGTAATTTTGGCTTAATCTTTCCCTGTGTAGACCACTCCTGAAACTTGAGTTTTCTGATGAGCAGAAAAGGAGCTGGAGTATAGTGATCCCTGTGCCTGTTAGTCTTGGGTCAGGGCTTGCTGGAGGGGATGGAAATCCCCAGGCACTTCCTGCTTTCCTTGATAGTACGCAAAGGGCGTTCCAGCATCCAGAGGGTGCATACAACAAAGAGACATGGGTGCTGGCTGTTGGAAGTGAAAGCCCATCCCCATCGAGGTGCTGTATATGAAAATGGTGAATGAATTGGAGGGGATATGGGTAGAGCACTGTTAGAGTCGGACGGATAACAAATTTCAGGACTTTTGGGTACCAGAAGTAGCTACATTGTGTAAATAGGGGATGTGCAACCAAAGTGTTGGAGAAATTGGTTCACATACGTTCTAGAGCAGGGCTTCTCAAACTTTCATGTGCATACAAATCACTGCAGGTCTTGTTAAAATGCAGATGCTGATGCAGATGCTGGGGAGGGGGTGGCAGAGAATCTGTATCCCAAGTGAGGGCTATGTCAGATGATGCTATGAGTAGCAAGAGGACTTACAGCACTGATGGAAAGCTTGATAGAAATGTAGGACTGTAAGCTCCACACCAGATCTCTGACTCAAAATCTGCATTTTTTCCAAGAAACCTTTGTATATTTTATGCATGTTTAAGTGTACTGCTGGGCCAGGGGCAGAACTTTAAGCATTATTCCAATTTTTGTCTACTTGCTTCCCAAGCAAATAAAGAAATAGTTTGGTCATTTGTTTTAGAATAACCAAAAAGTCCTTACAGCTGTATTAAGAACAACATGGCTAAGAGATGTGGCCAGAGCAGCTTAAAGCAGCCTCAGCCTCAGCTCATTATGAGGTTATGACATATGCTTTGCTGCAGGGTAGACGGCTCCCAACCTGGCAGTGCTCTCATAAATCCAGCACTGGGCCCTAGTTAGTATGGCATTGGAAGGACAGCTTCTTATTTAATCTGGAGTATTTGTTTTTCTACTTTCAGAGGCAAAGTTCTGATGATTGCTACTAAGCTTGGTTCAGCCCCTGCTATTTAAACCCTAAAGCTTCTTAAGTGACATTTTCTGCCTTAGGATCGATCTCTTCTTGTGATGGGGATTACAGAGACC